>NC_136147.1:2340000-2715000 GCF_965212315.1 Lampetra planeri
CCGACCGCCGACGCAAATAAATAAATAAATAAAAGCTCGCCGTCGTCTGATGTGCGCGAGTTGCTCGCAAAAAAAAATAAAGAGGATATTTAATATTTATTTCATTTCATTTATTTACTTATTGGGAACATTGTGCCAGGATGCGTGGCCAAGAGGAAATGCGCCGTTTACAGTGGGCTCCCCGGTGAGGCTCGACGGCTCTGCGTCAACTCGATCGCGTGAACCAAGGCACCAATAGCAGACGCTGGGTGCAGCAGACGCTGGGTGCAGCAGTGCACGAGCACAGCTGCCCAGCGCTCCCACACACGTGTGGACCCGAAGCTCCTGGGGCGCTGAACGCGCAGAGGTTCACTCTTGAGCCTCGACGAGCTCGACGGCACCTGGGGACTTCTCCGCATCAAGCGGTGCAGGCTTCACCAGGTGGGGATCATTCCACCGCTGACAGCGCGGTGAATCATGATGATGGTGATGACAGTGACTATGATGATGCCAGAGTTCAACTATTGTGGGTGCTGTGATTTGGATGATGACGATGTTGATGATGACCTAAGAAGAGGAGGGTAGATTAGACAAGGGTCCCCCCATTTGAGTCCTTGCACCAGGGCCCATGTCAAACACGTGACACAACCACCACTCACTCTCTCTCTCTCCCTCACTCTCCCACTCTCACTATTCCAGCCCCACTCCCTCCCTCCCCTTCTCCCTGGGGCTCCCCCCCCGCCGCCGGACTCTCCCGCCCGGCGATACACGTTGAAGCGATTGCGAGCCTGTGGAGAGGCCCGCATCTGCTAGCGCTTAGGGATGGTGGCGGCACTAAGCCTCTGGGTGAGACGCAGGCCCACCTGGGCAGCGGCCCCCCCCATGCTCGCTCCTCAGTAGGTGAAACGTCACACCGGCCGGCGCTTTTCAACTCGCGCACGGACACACGCACACACGCATTCACAAACGCATGCACAAACGGACACGCACACAAATACAAAGATCCCCCGCATAGCCTTAACAGACTGTTGGGGCAGGTGCTATATGCGAGCACCTATGAAGGTCGGCGCGGGACACACACCCGGCCGCCTTTGTCTCCCCAGTGGCGATGCTGTTACACACCGCACCAGGTACTCATTTGAGGCTGGGTCGACTTAGAGGAGGACCCAGGACCAATTGAGACAATCGTCATCGGTGTTGGCCGTGAGCGAAAATCAAACTTGGGTCACCGGGTTCGTAGCGCAGCGCGCTAACTGCTACGCTACCGCTCCCGATTAAGAAATATATATTCAATGTATTTCTGTAGTAAATATCAATCAAATACCAATTTGGGGTCTCAAGGGGGGGTGGGAGGTGGTGGCCGTGGGAGGGGGTGGGAGGGGGTGGGGGGTGATCGCTCCCATTGACCCCTTCCCTTGGATCTGCCATCGACTCGAGTCCTCGCTCTTCCCTCGCACGCTGCCCACGCTGCCCACGCTGCTCACGCTGCTCACGCTGCCCACGCTGCACACGCTGCTCACGATGCCCACGCTGCCCACGCTGCCCACGCTGCCCACGCTGCCCACGCTGCCCACGCTGCTCACGCTGCCCACGCTGCCCACGCTGCTCACGCTGCCCACGCTGCTCACGCTGCCCACGCTGCCCACGCTGCTCACGCTGCCCACGCTGCACACGTCCTGCCCACGCTGCACACGCTGCTCACGCTGCCCACGCTGCCCACGAGCGACCAGCGCTCGAGTTCCAACTGGACACGTCAGCCACCGTGGATCTAACCAGGTGGCAGGAAACTGAGACGTCACGACGCGTCTGTCACTGGACGAATCATATTCCCACTGTGGCTACTGGCACCGTGCGGGCAGGGTACGGAGAGACGTTTTCCGTTGGCAACTCTCACCAGAGAGTGGCGCATCACCCCGTGTTGGAGAACGGCCTGCGGAAGGCGATATAGGCCGTCTTGTGCGGTCCCTCCGACTGACCTTTGAAGCGGCACCTTCCCCCCCCCCGCCTGCCCTGCTGCTGCAGGGAATATTAGCCACGCGGCAATCAAACGGACTTTTTTCTAACTCTTAAGAAAGCTGGAGTCGCTCCAAATCAAGCGTAAAAACCAAATGTAACGCGACGGGGGATCGGCGCAGCGATCGGTGACCGCGCTGTGACCCGCCGACTCGCTGCACTCGAGAACGCGGCGTCGCCGCGGTTGTGTGGCCGAACCCTTGGTGCCAACCCAGTTGGAGCCCTCCTTCCCCGGTGCCAGCTCAGCGTCTCTGACCCCTGGGCCACCGTGACCCGTTTCCCTGCCGCTCCCCGGCACCACCCCCACCCCCCACTCCTCTGCAAGCGCGTTTCGCACAGAACCATCAGCCCTCCTCCGATCCATCGCCAGTAGGGTCACATACAAGACCGCCTGCCTCTGCCACAATGCCTTGATATCCGCCTGCCCGCCGTACCTCTCTTCATTATTGACAACTTGCAGCTCAGCACACGGCAGATGCCTGCGCAGCGTGACTCACGACCTCCTCTTGATACCAAGATCCAGGATGGTCACCGTGTCTATGCGCCGCTTCTCGGTAGCAGCCCCAACAGTCAGGATAGCCATCACCCCTCTGCACATTCGCAGCACCACCTCAATCGCCTCCTTCAAGAGACTTAAAAACTCACCTCTACAATCACGCTTTCGAGCGACTCTGAGCGTGGCTCCGCGCCTCTGAGTTGCGGCCACCATGTCTGCAAATTTGCGCGCGTTACAAATTGAACTATTATTATTATCGGGAGATGCTCACCTCCTCATCCTCCTTCAAGATACGGCGGGGCGGGCCACGCGCCGCCCGCCCGCGTTCGCTCGGCGCAGCTGGCGAGCGAGCAGCTTTTTTATCTCGGACGCCATCTCCATCCCTGAAATTCGAAGAATCGCGTGTGCCTCCGGAGAACGCGTTTCATTCACCGTGCATTTTTGAGTGAGCGTCTCTCCGTGTAAGCACCCCCCCCCCACTGCCTCGTCCCCCCCTTGCCAAATCTCGCCCCCCCCCCCACCCCCCACACCGCACTCCACGCCAGTGCTGCTCACGTGAGGTTCATAATCAAAACACTGCCCTATTGTATAAGTAGCTACTCTGCGATAACAATAATAACACTCGAATAGAAAATGCCCATTGCGCTATGTGGATCATCATCACAATCATTGGGGGTTTTATCAGTGAGACATGCCCATATACCGACTCTGTCAGGGGCAGCCCACAGTGAGATATGTATATGGAAAGAAATTCATTTGCGGCTCATCAGTGAGAAGCATTGCCCAGATGCACCCACAGTCGAACGTGGGCGACAGACCCATCGTTGCCACCCCTGCAATCCGACGCGTTACGGCAGTGAGCGCAAGCGGTAATAACTCGCGTTGACGATGCTTCGGCGCGCTTTATACGGTACGCGAATATATATTTTAAACTAGAAAGGCACTGTGTGTGTTTTATGGACCGGATCGCATTTCCCATAAACCACGTGCAACCCCCGGGCCCGCGACGACTCGACACCGGGGTTTACGACGCTCGTTTCTCTGCGCGATGACGGCGGCTTAGATTTAACGGGTTGATGAAATCGACAGCAATTACATTAATTGAGTTTAATGGGATTCTCGTTACGTAAACGGCCGTGTGATTTTTCATCGGAAGGTTTATGAAAAAATGTAATAACAGGCGACGTAAACAAGATTCATATTTTTCAGGTTTTTTGGGTTGGATCGCGTAAATATATAAATGTGTCGTTAAACCCGCCACCACCCGACACAGCCAACTAGTAAGGTTTGTCACGTAGAACAGAACATGCTAATTCGTTACTAGTACAGCACTATCCGGTGTGTTGGAGAGCAAAGCCACAACATTTACAATCTGAGTACGACGTTTTGCCAGTAATTGCAACCAGCTTCATCAGGCGACAGCCAGATTTGTGGATAAATCCTCCTGTTTCGTTCCTTAAACAGAGGGGTAGATGTGATGACGTAGCTTGTGAGCTCCTCTTGCGTGAAGTGGGGGGGGGATTCATGAATGCGTATAAATGGCTATGGGTATACATTGCCATATTTGTCGTTAATCCCGTTACGTCGCTTTAGAAAACACGCCGTGAACGACGCAGTGACTACGCAGAAGGTCCCTGGGGCTGCATGGACCTCCCCCCGGCCCTGTGGCTCATGGACCACGACCCCTGGACAGGAGCGCGTCGTCCACTGTGCAAACCACGGCGACGCACCACTCCGCTGCTCCGGACGCAACCACCGGGCGGAGGGGGGGGGATCAACAACCCCACCTCGATGGAGAATCACAGCCGATAATCGACATTGACAAGATCAGCCACGCGAAACGAAAAATAAAACTGGAACAAAAAAATCTCCATTCATGTCAAGCCTCAAATAAGCCCATCATCCCTTTCCAGACCGATAAATTGGGTACAATTCTGTTTCGTCGCTCATTCCGGGCACTGGGAGTTTAGCGTTGACGGGGGCAGCTGGCGCACTGCACGAGTAAACCGCCAAGAAGAATTCGATTCCCGTCCACCGTGGGCGAGATCTGCGTATGCAGCACGCTGTGCGCTAACCGCTGCACCACCGCTCCGGTTGGAAAAACTCACTGGGATTCTTTGTTCGTAACCGAGATACAAAGCTCGCGGGGGCCCAGTGCCACCGCGTACAGTGCCGTTGTATTCGTTGCTGGCCGAGGGCGATCGCAGACTGGCGCGGGGGCGAGAGACGGGTTCCAACTCCCGCCAGGTGCTCGCTCTCCGCGCCCAGGTGAGCTCGCACGCTCCGTCACGTCCCACGACGTCACCGGCGGACAGGCCTCGTGGCGGCGGCGGCGGGGAGGGAGGCGCGCGTTGTTTATTTTTGTTCCCTTCGCCCTCGCGCGCCAGTCGCTCACTCCCGTCGCCCACCCCTGCGGCGCAGTGAGGATCGCACTCACCATCTTCAGGGTCCCCCCCCCTCCTCCTCCTCCACGCACTCACCCCGCCTCCCTCTCCCCCTCTCATCTCGCTCTACTTCCTTCCACACACTCCCCTACCTCTCATCTCGCTCGACTCCCCCCCCCCCACCTACTCCTCTACCTCTCCCCTCTCATCCCACTCTACTCCCCTCCACGCACTCCCCTACCTCTCATCCCACTCTACTCCCCTCCACGCACTCCCCTACCTCTCATCTCACTCTACTCCCCTCCATACCCTCTCCTACCTCTCATCCCACTCTACTCCCCTCCACGCACTCTCCTACCTCTCATCTCGCTCTACTCTCCTCCACACACTCTCCTACCTCTCATCCCACTCTACTCCCCTCCACGCACTCCCCTACCTCTCATCTCACTCTACTCCCCTCCACGCACTCTCCTACCTCTCATCTCACTCTACTCCCCTCCACGCACTCCCCTACCTCTCATCTCACTCTACTCCCCTCCACGCACTCTCCTACCTCTCATCTCACTCTACTCCCCTCCGTGCACTCTCCGCTCCAGCAATCAAGGCCTTCTGTCGAAGCCCCCAGTCAACGTTGCGCTCAGTCGGAGGTTGCTCTTTCTCCACTGCTGCTCCCGTTGTCTAGACCTCCCTCCCTCCAGCCGTCGGTGCTGTCGACTCCCTGCCCGAGTTCAAGCTCAGGCACGCCCTTCTCCTCTGCCTGCGACTGCCTCTCCCTTCCTCTCTCTCTATACAGTGTACACTGTGTCAAGTACATCTGCCTGCCGTTACTGTGCAGCGCCTTGAGATGTGGTCGCACGTAGCCGCCGCGGACAACCAGGGGGGATGGGAGGGGGGTCACGGGGGGGGGGGGGGGCCCAGGGCGCTCCGCCAATATTTACTCGGAGCGAGGTCGCGGCCCCGAGAACGGGAGAGGAACCATGGGGGCCGTGACAGAGGTGACGGAGAGAGACGCTCACGTACACCGATCGGCTCGCGATGGCCCAGGCAGCCCGAGATGTATTTGTTTCTTCATTTCACACTCTGACTCGGGTGCTCAAAGGCCCTGAGCGCCGAGAGGCCGGCCGCAAACGGCACTGTCGACGGGCGCCAGGCGCGTGTCGCCGCACGGCACAAGCGTCTCGGCGTAGCGACGCGTGGCCTGCGGTTTGCGTGCGGCACACACTTACCACCGCTCGGTCTGGGGTCGTCATTCGATACCCGTAGAATTATTTTTCTGCCAAAGTCAAAGGGGGACTTCCCTGCCCATGAGCTTTATAGGTGGTGCTCATCTCCTGTTACAGCCCTGAGGCAGTGGTGGAATTTCCACATTCCTATGGCGGGAGGGGTGTTGAGTCTCTCCACAGGAAATCCACTGCCGACTTCCCCACAGAGCGGTACTTCTTCTACCAACACACTGGAAGGCACGAATAGCCGATTAAACACCCCCCCCCCCCCCCACCGGGATGTTGACTCAGACTCCGATTGCGAGTCCGCTCGCTCTGCGGCCGTGCCGACAGAAGGAGCGTCTCTCGATCATCGGCGGTGTTCATCCGCTACGACGCACACGGATCGCAAAACACGGTGGTGACGACGACGACGACGACGGGACCCAGGAGTAGGGCGAGCGGCACACGCTTGGAATTAAAGGGACTACATACGAATATTCGACTTACGAATTTTCTGAGACACGAACAAACCTGTCCGTATGTCCAGTTGCCCGTTCGGACCGAGAGTTGTAAGTTCAACCGCCGCGCAATGGATGGCGGCGGTGACATCTACATCTGCAGAAGATTAAGAACCAGCGGCATCTGCATCTACAGGAGATCATACAACTTTTAAAGCCATTCCCCGTATTTAGTGTGCATGCCGTACAACACGTTTGGAGAGTACTGCAAAGTTGGACTTACAACCAAATCGACTTACGAACAGACCTCAGGAACCTAACTCGTTCATGACAAGAGGAGGCCCTGTGCACCAAGACGGGACGAGAAAGACGCACAGGACGGACACTCCATCGCACGGACCGTTCAGACAGAGTGGGGCCCAGACTTGGGCCTGGGCTTTCTCCCTCCCACAGCGCCGATCTACAACAACCTCGCCGAGGTGGGGGTCATCTTCTTGGTTCTTTCGGTAAAGTCACGTAGAATGGAAATAATAAAATAATAAAAATAAAACATAATTAAATTATATTTGTATTTTACCGAAAGAACCAAGTAGATGAATCCCTGCAGTCACGAAAGCTTTAAATCGAGGTGGGGGTCCCCCACTTGTCAACCGCTTTAAGCAGAGGGCGCAACATTAACAAGAACTATGCACTTTCCTTGATAAATATTATGAATATACAAATATTTTGATGTCTCAAGGAGAAGGGGGTGGGGGGGTACCACCCCCATTGCCCAGCATTCACCCCCCCCCCATCCTGGGGGCATGCCAAGGGTCTCTCCTCAGCCCGCGCGGCCGCCACTAATGCGATTGTGTTTCCTATTTTGGCGGAGTGCGGTTTGCTCTCACCGGGTGCTAATCGGCTTTGCGGGCGCCGGGCTGAGACCTCGGTGACTTGCACGCCAACCCCGGCTCAGGGATGTTCGCGGCGGCCGAGTGAGAGAGAGAGAGAGGAGAAAACGGCGCGCGGTGATGGGGGAGGGGGGTAGAACCGAGCGAATTATAGGAAGAAAGAATAATAAACGGGGAGAGAGAGGATAAGGTACATGAGGGCGGAGCTCGCGCAGTCGGTCCCCTCAAGCCCCCCTGGGCGAGCAGTCGGTGACCGGGACCTACAGGGGTCCCGGGAGACGAGCCCTGGCTCGGCGTTGATCGGGACGTTGAACGCCCATCGTCCGGTGCTGTCCATCATCACCCTGCCACTCCTCACCCTCCTCCTCACCCTCCTCCTCACCCTCCTCCTCACCCTCCTCCTCACCCTCCTCCTCACCCTCCTCCTCACCCTCCTCTTCCACTGACTCAGTCCTTGACCGCCGGCGGGCACTGTTGAAACTCCCCCACACCGTGCCACACTTTCTTCCATCCTCCTCCTCCTTCGCCTGCCTCTCTCATGTTCACATTTGCATTGTGGTGGTGCTCATCGCCTGTATACACACTCTTGAGTTGGTGGTAGAAATTCTACATTCCTATGGCGGGGGCCATAGAAATTCGTTTTGTTGACCGCCGAGGGCCCAGGCCAGTTGTGGAGTGCCTCCATCGACCCTTCTGTCGCGCAGTCGTCGTCACCGCCCTCGCTGGGCCCGCAGCACCGCCCTGCCCCCGTCTCTAGACGAGCGCCCGCGCGTCTACTCCCCCGTCGTGTCGAGCGTCGTGCGGTCACGGAGCCGACTCGCCTGACTCGCACACAGGCTACAAAACCTCGGGCGGTGAAGATTGCACACGCAGATCCTCACGGGGGAGGGAATCACCGCGAGATCCGTCGCAGTGGCGCAAGCGTGGCTGGCACGGGCCCTGGTGCAAGGAATTCAATTATGGGGCACCATTTTAAATTTAGCTTCCTAGCCTGGCACCTGCACCCCTCTGGGCCGTTGTTTTTATCGCCTCTCACCTTCCGTTAAACCGAGCACCGAGCGGGCAGGTTGACACGGAGGGCAGTCACGGGACCCGCGATAAACGTGAATGGGGGAAAAAAAGGTGGCGGATAGGGGGAGCGGGTGGGGGAGCGGGAATCTATTTTTATCCGGAGATAAAAATACCGTGAACCCAAGGGACCCCCCCTCCACCCCAGTGCACAGCTGCCCCACTCCCAACAACCCCTGCCCCCCTTCCCAACGCTGCCCCCAACTCCCCACGCCTGACTCTCCCACCAACCAACGGCACACACGGCTCCTCAACAAAACACCGCGTCAAATGTTCCAGTGTCCACATTAGTCGGCAACGTTGGAAGCGGAGGGATTGGTGAGCGCTCACCTGTTTTTCCCCAGCTGGTACAAAAATTACTCACTTCACAAACTCAACGCATCTGTCAATAACACTGTGGCCTTAAAGTGAAAACTACATCAGAGGTGAGGTTTAGGGCAATGGCTTCTCATCTTTACGTGAGTCAGCGGGTCTCCGTATGAGTCCGCGGGTCTCCGTACGGGTCGGCGGGTCTCCGTACGAGTGAGAACCTGGTTTAATCACGGGTAGCTGAGACCCGCACTTGAACCCAGCATCTCAGCGGTGCCGGCTCGGTGTGTCCGACACGGCCATTATGAACCCCACTTTTGGCGCGCAATCTCGAGACCGTCGCACGCGCGCACGCACGTCGGCACGGAGACGCACAGACGCAATCAATCCACCCGCACCGCCACCCCAGCCACCAGTGCACAAAACCTCTGCCTGGCTCCACATGGCCACGAACTTTATCTGGAAGGATCTCGCTCCATCAATCAGCCGCGCCGCAGTCCGCGCTCGCAAGACGTTACACGCGAGCACATTTTTTTCAGGAGGGTGGGGGGTGGGGGGTGGGAGGCGGAATGTATTTGATTTAAAAAAAACTTCGCTCTTTCTGTCTCGCGTTGAGTTTTTTTTCTGCGCGCAAAATCCCGAGTCGTGAGTCACCGGCAGGGAACGCCGCGTCCCGAGCGATGCGCAGGAGGTGGGTGACCGCCGACGCGCTCGACGGTGGACAACGCACGCCGCTGACGAGCTGCGGCAAACAACGCACGCACTCACGTCGCCGAGCGAGATAGAGCGATGGGGCTCCGCGTAACATAAACAGTCTGTCTTTAAATAGTTTGGAGCGGGCCGCGACGATGACAGGGGAGCGGCGTTCACGCGGAGGTAAGAGCCGTCCCGCCCTCCCCCCCCCCCGCCGCCGGCGTGGCGACAAGCGCGCCGCTCACACTCGTGGCCGGATTTAGGGAAAGCCGCACCGCTCCGTGCCATTCTGCGTCTGTCACCGCGAGGGCTCGACGGGGGGGGGGGGAGTGAGCAAGCGGAGGGGGGGTGGGTGGACACGATCAGCCCCTCAACGTGGACACGGAACCACGGTGATCAACGTGCCGCCCGGAGGACTGGGACCACACACGATCGCACGACTCCTCAAGTCCCGCATCTCCTGAACTCCACCACTGAGGAGGCCATCATGGCGTAAACTCCAGCATCTCCTGAACTGCCATTTCTGCCCACGTCATCGCCTCGCAAACCCCTACGGCAACCCGATTGTGCACGGCGGTGGCTGCCCACCAAGCGCTACCCAGCCTCGACCCTGCTTGGCTGCAGCGCTGCGGCCGTGGGCGCACAATACATCTCGAGCGTCCGGAAAGCACGCTCCCACGTCGCGCAGTGGCCCCCGCTTTCAAAAACACAGCTTCCGGGAGAGGCGGCTCTGGCCCTCGGGTCCGCAGCGCCGGTGCCTGGATGCTCCGGCCGGCGCCGGGAGCGCAGGATGCGGCCATGCCGAGGTCAAGGCCCGGGCCGCCGCAAGGGGTCTTCTTCGCGGAGCGAGGCTGTGGGAGTCCAACTCAGTCCTACCACAGCGGCGCGTTCGGTCAGTCGGACGACGGAAACGCGTGCCGCGTATAAATGACCGCCGCCGGCAGAGCCGCGACGCTGCGGTCAGCGCGCCGCGTCTACGCTCGCCGCCTTCCGCAGCCCGTGCCGAATGCGTGGTGGGGCCGGCACGGCGGGGGGTGAGGCCCTCATCCAGCAGGAGAACGACAGGATTTGTGAATATCGTTATTCTGATCCGATTCATTACGAGCGGAATGATGCATTGAAAATCCCCTATAACTCACGCGCTGAACTCTGCACACCCACGCACAATCACGCACAGAAACTCACACACACACTGAACTATGCAACCGTACGCACCCATGCACAATTACACACACGCTGAATTATGCACACACACACACATTGAACTATGCAAACGCACCCACATACAATCTCGCACACACTGAAATATGCACACGTACGCCCCGACACACAGTCGCGCTCCCACTCACACACACAGGCGCACAGCGCTGCGGTATTTGAGCGCCGTGGTGGCGGGGCAGGAGAACGGGGCAGTGTTGGGGCCACGCGTGCACAGCGCGCCCTTTGAGCGACCACCGCGGCCGCAGACGCGCGACTCCGTGCTCACGCGGGGCGACCCGCCCCCCCCCCAACCCCTCCCCTCCACCTCCCCCAACCGAAGAAATCTGCGGTGGTGAAGAAAAAAGGACCAAGCCACACAGCGCAGCAGCAGCGGCAGAGAGCAGTGGCCACTACCAAGGCTGCGGCTGCTGCCAAAACAATGCTCCAACAATAGAGGAATGCTGGGCTCTCTATTTATTATTTCTCTGGCGTGTGCGTGCGTGCGTGCGTATCCATGTGTGTGTGCGTACATATGTGTGTGCGTGCGTGTGTGCACGCGTGTTTTATGGGCTCGCCGAGCCAAGGGGACCATGTGGAGCTCGCCGGGGATGAGTCAGAGCCTGCCAGGGTCACGGCACCGTATTGCCGCGGTCGTCCGGTCAAGGCCGCCCACCCCCCCATCCCCCACCCCCCCCCCCAACCCCCCACCCCCCCCCCCAACCCCCCAACCCACCCCTCCGTTGCCGTCGACCCCACCGTGCTCGACCGAATGCCCGCGATCTCAGCTCGACGGCTCGCGCGGGTTGTGGTGTCGGTGGTGGGATTTTCTCTTTAACTTCACTAGCGGGGGGTGGGGGGGTAGGTGGGGCGCCCTTCCAAAAGGAACTTTAAAAAACGCGAAGAGAGATTCAATCGGCGCGGTTTCCGCTTGTTTTTCACACGGCGTGGCGCTGCCCCTCCGTGCCAGGCCGCCACCATGCCGCTTGACCAACGTCGCCGACCGCCGATCGCTCGCTCGGTGGAGTAAGACGCGGCGTCGGAGAAGAGCCATCGCTGCTCGGGCCTCGTCAGAGTCCACCCAGCAACCCCGCCCACCCCCCTCCCGCCGCCGAGGAATTTGTCGCTCGTTATCGGAATAATAAAATATGAATCAGAGCGATCGTCCACTGAACAATCGATCGCGCCGAATCATCGCGTTCACGTGCCAAAATACCTAGCGCCCAATAATTAAAACCTGATGATAATAACAGAGACGGTGATATCAGTTTACGGCTCTTTGTCAATCCACACTGAGAGCCTCCCCACTCCGTGGGTGTCAGTGCGGTTGTTTAGACTCCAGCGCGCTAGTCAAGTCCGGTTTGGGTCCTAGGATCGTTTCAGATATCACTCTCCGCCAATGCTGGCCGTGGCCGGGAATCGAACTCAGCGGCGCCAGGTTCGTCGCGCTGGTGGTTTGCCAACAGCTGTGCAGCCGCTGCAGCAACAACGGTCGGCGATTCCCAGCGCGCGGTAATTCACCAGCGCGCGGTTCACCGGGCATCGACAGCGTCTCGGCCGCGCTTCGCCGATTCACGACAAACCCCGGAAGATTTACATCTCATTTGTCAAGGGGGTCTGGCCCGGCATTGGAACACGTGGTGGGCAAGTCACCGTGGTGAGAACTTAAGAGAGACCAGCATGATGGTCCCATTTGCAAGAGTGACATGGGGGTCACCCAAATGGCACAAGCGCGTGACGATGAAATAAATGGAAATCGGTGCAAAAACAACAGCGTTGCGGAAAAGGAAACGAGGGTGCACTGACAAGACAAAGACAAAAACAAAGACCCCCCCGTATAGTCTTTAACCGACTGTTGGAGCAAGTGCTGTTAGTGAGCACCTATGAAGGCCGGCACGGCACGCGAAGGGGGTGGGTGGCCAGCACCACGCCCGGCCGCCTTTGTCTTCCCAGTGGCGATGTTTACACACCGCACCAGGTACTCATTAGAGGCTGAGTCGATGTACGCGCACATGCACACACACACGTGCACATGCATGTTGATGATAGAGGTGCAAGCGTGTCGTGAGAGCTGCTGGTGGATTGTAAGTGGCGCCACACTTTGTGTGGCAGCATTTATCTATTTATTTATTTTCGCGTAGCCTACGTTCGCAACAGCGGCGAGCATGCCACCGGCGTTATATAAACGCACGCGCAGACATGCACACGCACAGCTGGACTGCAGCTGCACGACGCAGTCCAGGCAATTACCGTCGGTTCATGGTCTGTCGACTGCTGGATGAACGCCTCCCGAAGCCGGCTTGCTGCGTCCTGTGACACAACTAGCCATCCGGCTCCCGCACGCGAGTCGGTTTAATCGCTCCATCTCCGTGGCGGACGTGCTCAGCGCGCACGGTTTCTCTGCCACTTTAGCTGCCACTCGCGTCCTGCCCGAGGCCGCCTCGCTCCGCTAACGGTCAAAGCGACGATGTCTCTACATGCGTACGTTCCAGAACCCGCGTGCTCCTCTCGCTGATGTGCCAAGGGCCGCCTTCGCTCAGCGCCGGCTCCATTCTTTCACTCGTGCGGCTTTCACGGCTCTCATTCACGTCGGGCCGCGTTCTTCAAAACCCATCGGGGTTCACGACGGCACCGTGGCGTAAGCCGCCCGACGCTCGCCGCACCTCACCGTCAACACTTTCCTCCCCGCCTCGTCCCCTCCTCATCCTCCTCCACGCAGAACGCGCCCGCAGCTGCCGCAATAACATCTGGGGGGAGTGGGGGGGGGTGGTTTGGCGGACGGCGCGGCTGCCCGTCAAGTCGGCGACCTGGGTTCGAATCCCCGACTCAGCTTCCAAGTGGTTTCCGCGGTGCAGCGGTAATGTAATTACTGCCCTTGCCCCGTGAGCGGGAACTCAAACTCAGGCCGTTGGGGTTCGTGGCGCAGTGCGCGGACCGCTGCGCCACCGCTCCCCCAACGCAGGCGCAGCGTCTCCCGGCCAATATCTGCGTGCGAACGAAGATCGGCGATCGTTAGACGGACGGAGCCGTCGGGAGGAGCGACGGCTCGAGGTTTGCCAAACGCGCGGCCGTGACCTTTCGGGTCGGGCGCTCGGCTCGAAGCGCGCCAAAAACTGTCGTCGCAAATCAGCAGCGGCGGCGCGCTGAACGCCGCGAGGCCGCGGGCTTCCCAGCGGCGGCGGCGCAGCACGCTAAACGCCCCCGGGGCCGGCCTTGGGTTCAGGCGAGGCCACGCGACCCGCAGGTCGGGGCCGGAGGGGGGGGAGGCCACGGACCCAGGCGAGAGGCTCCCGCAAGTGGACACTAGCTCGTGACGCCGCTGTGGCAGGCGAGCGCGAAGCTGCACAAACTGACCGCTCCTCGTCCACAACGCTGCCCTAAAAGGGGAAGCACTCTCACGCAATAGGCGACGGTGTTTTGGCAATCGCTTTGCTTCAATGGCTATTATTTTATTTAATATTGATGACGTTTGTGTATTGGAATGCAATTATTTTTGCTTTGATTTCTAATTGATTGTGTTTGCTCTGAATTATCATTGCTTCAAATTGCTGTACTTTGCGTCCACGTTGTTACTTGGAGCTGTCATTTTTAGTGACGCAGGTCACTGTTGCACGCGAGACGCTGTCCTGGTCTCCTGCATTCTCACCACCTCCGGCGACACCACAACAACAACACCAACAACAGCAACAATAGCAGCAGCAGCAACACTTCTCCCTCCCGTGCGAGTGTCACGGTGCTCCGGAACCTCCGTCTCACACCCTGGCAGCCGTGCAGGCCCGCGGTCAGCCAGAACGGGCACTGCCCACGCACGCACGCACGCACGCACACACGCACACACGCACACACACGCACACACGCACGCACTCACTTACTCATGCACTCTGCGGTTTGCCCACACTTAATTCGCCAAACGAGCGATGTTATTACGAAGGCTCTTATGTAATGGCCTAATTGGTCAGCGTCCAACCCGGCCGCGCGTTCCTCTCGTCGCATAGCGCTGCTCTTACACAGACGTCCTCCTCCTCCACCGCGATTTCAGCCGACCTCTGCCCCTACGGCCCCCCCCCCCCCGCCCCGTGCAAGGGGTCAACAAGTCCTGGAACGCATCTCCAGGAGGCCGAAGTGCCCCTCGCACCCTCCAGCAGCTCACGAACCCTCACGGACTAAAAATCAGATCCCTAATAACATTTTACTTGTAAGTGGCAAAAGAGAACGGCGACGTCCACCCAACAAGAGGCGGTGGGGGACGAGTCGTCCGTCCGTGGTTGGGGTTGAACTTGAGCGGCCTAGGCCGGGGGACAGGGCACCAACGAAGCACCACGGAGCCGCCCCACCGCCCCCGGCCCTGCTCGGGCCCAGCCTCCCGGCGCCGGGCCCGCAGGCCGCGGCTCCACGCGGCCCATCATCAACTCGATTGAAACACGGCCTCCCGGACGGTTGCAACCCCCAACGTTTACTTTGCAATACTTCGGTAGGGAGGGGGGGCATGATAGGGGGGGGGGGGGCAGTACGTCTGATAATCGGGAGACCACGACATCCGGTCGGATCGCGGCAATGCGTGGTACGACGTTTCCGGACCATCTCTGGGCTATCCGCGCGACCGAGTCGAGCGTCGTTGTCGTCGCGGGGGGGGGGGGGTGGGGGGGCGCTCTCCTCGTCGCCAAACGGCGTGGCGGACGGCCGAGGGCACGCGCCCGACCGGCCACGGCAAGCCCACACCTGCGTGGACGGAGGCCACGCCGCCGCCGCGCCGCGTCCAAACCAAACCCCGCGCTCCGCTCCGCTTGGAACAACGCGCGAGCGAGCGAGAGAGAGAGAGTGCTGCGCTGGAGGTGACTGGCAACGTGCGGTATTTCTGCTGGCCCGGAGCGAGGGACTGAAATTACAAAATAAAGAAAAGTACGAGAGAAATCCACAAGGGGTGCAAAGAAAGTACAACCGGCCGTTTAAAAGGATCCGAGCACGGATTAAGGTCTCTTATCGCCGTCAATCTGCCTCAGCATCTGCCTCGGGCTCACATCATCACAGACCGCACACACAGGCACGCAGCAGCCGTCCGTGTTAACACGTGTGCGTGTGTGCATGCGTCTGTATGTATGTCTGTATGTCTTTCTGAGTCAAGGGAGTCAAAGGCGGCTGGGCGTGGTGCTGGCCGCCCGCCCCCCTCATGGGCCTTGCGGCCTTCATAGGTGCTGCTGGCCAACAGCACTTGCTCCACAAGTCTGCCAAGGGCTGCTTGTGCTGAGCTGTGTGGCGAGTTTAGTACTGGTGTGGGTGAGCTGTGCGCCGGACACACACACATAGATTGCCTATTGACAGACAGACAGGCACACGGATGGACAGAGAGAAAGGCAGACGTATTTCTCGGGCCTAGCAATACGCAGTCCACGGGCTCCCATGGCAACCACCCGATGTAAGAGACGCTATGGAGCAGCTTGGAGGGGAGGGCAAGAGGTTCTGCTTGAACTGTCCGACCGCAGGACTGGCTGCTTGTCTGGAAAAGGTGGGCACAGGTAAGACGCGACCGGAGTCACACGGCCGCCAGGGGCAGACGAGGGGCGGGCACCGCTGCTGGGGCCAGCCTGGCGCTCGGCGTGCCGCGTTCAACTCGGTTCCCTCTGCTCGAAGCGACGGCTCCCGCGATGTCAAAGAACGAGGCTTCTCCCGTGGGCAAGGCCTACGAAAGTGCGCCGTGCGGGTAAAAGAGGAGGCGTTTCATGATGGTTTGTGGTAAATATTATTCACTCCGCTTCTCCCCAGGTGCTACGAAGAACGGCCACTGCATCACCAGAGCAGAGAAAACCCCACACATCCAATGCAACTGGAATTGGTCAAAACACGGCAGTGCTGACACTTTACCCGCTCGTTATTCGATGGGCACCGCACACGGCAACGCCACCGCCTCCACTCCGAAAACTTGGCAGGACCCTCCCGAAGGAGTCCTTGGGACTCGGCGAGGCTGTCCCGGGTAAACAAGCGGAACCCAGCGAGATTAATGACGTCAACGAGCGGACACCGGCGGCTGGCAGCGGCGCAAGCCTCCCACGCGCGCGTGCTAACGCACGCGCCGACATGCTCCGGCACATCACTCGCCCCGAGACAAAATAATACAAATTATAATAAAGTCCCGAAACCAAAAACCAAATGGGACAAAATAACGAATGAAAAACACAAGGGGGCTAGCGCCGACGGGGGGAATAAAATAAAACAACAACCTGGAACCGCGCTGAAGGGCTCCGCTAACGAGAGGAAGCGCGGCGGCCCAAGCGGTGAAACGGAGACGCCGGGGCAGTGCGGTCCAGCCAGGAGTGTCCGCCGCGGCGGCATGTGGGACGCATTTAAATAAATTAACACTCGCCGCGTCGCTTTTATGAGGCGCGGCGAGCGAGCAACTGGGGGGGGGTGGGCCGCTCTTTTAATTTGGCGGCGCAACGCGGCTTGGAGGGCGCCCCGCCGGTCGCGACCCTCGCCGCACACGGGACGATGTTTCGCGCATCGTGGTGGGGACTCGGCGGCGGCGGCGGCTGCCGGCGGGGGTCGGAGTTCGATTCCCAGGCACGGCTAAGATCAGTGGCGAGCCATAGCGGAACTGGTCCCCAATGCCGCCATCTCCCCCACCCACCACCAATAAAAAAACATTACACCATGTGCACGCTTTTGTCAATCCACTGCCGGATGAAGGCCTACCCAAATCAGGTTGGCCATGGACGTTGCTTGACCATACTTCACCACGCTAGTCAGTACGGAGATGGTGAAGTCATGAAGAAGGGAGCCGACGGGTGGGGTTGGAAACAAGTCCGGTTTCAGATGTAACTCTTCACTGATGCCAGCCGTGGCTGGGAATCGAACTCAGGTGTGCTAGGTTCGTAGTGCAGTGCACTAACCGCTGCACCACCGCTCCGACGGGCGCACGCCTGCTTATAATAAAGTTGATGAATGAACCGAGGGGAATGAATAAATTTACGAAAATCTGGCAGTGGAAGAAATTAAGTTTACGAGAAAATATTGTTGAGTGGTGGAAAAAAAAACCCGGCGAGGATGAAACTTCTCACCAGTTCCACCACCCACGCCAGCCCCCGGCGCACCCGGTCGGGAACGCTCACGGCACACGGCCCACGGCCCACGCAGACCGCCCAATGTGAATTTAACGATGCACCTCTCGGGTTACCGCCACTCGTTACCGCCACGCGCGCCAAAGCGAGGGGCCGGAGTGGACCCCTGGCACCGAGATAAATGACGAAATGCAAATGACCCCAAAATTACCGCGACCCGTGCCCACACGGCTGCCTCACTCCGCCGCGTCTTTGGCCACGGCCGCGTGCCAGGCTAGGTTTCCCAGCCAGGCCTCGGGCCGCGTGCCAGGCTAGGTTTCCCAGCCAGGCCTCGGGCCGCGTCCACTCGGCTCAGAACGCAACACGAGACAGGCGACGCGACGCACGAGGTCATGTCCAAGCACTGAACCAGTGCAGTTGAGAGTCTGGGATCGAGCACAGATGTCGGGGGAGGGGGGGTGGCACGTGCTACTCCAATGATCCGATCGAAATCCCCAATTTCGATCGGATTATTGGGGTTTATTATTATTGCCAATTATGAGTCCATAATTGGAAATAATAAGTAACGGCAGAGCAGTTATAAGTGACTCACAGAATTGTGCACAGTTGCGTATTCAGTACACGACTTCCCTGAAGGCAAACACCTTCAGCGAGTGCGAGGCCGATCACACAACGCAGTTCGAATTTGACCCTCGATCGATGGCTGGGCCATCGCCGCACACGCGTCGAATAAAAATCAAAGGACAAGTCCTTACTTACTAACAACTCCTTACTTACTAACAACTCCTCTATAATTTTTCATTGCTGGAGGGGTTGCCCCCCCTACCTGAAAATCCTGGCTCCGTCATTGGATGTCGGCAACCTGCGAATTAAACAGGTTAATGGCTCTAACCCAGTTACCGATCAACGTACAAAAACGCAACACGCTCCCTGTTAGATGTAGGCCGACAAGACCAACGAGACGATGAGAAGCAATACAATCGAGATGGTAAAAACGAGGCAATGTTTGTAAATCGATTCCTAAATTGAACCGCGACACCTCCCCACCCTCCCTCGCTGGGCCGGTGAATCATTGCGTGCCGCATGGATTACGGAGTGAGCGCAGCGGCGGCGGCGGCGGCAGCCGTAACGGTGACACCGACGCGGAGGAATGTAAACCGAGGCAACAACAAACGGCTCTTATCTTGTCGCCACACCCCGAGGTACGTCGTGTGCGGCCTGGCCCGGGCGGCACGAGAGTCCGAGACCTCATTAATGTGGAAAAGATTTCAAAGTCGTGGCAAAGCGTGGCCACTCGAGCACTCCCGTGGCATCACTCCCGTGCCGTGATGTCACTGGAGCGGCGCACTTATCAATCCGACTGCTGGATGAAGGCCTCTTCACGGTCCGTCGATCTCGGGGTTCGTGTGACCGTACTCGACCACGCTGGTCAACGGCGGTCGGTGAGCGGGGGAGCTCAGGACCGGTTCCGATATCGCTCGCCACCGATGTTAGCCGTGAACGGGAGTCGAACTCGTGTGGCCGGATCCATAGTGCAGCATGCTAGCCACAGCAACGATGCATCACCCTCTAAGTGTAGGCGAGATGCAATATCGTGACATGTACAAGAAGCAGTCCAAGGTCACGCAGCCAGGGGTCATGCAGCCAGGGGTCACGCAGCCCAGAGGTGAAGTAGCCAAGGGGTGCAGCTACAAGATGAGAGCCGCTCGTTTCTTTGAATCGATTCTTCTTTTATCCCCAGGAGACAAGTGACGACCCACTCGAGGTGGTCGCGATCCCAACATAGCAATCAAACCAGAAGCACTTTGCCACACATGGGAACACACGGCACATACACACTGGCACAAAGGTAATGACACACACGTGTCCGTCCCACTTCGTTCCCGCGTGCGTACATCTGTCCGCACGTTTGTTTGTTTCTTCGTTGCCACAGGCCCCGTGGGACGAGCGAGGGAGGGGCACCCAAACCGCACGTGACGCGGCGCACACGGAGCGCCGCGTCACGCGCTCGGCGAGCCGCCCGCCGTCCGCGTTCCACGACAACATAAGGAGCAGCAGTGGCTCAATGGCTCCCGACGACCCCGGGCCGAGGGCGGCGCGATCGCGACGTCGACGTACCGGTGGCGGGGCCTGGCGCGGACGTGGCGTTGAGCGGGAAGGCGCCGGCGGCGGCGGCGGACCGGCGGTACACGACGTGCGTGCGGCCACCCTCCCCTCCCTCCGTCTCCTCCGCCCGACGTCCTCGCTCCAGCGGCTCGATGAAGAAGTCGTCGTCCTGCGTGTGGATGAGGCCGGCCTGCGGGCGAGAGGTTGAGGGGTCAGCCCGGCAGGCGGTCGGGCGGGCGGCGGAGGGCGTCGGAGCGCGAGCCGTCGATTGGACGCTCGCGGCCGAGGTCAGGTCGAGCGGACGTCACGGCCAACGCCGGCGATCGTGCGACACTTTGCCGTCGCTTCCTCCCTCCTGCTAGATCCGCTCGATGTCACAAACTGACAACTCAACCTCGAGGGACCTCTCTTACGGTCTCGTCAAAACCACTTGAGGTCACCGACCTCTGGGTGCCACCCTGATGCCCGTGTCGGTGGCCTGCCCTCCTTCACCCTGCACTCGTGTCCCGCCCATCGCAACCTCTATTGCATCTACAGCACCGTCTTACTCCGAGTACGAAGCTGCTTACCCGCTCTACAAAATCATTCCATAACTCTCCCAGCGTCCACCGCCTTCACCTGCATTCAAAATACCTCTCGGCTTCTTTTCCCGTGGCTTTGCCCATGACAGAGGAACGTGTGGCGATTGCTCAAAATAAGGCCGGGATCGATTCACTTGCACACTGAGGGAGCCTCGTATACCGCCCCCCCAACCCCCGAGATGGTGTGGTGGCGAGATGTTATCTGCCTCGCCTGGTGTGCAGGAGGTCGTGGGCTCGATCCCGACCCTGACGCCTGCTGCTGTATATTTGGAGTTTACGTGTCTCTCTCTCCCATCATCACGGTGGCTAGGAGATGTTAACTACCTCGCCTGGTGTGCAGGAGGTCGTGAATTCGATCCCGACCCTGATGCCTGCTGCTGTATATTTGGAGTTTACGTGTCTCTCTCTCCCATCATCACGGTGGCTCGGAGATGTTAACTACCTCGCCAGGTATGCAGGAGGTCGTGAATTTGATCCCGACCCTGATGCCTGCTGCTGTATATTTGGAGTTTGCGTGTTCTCAAGGGTCCGATTTTTCCCTCCGCATTTAGAATGACCGTGCGCTGAGAGTATTCGGCTGCCGTAAATTCCCACGCGACGATAATCCACTCCGTTGAGCTATCATTTGTGATGGCCAGGTCGCTTCTGAAAAGTGCTACATAGCTCAGTAGGGCCTTACTTGGTAAAAGAACAAATAGTTTAGTTTAATAGCTTCAATATCCCCACCCCATTCCTTCCCCCCCCTCCTCTCTTGCGGTTCACTGAATTGTCATGGTTTATCGCAGGAAAATTCTAAAGTAAAAATAAATTATTATTCACCCTGTCTTCTCTCCACGTAATTAAAATAACGTGTTCGTCCATCGGCCCCACACGCCTGCCAGGCGAATGTTCGCCCAGCGCCCGATTGTTTCAGCAAGCAATACTGCTGGACCTATTTCAACCTTCTGGGCTTCGTCAACAGATGCAGCAGCATATGTTTCACAAGCCCGTCTCTGCATCATCATCATCATCATTATTGCAGATGCACCCGGGATCGGACAAGTCTCCCCCCTCCTGCATCGCGATTCTATCGACTAATTCAAATCGATTAATCTATTTTTGGTTTTCAATACGATGATAAACATCGCTGCCTCTAATGGCTGTCAGCACACTACGTCAATGTTCATTGCTGGGAGACCCTCGATGAAGAGTGCTTGCCCTCTGCACCACGTGTCCTCTTGTCACGGCACAGCGCGTTGTTCATTGTCACGCAGTGAAGCGCCCGTGGCTTGACCGAACATTTTGCTCCCCGTTCTCAAATTTCCTTCTGAATATTCATCCCATTTCTCCATTGCAAGAGAGATGGCGGTGGTTCATTGGGGGTCAGCTCTCGCACAAAATAAATGTCTCTGTCCGGACGGCCGAACGACCGACCGATGCGCAGACATGCACGTGCGCGGGGGTTACACGGGTACGTACGTAGATTAAATAAAAAGCCACGCACATCGCCGAACAGAGCACAGCCTGTGGGATAGCCTAGACAGCAGAAGCCACAGACACCAACTGGGCTCACAGGTGCAAGTGAAACGCAGGGAGAGACACTGTGGGAGACAGCCAGTCTGTCTTCACAGAGACACGCGGAGAGACACACGGAGAGACACGCGGACACATGCAGGTTAGGGTTAGATAACACAGGGACACTCACAGACGCTCACACGAACACTCACACGGGGACAGATGGAGACAAAGATCCCCCGCATAGCCTTAACAGACTGTTGGAGCAAGTGCTGTTAGCGAGCACCTATGAAGGCTGGAACGGTACACGAGGGGGTGGGTGATCAGCAACATGCCCGACCGCCTTTGTCTCCCTAGTGGCGATATTTACACACCGCACTAGGTTCTCATTTGAGGCTCAGTCGACCTAGGGGAGCCCAGGACCGATTCAGATAATCGTCACCGGTGTTGGCCGTGAGCGGGAATCGAACCCGGGTCGCCGGGTTCATAGCGCAGCGCACTAACCGCTACGCCACCACTCCCACACACAGACACACAGACACACACAGACATACATAGCGCAGCGCGCTAACCGCTACACCACCACTCCCACACACAGACACACACAGATATGCATAGCGCAGCGCGCTAACCGCTACACCACCACTCCCACACACAGACACAGACACACACAGACAAGCCAATGGATCGGAGGGACAGGAGACAAATAACCGCAGACACCCAGATGGGCGAACATGAACCCGCCCACCCCCCAACCACCTCGCCATCCCATCCAGCCGCCCGTCCACTCTGCACGGCCACGCGGCGTTTGCGAGTGCGGGGAGGGGAGGGACGGGGCGGCTTCATTACCCGGACAAACGCGACGCGGAGAGGCGATTGCCAAAGTGCCGCGCGAGAAATGCGGTGTCTCGATTTCCATCCCGAAAAAACCCGCGCTTCTAAATCCTCTCACTCTGTCGCGATAGGGTGGGACGGGCCGCAAGGCCCGGCGGTGCAGGCACACACACACACACAAGACAAAGATCCCCCACATAGCCTTTAACGCACTGTTAGGGAAAGTGCTGTTAACGAGCACCTATGAAGGCTGGCATGATGCACGAGACGGTAGGTGACCGCCTTTATCTCTCCAGTGGCCATGTTTTTTACACATCGCACCAGGTACTCGTTTCAGGTCGAGTCTATCTAGGGGAGGCCCACGACCGGTTCGGATAACCGTCAATGGTGTTGGCCGTGAGCGGCAATCGAACTCGGGTCGCCGGGCTCGTAGCACAACGTGCTAACCCACTGCGCCAACGCTCCGCACGCCCAACCACACGCACGGCGATGTGGCACGAATCTCGCGACGTTGTCACACCGGGCTGCTGTCGCCCGGGCCGATTCGTCCCTTTATTGGAGACGGAGGCATCGGAGGGCGCTCTCGGCAAAAAGAACATCGGACGGAAACGACCGATTGGCAAACAACTGGCGAACGCGGCTTCGCTGGATGTGAACCACCGAGCATGGAGTGGATGCAATTTCATCGCAGCAGCACCACCGCTCCCACTTCACGTAGCACGCCAAGATCGGCGACAAATCTGCTGCTGCTGCTGTTGTTGTTTATACTTCACCGATGTGAATGCAGATCTCCTAGCCACCGTGAGTCCCGCTAAACATCACCCCCCCCCCTCCCGCTCCCGCGACAACCTCGCTCGTTAAGAAACCAACGAGGCAAGCCGCACGAGAGCCTGGGATTAATTACGGCAAATAGAAAGTGGTCTGCCAGGGCTCAACATTAATACAGTGGCACCGTCTGGTGCTGACTATTCAAATCCCTCCGCCGCGCTAAGCCACCACCGCCGCCGCCTCCGCAACGAGCGCCCGCTAAGATTAATGGGCGCTCTCTAAATAGCGGCGCCACGAATACGCACGGTGGCACGGGGGGCACGGGGGGGCACACCCCACGGACGAATGCCCCTTCGCGATCACCCCTCCTGACCACGCCGGGCACCACGGACCCGTTCGTGCCGTCACGCCTGTCGCGACAACGCGGCTCGTGTGAAATTTGCCCATCGATGGAGTTGGCCGAACATCGCAATGTAGAACCGCAGAGCTTGGGCGATTGCCGGCGCGGGTTTCGGCTGCATTCCCAAGCGATCGCCTGCGGTTTCCGGCGCCTCTGATCGAAAGAAAGCTGTGCTCTGCGTTACAAATCTGCGTATTTTTATTTTATTTACAGCACGGCGGTTGCTCTGGAGGCATCTGTCACGGCGATGCAATGCAACGCAATTTGGATTTCTATACCGGGCAAGTTGGGGAGCGGTGGTACAGTGGTTAGCGCGCTACGCTCTGAACTCGGAGCCCCAAGTTCAATTGCTGGCCACGGCTAAATTCGGTGGCGAGTGATATCTGAACCTGTGCCGAGCCGCCCCACCTTCACCAAATCGCAGCAACCAGTGTGGTAAAGTATGGTCAAACAACAGCCACGTGACTGAAATGGCACGGGGAGGCCTTCATCCAGCAGTGGACAAAGCGCTGGGCACCACCATTACGACGGACCCTAAATGTGCCAGCATCTCAAAACACCAGGGAGAAACCCGCAAACTCAGCACGTCGTCACAGAAGTTGACAGTGGCGAACTAGTGCCGAATGGAAATTCATTATCCACTGTTGGGGAACGTCACGGGAAATAAAACCCCATAAATAACCAAATAAATATCCCCTCTTTATTTTCTCCACGTATTCATAACAATACTTTTAGTCCATCGGGCCCCCTCTGGGTCTCATCAACGGACACAGCTGCGTTCATTTAACGAGCCCGTCTCTGTAGTACAATTACTGTTCGTGTACTCGGGGTGGGACGACTCAGCTCCTTCGAGGGCAAGACATTGAATTGTCGTAATTTTGCATCGCGATTAGATTTAAGAAATCGTTTCCTTTCTTTTATTTTAGCCGCTGCGGCGACCGTAACGGCCTCTAGCGGCGGCGTGGGTCGCCCGATCCCCGTTACGTACAACTTGTACTAATCGAGCACGATCGTCCCTGACCACGCGCGTACCGCGAGCCCGAGAATCAACACGAACGGAGGAATCGACGGACGCGTCGTTGCACTCCGAATCTCGAACGAGGTTGTATGCAAACATTCACATCACGCGCGTGCGCTTTACAATCGAGAGCGTGTGCAGGGATTTATTTTTTGTTGTTGTTGTCAAGTGAAACGTCGCTTTCGTACAAATCAAACATCAACAGAAACGTGAAGCCTGGCAAGGGCCCAATCTAAACAAGGCTGAAGAGGCTTATCATGTTCACCGCGGGGACACGCTGGCACCGCGCAGGCAAGCACGGCCGCGCTGATCCTCAAGCTCAGCCGTTCACGCTCCGCCAGCCAATCCGCGGTGTCACGATTTTAATTATTTTAATTATTTTTATTATTACCACGACCTCGACTACGTCTGTTTACCCAGGAAAGCCTCGCAGAGTGTCAAGACTGCAGCACTGTTGCTGCCACACGTGTGATTCCCAATCGAGTAATTTGCAGGTTATTTTGCAGCATTGGGGAAATGGTTTGAGCCAATACCAGTCAGAGTGTATGGTTGTTTTTTTGTAGAGAGGAAACTGGAGGATCCACAGGAAACCCATGCAAAACAGGGGGAGAACATACCAACTGCACACCAAAACCTGCCATTCGCCACTAAGTGACGGTGACGTTACCACGGTGCCTGTGCCAGGCCAGGTGCACTTTGAGGCCATGTGAAGTGTCGAAGGCTCGCTGCTGACCGGAGGTCTCGGGACAGCCTCAGTTGCCATGGGTTGGCCGACTAAGATGACGAGTAGATGCACCAGCTGTACCCCGCTACTGTGCCAACTCCACACAAACCGGACTCGCGTTAACGCACACTCTGCAGGCCAGGGTGAGATCATACAAACTCCACACAAATGACGCTCAGGTCGGGAATTGAACCTAGGCCCCTCTTGCCGTGAGGCGCGCGTTGTCACCACTGCGCTGCTTCCCCTGCTCTCTACTGTACGACTGCAGAGGCAACGGGGCCACCGGAACGAGCTTTGAGGACGGGGGAAGGAAAAAAATCTCGTTACCAATTACCGAGCTCCCAGACTCTCGCCCCGGTAACAACTGAAGCGCGCCGTGATCAGTGCCGGATTAAGCTAGTGCGGGGCCTGTAGCATCCATATATATGTAAAAGGGAAATTTGTGAATGTGTCTTGTTCGAAATGTTTAGCATACTTCCCAACATGGAACAAATTTGAAATTTGGCATGTGTGTAGATTCCACACTGTACAAAATGCAAAAAGTCATAAAATAGACACATCTGTGATGTCACCCGTATGCGGCAGCGTCACGCAGTGTGCCTGCTGACGTCACGCATCCCCCCCACCCTCCGCTTAGGCCGTCTATTAATCCAAGACAAGAATCCAAGTCTCGGGCAAAGCTAGTATGTTATAAAGGGGCCATAATTAAAAAACACGTAAATACTAAAACACAAATGTTTTACTTGCACAGTAAAGTAATTGTATTTTTTCATTTCCTATACAGCCAGATAATATGACAAATCGCTAACCTTAAACAGCCAGTCGTTCATAAAAGTTGAAGGCGGTATAGTACTATGGTAATAGAGCAAGTGCAGAATCACTGAACCGGAATTGATAGCTTGAAAGCATTTAGCGAGGGGCCCTTGAAAGTGCAGGGCCCGTAGCTACATACGTAGCTACTTTTGCCACTAGGATAATCCGGCACTGGCCGTGATTACGCGCAGAGAATTTATTTAATTCCTGAGCGATATTTCGTTTCAGGGTGGAGAAAAGAAGGTTAAGAGAGCCACAAATTTCCTGCAAGACGTCCGTTACCATTACCGCTCGCTCTCGTGCGAATACAGTACACGGGCGGTTTTTTGTTGTTGCTGCTGCGGTTGCTAATTTCCCCGAGGGTAAAAATCTGGTAATTCCTGTCGACCTGAGCACACGGGGACAGACAGGAAGCAGTCCGCCACAAAGTAGTTGGGGAAGGGGGGCGGAGGGGGGGTCTAGGGGGGGGGGGAGTTAATTAAAACTGAACTCGTCTCGGAGCGTGACGACAGGAGGAGTGGTTCGCGATGGGGGTCGGTGTGGAGGGACAGGCGGCAGGAGGTGCGCGATGGAGTTGGCTCAAGGAGATGGAAATATATTTGGGATCACGTGATTCCTCAGGGAAAACCCACTCGTTTACAAACCTGAATGTGTTTCAGATGCCGAGTCAGGTGACGTGGTTATTCTGACTTCCTGGATCTCGTCCTCTCAAGATGCATGGCCCAGCTTCAAGTGAAACGTCGCGGATCTAACATTGGTACATATGGCGGTGAGATTGTTCTTGAACTCACCGCTTAGAAGCTGAGACAATCGTTTTATGTGTTGTGCGCGTGTACGCGCGACGCTTTAATTCGTTTGGCTATGTCGGGTGGTGGAAGGACTTATGACACAGATTTGGCTCGACCATAAGGTGACCTGTGCCAAAACTCAATCAAGAATCGCAATAATGGCACCCGTTTCATGGGAGAAAAAAAAATGCCAGTCAATCCCCCGACCCATCAGCCTCGCGGATCATTGTCTCTGTTTAAGCTCTTGAGCGGTTTCGACTTCTCTGGGTCTCATCCGCAGAGTGCGGCCCCATCCGTCAGGGAAATGCAACAGAGCGGACTGACGCTCTGGGCAAGACGCCCTGCAACGAACGCAGTGCAGAGGCGATCACCCGGGGGTGCGGAAAGGCGAGAAGCTCGCATGGGGGAGGGTTACGGAGATGATGATGATGTATTTGTATTCTCTGTAGCACTATGGGCCGTAGGGGCCAGTGCTATTAGCGAGCACCTATTAAGGCCGGCTTAGGCACACGATGGGCGTGAGGTGAGCAGCACTACGCCGATGCTTTATGCACACACCAGGCACTCGTTTAAGGCTGAGCCGACTTAGGGGACGATCAGGCCATCCCTTCTTAAGCAGCCCAAGTGCGTGGTGGTGGCGGTAGCGGTGCAAGCCGAGTGAGCTGCCCTGGTTGCTGGCGTTGGTAGCCGACGGGCCTGGAGCACCGACACCACTCCGCCAACAGCCGGTTAGGGCCGAGAACCATGGCTCTGCGTGCCTTGTGCGAGTGTGTGTGCGAGTATGTGTGCGTGTGTGTGTGCGCGTGTGTGCGCGTGTGTGTGCGAGTGTGTGCATGAGTGTGTGCGTAAGTGTGCGAGCGTGAGTGTGCGCGCGTGAGTGTGTGTGAGTGAGTGTGCGTGAGTGTGCGTGAGTGTGCGTGAGTGTGCGTGAGTGTGCGTGCGTGCGTGAGTGTGTGTGCGTGAGTGTGCGTGCGTGAGTGTGTGTGTGAGTGTGCGTGTGTGTGTGCGCGTGAGTGTGTGCGAGTGTGTGTGCATGCACAGGCAGGCGTCTCACCAGGCCATCGCAGTTGCTGATAGCGGCGCTGGCGCCGGGCATCCCGTCCACCTCGCCCGTGTACAAACACCCGTGCGGCAGTGCCTCCCGGCGCAAGGTCCCGCCGGTGCTCTCCTCCCCGTCCTCATGCCACTCCACGGAGGCACCGGGCGCCACCAGCCGGCCGTTGCGCTTCAGCCGGAGGTGCAGTTCGCGCCCGAAGATGGTGACGTTGAAGTAGACTCTGTCTTCGCTGTCCGCGTCAGCGTTCCTGCGGACGCGTGTGCCGGCGCCCGTGCCGGCGCCCGCCGAGAGCCGGTGGGAGGAGAAGAGGCCGCTGGGGTCGGTGCGAACGGGCGTCACGAGGGCCATCTCCCGCGGCTCGCGGCCCAGCGAGACCACTGCAGACGCGCAGAGGCCGGAGGGACAAAGGTCAAAGATCCCCCGTGTAGCCTTCACAAACTGTTGGGGCAAGTGCTGTTAGCGAGCCAGCACCTGTGAAGGCCGGCACGGCACACGAGGGGGTGGGTGGCCAGCACCACGCCCGGCCACCTTTGTCGCCCGAGTGGCGATGTTTATACATCGCACCAGGTACTCATTTGAGACTGAATTGACCTCGGGGAAAGCCCAAGACCGGTTCAGATAATCATCGCTGGTGCTAATCGTGAACGGGAATCGAATCTGGGTCGCCAGATTTGTAGCGCAGCGAGCTAAGCGCTCCCCGAAGAGACACGCTCGTACAGACACACAAGTACGCGTGTGCAGGGGCTGCAGTCAGTACAACTGGGCAGGGCTTCATTTCGCACACTGTTGCCCTGGTCGCCGCAAATATTTGGTGGCACATGGATAGCGAGGGGTATCCTGCATGTGGTGGTGTGCCGGGTAGAGAAAAGTAACATTTCATGACTCTGGCGATAAGCGGTGTAGCACACACCCCATGTCACAGAGAGCAGCCACTGAAAGGGAGATCACAGGACGACTTCTGATGTTCCGTCAACTGCCTCTTACCCACGATAGCGGGTGGTGGAGCCACCTTTCTCACATGCCCGACTATCGAGGTGATCGTCACATGGCAATCAATCCAAAAACGTGTTCTCTTCCCCAAAGCTGGGAATATCTAAAGTGAATAAAACACATTGAATATTACGTATTTTGGTGACGGGGGCTGAAACCATCAACTCACGGCGCTTGAGAACCCAGATTAATCAGTGGAACGGCTGAAATCCGCATTCAAACCCAGAATTTCAGCAGCGCAGGTTCATTGTCTCTAAGCCAGTGTTGAAAATGAATATAAAGTTGCACGTTCGTATGGCAGGGACCAGTCTACTCCACAGGAAAACCGCTGGTGACGTCCCACAAAGTGGCACGGCGAGCGGTCATTACAACACGAGGTCTCGACACGTGGTTGCTGAGTGAGCTACCAAAGGACGAGAACAGAGACACAGTAGCCTGGGTGAAACTAAACAAACTTGCCACGCTGATACAAACGGCAATGCTTACGACTGTGCAGCGGCGAGACCACAGGCACATAGACGATAATAATTGCGCTTCAAGTGTTCTAAGGACATTGTGTTCCGACAGCGCACCAACATCTTCCAGCGCGCGCACACAAAACAAAGACCCTCCCCATGAGGCCATATCGAATGCCGGGATAAGTGCCTCGAGTGGCACCTCGTATTTAAATGCGGAAGGGGTGATTGTGGGCCGCCCCACGCCCCCACAGCATTTATCTCCCCGGGGACGCTGTGTACACCAGGTGCTCGTTCCAGGCCGAGTCAAGCCAAGCAAGAAGTCCAGACATCACTTGCGGTCCTTCCCCCGCACCTCCGATCCGCACGGCTGGCTGCGTACGGCGCCAAAGAAGTTCGGCATGGGCACCGTGCATGCTCGCCACCCACTTTGGCCAAGGCCGGGAAATTGAACCGGGGTCACCGGGGTCGCGAGCGCAGTGCGCGAAGAACCGCAGCGCCGACGCCGCTCCCCACAATCGCGCTTACACGCACGCTCAGGCAGTTCACGTCCGGCAACCCAAGTGAGTCAGATCGATGACGAACGAGAGTCGGGGGTCAGAGTCCCCCCATCCCCCCCCCCCCCCCCCCCGGTCAGCAACGGTGCTTGGGCCACCGGCTTTTCCAGCGGGCGCAGCCGGACCGAGCGAGCGATGCCCGCTCCACTCGCCCCCCAGACGCGGCTCACATTCTGGATCTGGTCGAGATGCCCCCCCCCCTCCTCACCCCCCCCCGACCCCTCCCCCCGCCCCTGCAAGGTGTGGGCCTCCGCAGCAACCGACACCTGTAAGGAAGCGGCCGAGCCAATCGTCTGCCGATTTGCCCTCCCAACCCTGGTGGAGGAAGTGGCGGCCACTTTCTCCGCCTAATCACCTGAGCAGCAGCAGCAGTTGCGGCTGCTGCTGCTGCTGTTGTTGTTGTTGCGTGCACGTGCACGGCCTGACAGACGCAAGGCACCACCCCCCCAACCCCAACTCGCAAACGCCGGGATGAGGTCACCAAACAATGGCTCTTCCCTCGTGGCGAGCAAGAAAACAAGCACATTATGTCTCATTAGGCACAATTAGCCGGCAATTTCTACGTGTTCTGCCCATTTTTACACAAATAGCCGCGGACCAATGATGGATGGTCCCTTCCCTACCGCCGCTCACGGCGCTGCTGCTGCTGCTGCTCGGGCTACGGATTGCCCCACCGCCGCCTTTACATCGGCAAAGGCGCAGGCCCCGCAACTGCTCGACCACGCCGCTGCCTGGCGGACGAGCCACCGCCGGAGGGAGCCATAGGCAGGTATAGGTGGGTCCCTATGGCAGGGATAAGTCGATCCCCGCTCTTCCCTCACGCTTTGACCGGACGCCGTTGTTGGAAGAGGCGGGCGGACCCACACTTGACCACCAACGTACGCCCGCCCGCCCAGTGGGGTACTCCATCTGCTGTGCACTGGTCAGGAGGGAGGATATGAAAAAAAAGAGACTTGCCTCTAATGTTTCAACTGCCACGCGGGGAGATGGAATCGAAACGTCGATCGGCGGTGCTCAGCACTGCACAGAGGGACAATGTGTGTGTGTGTTGGGAATGTTTATTGGCACAGCAGGGGGTACAGCTGGTGGTGCATCTACCGGTCATCTCAGTCAGCCAACCCGTGGCACCTGCAGGGTGTTGTCCCGTGACCTCCACGTGGCCTCAAAGTGCACCTAGCCTGGCACGGGCGCCGTGGTGACGTTACCGTCACTTCGTGGTGAATGGCGAGGGTATTGGTATTGGAATGTATATTGACAGGTGCTTGCTAACTAACAATACCTATACCCCAATTATCGATACGGGAGATCTTGTTTGTGTGTGTGTGTCAGTGTCTGTGTATCGGTGTTTGTGCGTCTGTCAGTGTTTGCTGCTGTTGTTATTGTGTGTGTCGGTATCTATGTATATCAGTATCTGTGCATCAATATCCGTGTGTGCGTATGGGTGTTTTTGTGTGTCAGTGTGCTCGCGAACAGAACGTTGCCACAACAGTCTGCTGAAGGCTAAACGGAGGGGTCTTTGTATGTCAGCATGTGTCAGGTCATGTGTGTACGAGTACACGAGTGAGTGAGTGTGTGTGAATTCCCATGTGGAGCGGCGGTGTAGCGGTTAGCGCGCTGCACTACGAACCCGGCCACCCGAGTTCGATTCCCGCTCACGGCCAACACCGGTGACAATTATCGACCTTGTGTAGTATACTAAACATCACCACTGGGGAGACAAAGGCGGCCGGGCGTGGTGTTGGCCACCCACCCCCTCGTGTGCCCGTGCCGGCCTCGCTAACAGCACTTGTTGAGGCAGCAGGGGGCGTGGGGGGGGGTATTTGTCTTGGATTCCCCGTGTGTGGATATTTGGAGAACTCTGCACCGGGAATGTGTGGAATGGTATCTGAACTGTGCAAGCGACTCAGTGGTATCCGAATCAACCCCTGATCAGCCCCTAGGTCGACTCAGCGTTAAACGCAGCGTTAACATGCGGTCGCTAACAGCGCTTGCGCCCACGGCGCTATAGAGAACACAGATCCATCATCATCAGCGGCGTCGTCGTCTCCATAACCCGTAGGACAAGGTAACACTGAGACAACACCTGAAGTTGCCAAGGGAGACAGCCAAGACATGCCCCTCACACTTTCTATCAGCTTTAGCGTCACACGCCCAGGGCAGGTGAATTACTCGGTTCACTACTAATGATGACGATGATCTATTGCCTGGGTTTAGCACGAGTCTTAGAGCGGCGTGCAGGTTTAGGCTGAGCCTGCCACTTTGAGTGAAATCGATCAGCCTTGGGGATTTATTTTACAAAGATCAGATGTCTATCGCCCCTTCCAGAACATCATTAAAAGCTGCGTCCACACCGGACTGGATCAGGTGCCACTATGCGCTGGACAAGACCGAAGGGACGTTTTCCCAGAGCCAGCGGTGGCAATTCCACATTCCCATGACAAGGGAAAGTATCGATTTAAAGCTTTCGTGACTGCAGGGATTCATCTTCTTGGTTCTTTCGGTAAAGTCACGTAAAATGGAAATAATAAAATAATAAAAATAAAACAATAAAATTTCGATTTAAAGCTTTCGTGACTGCAGGGATTCATCTTCTTGGTTCTTTCGGTAAAGTCACGTAGAATGGAAATAATAAAATGATAAAAATAAAACATAATAAAATTTAGATTTAAAGCTTTCGTGACTGCAGGGATTCATCTTCTTGGTTCTTTCGGTAAAGTCACGTAGAATGGAAATAATAAAATAATAAAAATAAAACATAATAAAATTTAGATTTAAAGCTTTCGTGACTGCAGGGATTAATCTTCTTGGTTCTTTCGGTAAAGTCACGTAGAATGGAAATAATAAAATAATAAAAATAAAACTTTATTAAATAATATAATAATATCATATAATAATATATTAATCTAATAATTTATTATTTCCATTCTACGTGACTTTACCGAAAGAACCAAGAAGAGGGGAAAGTATGTTAATTCATTTCTCATGTGACGTTCTTCATTTAATATCTCCACACGATGATGACGATTATGATCGTGACAGTGGGATTCGTCATCTCAGTACTCATCAGTGAGCCGTGGCAGCTTACGCGATGGTGAAAAACACGACCAACTTAAGTCGTGGCGCTACAAAGTATAGTCCAACATACACTGCATTCACTATTCATATGTACAAGTATGTCTAGGCGCATATGGGTATCACTATGTGGGCAGGTAGGTCGGTCAGCATACAGGTGGGCAGAAAACAACTCCATAGGTAAGTAAAGAGTTGGATTGCTCTGTAAGTGGGTAGACTACTAGACAGGCAGGCAGGCAGGTAGGCACGACGTTAGATACTAGATTGAAAGCTAAACAGATGTGTCGGAAGGTGGACAGATACGTAGAGAATGCAAGAATAACAGGTGAGTGGGTTTGCCTGCAACACCTGTGTACAGAGAGCTCGCTCGGCAAACAGGTACATGGGTCAACAGGCAGGTGGGAAGGTAAGTAGGTAGGTAGAGGGATATGCAGGCAAACACAGGTAGCCAGCTGGGTAAGGCAGCTAAATCACAGAGCGAATAGCCCCGTACCTCCTAGAGCCAAGGTTGGCTACCCACGTCGCACAAGAAGCTCAGCGCACTCCGTGACCGGCAAAAGCCACCACCCCACGTGCTGCCAGCAGCTGTAGCAGCAGCAGCTGGACTCGGTGTAACCAGCACCGCGAGTAGTTTATAATAATCAGCGGCTGTGATTACAGCTGCATAAGCTGTAAGAGCAACTGCTGCAGCAAACAAAGTTGTATCAGCGGCGGCAGCAGCAGCGACAGCTGTGATACGATCAGCAGAATTAGCTCTCGACTCGGTAGCATCATCAGCTGTTGCAGCAGCAGTCAGCAGCGATACAGACCTAAATCATCAACATCATCATCATCACCACCACCACCACAATGATGATCCCCACTCACCTGGCCGGTGGGGAAAGTCGCGGGCAGCCCTCCCGGCCGCTGCGTCGCCGTGCGCCGACTGCACGCAGACCGGCGGCATCAGCAGCTGCAGGAGCAGCAGCAGATCCCGTAAATCCATGTGTGTCGCGGGCTCTTTTAAAACTTAGAAACTAGACGCAGCACGGAAACAGCTAACTTGCAAATGCCGCCCCGCTCACCCAGTCCACCCCGGAGTGTCCAACAATTTGAAGTCCCCCCCCCCCCCAACTACGCCGGAGAAGAGCTAACTCTAACAAACTCCGTGCACGCCACTCCTCCCCTGCTGCGACCAGCACCCCGGGACGATGGTGCCGCACACGTGGGTGAAGTATTCCGCACACGAGCAAGTATACCGTGGTACACACACACACACGCGCGCGCGCACGCACGCGGGCACTGTATCCAAAGTACACGTGCTTATCCGAAAATGCGCTCCCGTGGGGGGGGGAGTTTAAAAGAAGGGAGTCGCAACAAAAACCTCCCGCCGCTTTTAACGAAGTTTGTAGCTTTAAATGAAGGGGAGCTGTGGCGAGCTCTGGCGAGGCCGGCGGCGGCGTGGGGGGAGGCAGGGGGGGGGCTGAGAAGCGGCCGCTCGTGTGGGCGGGCGAGAGGGGACTGTGGGGGGGGCTGTGGGGGGCCCCCCACCCGCGCTCACCCCCCCCCCCCACTGGGGGGCCCACCACCAACGTGGCCCCTCCCTCCCACGCGCATCGCAATTTCTTAGTGCGCATAGGCGAAGCGCGCCGTTAGCGAGCGCCCGATTGGTCGAGGCGCCCCGAGCGAGGAGCGCGCCGACCAATGGCGTTCGCCGTGACGGAACGGCGCGCCCGTCAGCGTTGGGGAATCTAATGCGAAGTGACGTCTCGCGCACGCTGGCTCCTCCCCCCCCACCCGCCCCGCCCCACGCGTTCGGGATAGGTCACGCCCACCGCGCGCGTTCCTCCAATCGGCGAGCGAGTGCCGCGGACTTGGCTCGTCTCCCATTGGCGGGCGCTGGCGGCGGGGCGTGTTGATTGACGGCGAGGCCGGGCTATATAAGGAGCTCGCGGAGTGCCACGGAGGCAGTTAAAGTTTGGACCCAGTCGATGTCGGTGGTGCCAGGGCTTCCCTTAATCACACAAAGCAAACCCTCCGCGCCCTCTCGCCGTCTAATAAACATCTGCCGGCTCTAATCGCTCGCAGATGTTCTCGTAAATTTCAGGCGGCGAGACGGAAAATCGGAGACGAATGGCTTTTTTTTTACACACCGAGGCACGCCATGGCCGGCGAAACGCACGGGGCCTGAGGCATTTGCCAAAGAAAAGCAGCCACCCCCCCCTCAGAGTGAAAAAAAAACAAGCGGACAGTTTGTACTTTGCATTATCTATTCGCCCTGTAATATCTATCTCGAGCTCGGGAGTTATCTCAAACGTCACGATGATCAGCTCCTCACACAAGTATGTTCTTTTTGAGGTTAGCACTCCAGTCTCCCGCACAATATACAAAAGATGCATACAGTGTGCTGTAGTTTTTAACCAAAAAAACTGGTACAATGTACCCTCATTAAAACGTCAAGATTCATAGCGATCCTTTCCCGGTTAAAGTTCGACAGCTTAACGTACGTCAGTGAATAATTAAACTAAATGTGGACAACTAAATTGCAGGTGTCAATTCAGATAACCTCACCGTCAGCCGCGAGAATTTTCGGTTCCTCGTACAAAGTTACAATTCATCCACTCCTCGGACGAAAGCCTCCCCAAAATGCCGTGTCAGCCGTGAGGGTAATCGTTTGACCATACTTCACCACGCTGGTCACTGCGGTTTGGTGAAGGGCAGGGGTGAGGCGGCTAGATTCGATTCAGGCATCACTCGCAGCAGATGTTAGCCGCGGCCGGCCATCAAATCTCTGGTGGTGGGACTTGGACCCAAGGGGCTGACACTGCCGAGAAGATGATTTAGACTTAAAACTTTCGTGACTGCAGGGATTCATATTGTTGGTTCTATACGGTAAAGTCACGTAGATAGAAAAAAAGTAAAAAAAAATTAAAAACTACGACGTTCCTGATCGCTTGTGTTGTGATCGAAACGTAGTTTTATTTTATTTACTTTTTTTTCTCATTATCAACGTTTTTGGGTTTAGATCGCGTTATTTATAAATGTGTCGTAACCCTCCACCACTCGACACGGCCAATCAGTAAAAAAAAGTGTCACGTTGACAAAAGACAAATAGTTCACTGCTTTAGCCCACCGGTGTGTTGAAGCGTGAAACCACAACATTTACAATGACTTTACCGAAAGAACCAAAGAATATGCCACTTGGCAAAAATGCACTCCCTCCCCGAGCCCCCCACGCACTCCCGAGCTAACCGTCGGCGTGCGCTCGCTCGCCAGAGCCCTCCACTGTATTCGTGTCAGCTCCAAAGAAAAAAAACGCCCAAGATGGGATTTTTTTTACTTCTTTTCTCTCGCCGGAGAGGCGCACAAGCGCTGGGGTTTGTTTTTGGCTGTGACGATTTGAATTTTTTCCCATGAAATCTTCGTGCCCCCAGATACACGAAGTGAGAAGAAGAGAGATGTGAACATTCATTTATTTGGGCCACTCGATCGCACCGAGAGCCATCGAACGCACGGGCAAAACGTGGCTTGGCCGCCTGGCCCGACAACTTGACATTCTTAGTGGCATCGCAGGCATCCTCAGAAATCCTGCCCTCCTCAACTTGGCAGGATGGGCCTCATTTTTCCTTCGTTTTGGCGCTGGAGGTCCCCACCCCAGAGTGGCGTAAAGCAACACCCTCCACCCCCTTCCTCCCTCCGCAAACCCTGAGTCCACATTCACGATTTCCCCCCCCCCTTACCTCCCTCCCAAATGCACTCTCCACTTCATAACGCTATACGGCACCGTCCAAAGGCAGAGGCGAAGCTATAAACTTCCGAGGGGGAATGGGCGGTTCCGAAATTCAGGGAGCGAGCGAGAGAGCGATTTTTTTTTCTAACCCTACAAAATATACAATATAAATGTATTTGATCACTTCAACGTGACGAAGGAGGTGGGTGGAGGAGAGCGAGGGTGTGGACCAGGCCATCGTAACCTGGCAAGAAAAGTCGAGCACAAGGCGAAGCCTACAAGCAAACACGGGAGAACATTCGCAAGCCATTCTCACCAAAACGTCCTGAGTTTTAAGAGGTAACGGTGCAGCGCGAATCGGAGGGAATGCAATGGGCGAGGGCATCGTGGTACAGGCCGTGGCTGTATCCGTCCCGCACCCACACGCACCTGCTCCCCCCTGCACCGAAGAGTAAACTAAAAAGACGACAAAGATCCCCCGTGTAGCCTGTAACAGACTCTAGGGGCAAGTGCTGTTAGCGAGCAGCTATGAAGGCCAAGAGGAGGTGGGTGGCCAACAACCACGGCCGGCCGCCTTTGTCTCCCCAGTGGCGATGTTTACACACCGCATCAGGTACACATTTGAGGCTGAGTCGACCTAGGGGGAGGCCCAGGACCGGTTCTGATAATCGTCACCGTGTTGGCCGTGAGCGGGAATCGAACCTGGGTCGCCAGGTTCGTCACGCAATGCGCTAACCGCTACACCACCGCTCCCCACACACACACAAGAGTGGCTTCCCGCACGCATCCTTGCGTTCGTCTCCCTCTCGGGTTAGAATCTCAGAAGTTATATTTTCCCTCCAGGGCTCGGCATGCCCATGAATTCGACGCTCGCCAGTGGCGTCGCTATCGAGTGTGCAGGCGGTGTAGCTGCACAGGGGGTGTGGGGGGTGGGGGGCTACGGACCGGAGGGGGGCCAGGCACGGGGCTGCACTCATCCTTGTGCATTATGAAAAAAGCCATCAATAGTTGCTGCACAACTGCACCGTGTTCCTCTTATCTGATGTAGCCATTTGAGCAAATGTGACTGATGGGCAGCAGTGAGACAGACCGCAGTGGCTTTTCTTATCACTTGCAGATTTCAGCCGGGCCCACGCCAACCGCGCTCTAACACTGGCGCTCGCCACTCTGTGGCTACCACTCATCGGAGCCCACTTTGAGGCACACGTGATGCCCTTGACGAACTTCCCACAAGCACGTGGCAGCGGCTCGCTGTGGAGAGCAGGTGGGGCCAAAACCTCACCTCGCCCTGGCACCGTAGCGGCTTTAATTCTAGATTTGAAGCTTTCGTGACTGCAAGGATCCATACTTTTAGGTTCTTTCGGTAAAGGCACGTAGGTTAAAATAATAATAATAATAAAATACAAATAATAAATGAAAATAACTAAATTAAATCACGATGTTTCTAAAGCAACACAAGCCTCCGTCAGCAGGTGTAACTGCTCCAGTAAAATCACACGCTACAGTAATTTTACTGGAGCAGTTACACCTGATGACGGAGGCTTGTGTTGCTTCCGAAACGTCGTGATTTAATTTAGTTATTTTCATTTATTATTATTTTATTATTATTATTTTATTATTATTATTTTACCTACGTGACTTTACCAAAAGAACCTAAGAGTACGTAGCGGCTTTGTCCGGCCGCCTCCGGCCCGGTGAGCGCATTACCGCGACAATGGCAGGGCCCTACCGCGTGTGACCCCTCCACCGTGACCTCGCGCCGCGACGAGGCGAGCTGGCGAGCCGGCGGGCCGCGCCAGGCTGGGCTCCACCAAAATGTTTTTTTATTGCCCGATGTCGATGAGTGTTGAAACTACGTAAGCAGCAACCATTTACTTGATACAGCAATCGTGCTGTGACGGTTCCCCCTAAAGACGGAAGCCTGTGTTGCCTCCGAAACGTCTTGATTTATTTATTTATATTTATTTGACTTTTATGAATTTAAAAAAAAAATGTACCTACGTGACTTTACCGAAAAAACCTAAGAGTATTTCACGATAGTCGTGATAGTCGTGATTACAATAATAACCCGACTCTCAAAATCATATTTTATCCCCGAAAAATTTGTTTTCTTTATTTTTTTTCAACATGTGCCGATGGTTTTAGCGATATAACAGTATTTTTTGTTCGTAAAATATATAACGGTAAAGCAAAAACGGCTGCGATAAATCTGAGCAGAGTGTGCGAACACGTGTATTTGCTGGCAATGCTACGAGATGCGGAGCCCCCTGGGGCCAGCTCTGGCAGGGCCCGTGTCACCGAATCTCTGCAGAGTTATTATACACTTCCCTGACATCCAGACCTCGCCGCGTCCGTCTCCCTCTGTCACACGTTCCGACGAGCAGACGTGGACTTCAACAGTGTCTACGGCGAGTCTTGTACACGCGTTGGGTTTCCTTCGCAACGTAACGTAGCCGACCGCGCTAATTGGAGACGCGGAGGAATGACGACCCATGCATCCTTCATTCGAGACTACGACTGTGAAGACAGTTTCAGGAGTGCCTTGAACATTCACTTCCCTTCCTCCTTTCGAGCGGCATTTTGAAAAGCGAGTGACAGAAAACATTTGTCAACGTGTCTCGAGTCTGCCTGCAATCAGTGCGGTGGCGCCTTCCTGTGTAGGCGGATAACGGGCAGTCGGTCAGTCGGTCGGTCGGTCAGTCAGTCAGTCAGTCGGTCGGTCAGTCAGTCGGTCGGTCAATCGGTCGGTCGGTCAGTCGGTTCGGCGACCATGCACGGAGCTCGCACGGCAGCGCATTAGCGATCGGGGCAGACTCTTTAATGGTCCGCCCGTGTCAGGAGGAATCCGAGCCACCGCACCTGCCGTGCGTTGCCCCGCTGTTGCCCTCTACGCGGGCTGAGGCCGGCTCATTGCCGGCTCCTCGGTGTGTTTTGATCGTTTGGGACATCGCATGGCGGGGGGGGGGGGTGCATGCGGATTTCACGCCAGCCATCGCTGACGCCGTTTGTTTTTAACGTGAAAAAAGTTGCTGCTGCTGCTGCTTGTGCTGGGGGCGAACACGAGCACGGTGCACGAGCACGAAAAGTCACATAGGGCAGCAAACGATGCTCCCAGGATGTTTTGACATCTGTTATCAAAATGTATCTTCCAAAGCCTCTCCAACTCGTTCTCGCTCGCTCGCCTCCTCCTCTTCCTCATTATTGTTGTTGTTTTACCCAGCTCCACCTTCCATAGTTTCCCTAATATACACGTGCGTACTGTACATCAACAAGGTCGGAGTGGCCGCTATCTCGTCGGGATCTCACCAAGGCGACTGCGTAAGGCGAGGTGGATATTGAGACGGATTTCCAAAGGTTAATCTCCATCGGCCATGGTCAATCCACTGCTGGATGAAGGCATCCTCGAGCTCTCACCATCAATCACGATCCTGTTATGTAATAATCCACCTAGCACCTGCACACGAGCCGATTTCATCGCCCCATCTCCTCCAGTCGACGTGCTCCCGGATATTTTCTTCCTTTCCATGGCTCCATCATCATTATTATTATCATGCTCGACCATCGCCCATCGTCAATTCCGGCGACGCGTCCTGCCCAAGCCCACTGACTTTCGTTGACAGCTTGAATAAAGCCACCTGCGTATGGTCTCCGATCCCTGCGTTTTTCTGTCCGTCTCTCACTCTAATTCCCAGCGCGCACCTCCACCACGGCCGTGTTATCCAATCGGCCACAGTGGGCACTGTTGCCTGAGGCCTACGAAAAGAAAAGGGCCTACGAAAACAAAATGTGACCATGGTTTTTTTTTGTATGATGAAAACAAATGTAACCAAGATATATTTTTGAATAAATATATGTATATAGCAAGGATAGGCACCGTGTATATACAAAGACGCAGAGTCGTGTCCACCTACGGGAGGCCCAGGGCCGGTTCAGATAATTCTAATCGTCACTGGGTTATTGGCCGCGAGCGGGAATCGAACCTGGGTGGCCAGGTTCGTAGCGCAGCGCGCTAACCGCTACACCACCGCTCCCCACTGCTGTTCGACGGGCGCGCACGCACACGTGTGCAGGCACGCACGCACACAGGTGCTCACAGATATCTGACACAGGTGTGCACATACTTACACCCGTCCGTGCAGTCACACGAGAATGCCAATAATGCGCTGGGCTTAATTTCAGCTGGTCTCTGTCTTGGTCGGCAAACTGGAAAATATTATCACGCCTGGCACACCACATCCAGTATGACTCTCGCTCTGTGAGCGTGGCTACCGCGTCGAGGTAGCTGACTGTGAGACGTGGAAACATCTTCAGTGAGAGACTAAGCCCTGGTTTTGTGAACACCGCTTTTGTGTGTGTTAGTTTGTTGCCACCCCGCCCCGCACCTTCCGATTAACACGGTTGGCTACATACGGTGCGAAAGAAGTTGAACATACATACATACGTGCATGCAACACCTGAAATCGTTTCTTTCACACGGGGTCGCGGGAACCCGGCCCAGATCCTGAACAGCAGGGCCCAGCCCCCCCCACTCCCGCCGCAATCCCCACGGCACCACCAGCGCAGGATTTTAATTGTCTCAGCAGAGGCCAAAATCAACAAAAGGTCCCAGACACGGGACTGGCGCGGGAAGCGGTGTCACACGGGGAATGCCAAACATCCCTCCTCTCCCAGGTACACCGGGCGGAGAGGTATGCGTGAAGATGTCAAATTCAATTTACTTCCTCCCCCACCCCTCTTTTTTTCTTTGGTAAACAACGCCGAGGAGATGACCAGAGGACAGGTATGTTTGACGGTGGAGAGCCGCACTTGCGCCGGGTGTTGCTGCTGCTGCTGCTGGAGTTTTAAAAGTTTGGAAATTGTGATGCGGGCACGCCGCCGAAAGAGCGGAAAAAAATGTGTGTTTGTGTCTGTCCGGGGCTCGCGAAACCTCCCGCGGTGTTGCTGCTTGAGGGTCATGTCGAATGCGGCGTAGTGGCTGACGAGCGCTTTCTTCGATGCGTCCACTCTTGAAGAGGGCAACCTCGGACGCTTTTTTTGGAGCCAAGAAATATCTAAATATCTAAAACCACAGCTAAGACAACGGTCCATGCAGAAATGTTTTGACTCGAGAAAAATTGCCGAAATCAAGCAGCGTAAGTATACGCGCGTGACGTGCAATAATATTTATCAATGAATCTCTCCCCACACCCCCCCCCCCCAGCTGAAAATGACACCATAAAATAAGGCCTTTTACTGGTAGGAACCTCCTGGTTCCACCAGCCCACAGGGGATTATTGTGTCCGTCCGTCATGCATCCAAAAATGGGAGGGGTGGGGCTGGGTGGAGAGGAGAGGGTGGGGAGGGGCTGGGTGGAGAGGGGCTGGTCACTCCGTGGTGCCCTTAAAAAACTCAACGTTTAACCTACTCACGCCGGCTTGTGCCCGCCCTCACAGTCGGGCATATTTGCGGAATACACCACGCCGCCGTTGACCCTGGCCATTGACCGAGCAACCCAACGTTCCTACCAGCTCCCTCCGCAGGAGGAATGTGTTATTAGGTCACTAGCGTTGCCTGCGGCCAACTTTACCCTGCGAGGTAGCTGGCCCCGGGGTCCGCGTGAGAGATCCGCGTCGACGCTTCGTGGTCGCGACGTGACGCCAGTCTCAGCCCGAGCAGGACAACACTGCTCAGGCACCGGATGGGACGCTGCCTAGGAATAGCAGCCGGTTGTTTGTAGTCTTGGTGCTGTGACGTGGGCCAGAAGATCCCCACGGCACAGCAAAACGGATTCTCGAGTCTGTTGCGGATCTTTGACGGTCACCCCCTCCGACCCCCGCCCCCCCCCCCTTGTATGCGGGGGCGGATTCCTCTTCATTCTCCCGTACGAAGCCACGTGACGTCAAATTCCAATGGGCACATCTGTCTTGAACATCAGTGAGGCTTTCCTGGATAGATAGATAGATAAACAAATGATAAAAAAAACACATCGTTATATATCAGTTGTGTTTATTTTGATGGGGAGATTTCACAGCGAGGACCGATGAGGTTACATCTACAGGAGGTGCGGGGGGGGGGGGTGCCCTCTTTCGGTTGTGACCCCGGCAAGTAGGTACGTACATTTATAAAGCGGAACTCTTGTACCCTAGGTTATCACGAGTGCACAATATTCGTGCACCGTAAGCTCTATTAAACACTTCTGCCTTGCATGTTCTACTGAACTGGTTAAATGTCTGTAGGTGGGTGAGAGAGTCGGTGAGTTCCAGGATTATGGACCGTTAGGTGGGTGAGTCGGTGAGCGAGAGGGTTGGTGAGTTGCAGACTGATGGAACGCTGAGTATGTGAGTGGATGGGTGAGTCGGTGGGTGAGAGAGTCGGTGAGTATCAGAATGATGGACCGTTGAGTGAGTGAGTGAGATGGTGAGTAGGTGAGTGAGAGGGTAGGTGAGTTCCAGGCAGATGAACCGCTGAGTAGGTGAGTGAGAGGGTGAGTAGGTGAGTGAGAGGGTAGGTGAGTTCCAGGCCTATGAACCGCTGAGTAGGTGAGTGAGAGGCTGAGTAGGTGAGTGAGAGGGTGAGTAGGTGAGTGAGAGGGTGAGTAGGTGAGTTAGAGGGTGAGTAGGTGAGTGAGAGGCTGAGTAGGTGAGTGAGAGGGTGAGTAGGTGAGTGAGAGGGTGAGTAGGTGAGTGAGAGGGTGAGTAGGTGAGTGAGAGGGTGAGTAGGTGAGTGAGAGGGTGAGCAGGTGAGTGAGTGGGTGAGTAGGTGAGTGAGTGGGTGAGTAGGTGAGTGAGAGGCTGAGTAGGTGAGTGAGAGGGTGAGTAGGTGAGTGAGAGGGTGAGTAGGTGAGTGAGAGGGTGAGTAGGTGAGTTAGGGGGTAGGTGAGTTCCAGACCAATGGACCGCTGACTACGAAGCGGCGAGTACCAAACCTCGCTCTCCGACTGCGCCAGGGGATCCGGTGATCACCACAAGCTGCTGAGCGAAGATGACGACGGTGCCCACTCAGTGCCGGGGAGGCGCCTCAAAGACTTTGGCGAAATCACCTTGGCCTCCTCTTCCTTCTCTAATATGGGCGTGAACTGAGCCGCGAATCCAGCTGCTGGCGTCAGAGCAGGTGGAGCGGCGCCCTCGGAGAGGCCGCTCGCAGCTCACGACGCGGGGCGCGCCGCAGTGGCTTCTAGACGATTCCTTTGATTTTCCGTTCGTGCAAAATGGTGATTTGAGATGTGAAGCTTTCGTGACTGCAAGGATTCATATTCGTAGAGTTTTTTAGGTAAAGTCACGTAGGTAAAAAATTAAAATTAATAAAAGTAAAATAAAATAAAAATAAAATAAAAATCACGACGTTTTGGAAGCTTCCGTCTTCAGGTGGAACTACTACTACCCCGTATATATACGGGGTAGTAGTAGTATCTCTTGGAATTTCTCATTTACTTGATACAGCAAGCGTGCTGTGATGGTTCCACCTGAAGACGGAAGCTTGTGTTGCCTCCGAAACGTCGTGATTTTTATTTTATTTTACTTTTATTAATTTTAATTTTTTACCTACGTGACTTTACCGAAAAAACCTAAGCCTGGCCGGTTCGGATACGATGCTCGGCAGCTCAGCTCGCTCCTTGAGCGGGGGGAGGGGTGGGTGGGAAGCAGCGAGGTTCCCGATGGTTGGATGTGGGATTTGCGGCGAGCTGCCTGATGATGGCTGACGGAGTTTGGTGCTCTCCCGTGGGCAGCTGTCCGCGGTGCTCCCTAGAACGGCTTTTACTGCTCCAACTCAACGCGGCTGACGCCCGTGCCAAGCGAGGCCCGAAGCTACGGTGAAGCAAACATGACAATAGCTTGTTTTACAAAGTCTGATGGGTGCGCGTTTGTTTGTTTGCGCACGTGTACACACATCCGCCGCCGGCTCGCTCTGAAAATAGTTGCGCCGGTTTGGTGATTTTTTTTAATTCAAGAAGAAAAAAAAAGTGGAGCCAAGATCGAAAATTGAAAGCAGCAGATTTTTTTTCCTTCCCGAATAATTGGACTTTATCTTTTGAGAATTTGAGCACAAGCTGTGCTGTGGTTTTATTGATGTTCCACACATTTTTATTCAAACGATTTTCTGTCCTATCCCCCCCCCCCACCACTACCCGCAGCGCTGCAACTGCATAAAAGGACGGTTACAAACATTCCCTCCCGAATCTAACGTCTCCATCGGCAATCGACATATGCAGAAATCAAATTACAAATCCACTCGTCTAAAACGTGGCCCTGCTGCCTCGGAGAACGAGTCACCCCTTAACCCGATATTACTGCTCGCAACAACGCGTGGTTTGTGTTTTGCCAGAGGGAAGAAAAAAAACACAAAACCCAATCTCGAGCAATGACAACAACATGTGACAATTTCCGCCGTACGCAGTTGCAAAGCCACGTTTGGCACTCTGGATGAAACAGCGCACTCGTGTGCCACACGCACACGTCTCTGTTCGTTGTCCCCCCCCCCCCCCGTTCTGCGCGAGGTTTCCTCCGGGTTCTCCGGTCTCCTCCCATAGCTGGTTTTGCCCAAAACCACCCAATGCCCAAAACTTGCCCGCAAATGATTTAATTGAGATCACACACAGCAGCGACATCACGCCCTCCCTCCCCCTTTACTGCCAAGACGTGGCAGGATCCTCCCGAAAATGAGTCCTGACACTCGGTGAGGATTTCCTGGGTAAACAAACGGAGCAATAATAATGAATAATAATAAATAAAAATGACTTTCTGTCCCAAATGTTTGGCATTCTGTGATGCACAAATAGATGTGGCTTGGCAGCGCTGGGATGGGCCGCGGCGGATGAACTCTGCCACGTCTCGCGGAAGAAAATCTCGTCCACGTGACTGAGCCAAGAGTGAAAAACATGAGCCATCGTGTTTCATAATTCTACGGATGCAGAATGAATTACATCTACAACTGAATATAAACATTTTGTAATGTGTCCCAAAGTGCATTAATTTACACGTAGAGTGTCACGGTCAAACACGGTGATTCATAATTGTTGTTTGGTCTGACCCAATTTGTGTCGTCAAGGCCCTCCACCACCCGACGAAACCAAATTAATTGAATTGTCCTGCGTACAAGCGGGTAGCGATGCGCCAAAGCGTTATTTTCTCAGCTTGCCGGTGAGGGGGAAGAACAACTAGGTCCGCGAAGTCTCATTGAGACTCCGTCAAACATCATCGGGACGACAAACAGGATGGCATTGTGACCTTCTGGATCTGCATTCTAACTTCTTTCCCGCCATATGAATGTGGAATATCCACGCCCGGCTACGGAGATGAGTACCACCCAACCTCATTTGAGCGGGGAGTCGAACCGCATTTTATTTTTGGAACTTCAATAAAAAACACGGATTTACAGCCATTGATGAATCCCCATCCCATGTCAGTCAAGGGGTTTGTTTGAGCATACTTCACCACGCTGGTCAGTGCGGGTTGGTGAGGTTGGAGCGTCAAGGACCGACTCAGACGCCACTCACCACTCATGTTGGTCATGGCCAGGACTCAAACTCGGGTGTCTGAATTCAAAGGGCAGCGCGTGAACCGCAGCCGAGGCGTTCCGACACGGATGACTATGAAAAATGTTGAATCGCGTTGCTTTTCCTTCGGACTGAAATTCGCTGGGATGTCGGGCGGGCAGGTCGTTGCGCAATCCTCCGGACAGTGCGAATGTGTTTGGAATGTTGTGAAAGCCTATATGTCTGCACCGAATTACTTTTTTTTTTACCATCGCTCGAATCCCACGTTAAAACATTGCAACCGTGTGCTTAGTGTTGACTACTGCGTTCCATTTCGTTCTGTACTTGTGGTTACTACGGTGTCCTTTGCGTCTGCACTCTTACTCTGTTTATGATTTTAACTCGGAGTCCTTTGGCCTAGATGCTTCCTCTCTGGGCGATGACGACGCGAGGACGCGAACCGCTCCACAACTTCACCGACGCGTCAAGGACGAGGTCAAGCGGTCACCGCGACCACTGCCACCGCAACTCGCAATCTCTCTCGCTCCCTTTTTTTCTGCCAGGGCTGATGAATTTAATCGAGCCAGGGCTCTCTTGGAAGCCCATCCTTGAATTGGCGACGTTGCAGGACTCCCCAGGATGCTAAATTCCCGAGAATAAAGCAAAACGCTATGTTCGTTCCATTTACATTTTATGTCTTTTGCATTTATGACATTTTGCATTAACAAAAAAACGTGTCTCCCGAATCTCCAGCACGGCTCGATCCGATACCAAAATACGTCGAGTGTCGAGAGAAGGGAAAATAAAATTACAAGTTATATATTTATTTATACAAGTAACATTTCATCCGCGATCCGCTTCCAGCGGCGGTGGCGGCACCACACGGTGCCTGGCGTGCGCCAATCACATCGCCCGAAACCCATAAACCCCCAAAATCCGGCCTTGCGTTCGACGTGCGGGCAACAACAGCCCCCGCGTGCTGGCGGGGGACGGCTACGACCGCTCCAGGTGCGGCTGCTGAGCATCAGCGCAGGTGCGTCCCGGCGCTCTGCGTCCGTCTCGCGTGGAGCGGCCTGCCGACACAGGTTCAGTGCAGCGGCGGCGCAGTAAGGTGGGCGGGAGACCGTGCCCCGCGTGGAGCGTGGGGTCGTTCTCGCGCGTGCTCCTGCGTGTGCCCGTGACCGTTACAGACGAGGAGCGGCGGCGTAGCGGTTAGAGCGCCGTGCTACGAACCCGGCGAACCGAGTTCGATTCCCGCTCACGGCTAACACCGGTGGTGATTATCTGAACCGGTCGTGGGCCTCCCCTAGGTCGACTCAGCCTCAAATGAGTACTTGGTGCGATGTGTAAACATCGCCACTGGGGAGACAAAGGCGGCCAGGCGTGGTGTTGGTCACCTACCCCGTCGTGTGTCGTCCCGGCCTTCATAGGTGCTGCTCGCTAACAGCACTTGCCCCAACAATCTCTTGAGGCTATCTGGGGGATCTTTGTCGTAACAGGTTTGCCATACACGCGGAACGACGTCCTTGCGGATGAGATTCTCCACCTGCAGGGGACTTTCCAGATGAAATCTTGAAATCGATACAGAAGAAATTAAAGTCGAACTCAAGAGCGAAACGAAAGTCCCGTGCCACGCATTTCTAAACAAAGCACGCCGACACGTTTGTCAAAAGTACCGTGGCGTGTGGCCTCAACGTGGAAAAGATATGTAGGCGACGTTTCAGGCAATCACCCTTCTTCATCGGCCATAACATTTTGCGTACCACGAAAAACCATTGCCTGGAACATAAAGTGCTATGTGCTTGAAGAAGGTTCAATGCCTGCAACGTCGCCTACTATATATATATTTTTTCCCTTCAAGGTCACAGTGCTGTTGATGAACGCGTTGAGTTGTTGTTGTTTGTGCACCGCTGCCGACGCAGCAGCAGCGGCATCGTCACAAAGTAATCTCTTTTAAAATTGTAAATAATTGTTCAAACGCAGCGCACACAATGTGTGCACCCAGAGCCAGGATAGCTGGAGGGGTCGTGATCAATAAAATGGAATAGCAGACGTGGTGGACGAGGGAAAGAGGGGGGGGGGGCGCTAATGGGAAGCGGCGGTGCACGATGGGCGGCGCGGGGGGCCTTGCAGTGGAAGATTTTAATTCGGCGCACGCTGCCAGCTGACACACGTGGCTAAAAAAACACACGAGGCCACTTGGCGACACGGAACAACGTCTGTGGAGCGAGCAAAGAAGCAAAACGCGTCAGCCCATACGGAGGACAATCGCCAGTAGGGACGATGACCCGATGGACGAGGCTGGTGATGGAACGGCAGCCGAAGGAGAAAATAACGGAGCGATGACATCAGCTTACGTGCAAGGAGGGGTGAGATGGATCGTGGCATCATGGGACCATTCGGGATGAAAGAAGCCTGCATCCAGCAGTGAACAGATCATGGTTGCTGCTGGGTCACGGGTCGCTAGCTACTTGCTCTGTGTAGCGTGGCAAACCTCACAGCGCGCGTCGGCGCGTCCCACTTAGAATCGGCATTGTCAAAGGGCCCCGCCTGCTTGCTTCTCCTCACATTGTCTGTACGATGTCACTTCTAAGCCGAGCAAAAACCCATAATCCGATTTCATTTTTTTCCGGTCATTGAGTTTCAGCTCGTGTAGCCGCACTGGGAAGTTGTATCATCATCATCATCATCATCCCGACGGTCGATGTAACCATTCCTCGATGCCAGGATAGTCATCGCACCCACGCTGGGCGAATTGCTTCACAACAACAATAATAATCATAATAGAAATAGATTTTTAAGAATGTAATTTTTTGGAGGATCAATGTTGCATCAGTTGCACAGACTGCGTTCAGAATCAGAACATTTACTTATTCTGGAGGAATCCGATGAGATTTCAAGCTCTTTTTCACAGATGCCCAGTAAATAAATGTTCAAACGTTGGAGCGGCTCAGGCGGTCAGGCCCACTGAGTGGACGGTTTTTGTCTCTCGAGGTCGAGGCGCGGCCTTCGACCATGTGACCCCGAACGCGCCCGTTCTCGTCGGATCGTGGAAGCTGAGCTGGGTTGAGGCTGCTCGATACTGAGAAATAAAAACTCACACGCGGGCGCTCGAAAAGCGCAACCGGCTGAAACTGAAATGCGCGGAGTGGCACATGCCCGTTACCCGGTGCTTTGAAGGGTCGGTGGATCACGCAGAGATTTCTTAAACTCCCATAAGCCACTGGAGCGTGAGGTGACCAGGAGGTTGCGGCACGGCAGGTGGATTGAATCCATCTGTGCAGAGCTCGCAGTGTTATCCCCTTGGGAGCCTCTCCTGAAATGAGACCCAGCGTGGCCCTGCTGGATAACACGACGAGAAACGCGCGCGCGCGCAGAATCGAAGGTGACACGGACGTGTTTCACAAAGTACACACGCGGGCGCGTTTATATATACACAGCACGCACGCACACAGCACGCACACACACAGCACGCACACACACACGCTCGCACACACACGCACGCACACACACACGCACACACACGCGCGCGCACACACACACACGCGCACACACACACGCACGCGTGCGCCGAAGAGTCGGAGTCTGGGTTGGAGACCCGACTGGGGTCAGGTTTGGGGCTGGCTCACGCAATGCATTTCGCTTCAAGCACACTAAGCCCACGAGCTATTTTTTCGTAACGCACGTGACATTGCGTGATGTTTCACTAGAAGTACCCATTCAATAAAAAAAATATCAAATTCACAGTTCTAAGTCGCTCCGCTGCTGGATGAAGGCCTCCCCACGTCATGTCACTCATGTAGGTTGTTTGACCATACTTCACCACGCTGGTCGGTGAGGGCCAGTAAAGGAGAGGCCTCAGTTTTCTAATCCCTCTTAAAATATTCATAACATCGTCGTCACTTTGTCAGACGGATGTTTAATTGCCGTGTTGCCAAATCCACTGCTCAATGAGCGTCAGTGAGGGAGAAGCGGGGGAATGGTCCAAGTGTCACCACCACCAGAGTCGGTGCAGGTGTCACCACCACCACCACCACCAGGGTCAGGGCAGGTGTCACCACCACCACCAGTGTCGGTGCAGGTGTCACCACCACCACCAGTGTCGGTGCAGGTGTCACCACCACCACAAGTGTCGGTGCAGGTGCCCGGGGCAACTCACACACCGTGTTGGGCCACCCGATGCCTTCAATCTGAACCGGACGTATAACAGCCGACGCTGTGACATTGAAGCACCCCACCCCCTCCCCAAAGCGCGGGGCCCGGGGCAGTCACTCCGATTCGCCGTGTACCCCCGGAACAGCTCTGCGCACTAGCGACGTTCGCCGCGGCTGGAAATCAGCAACTCTGGTCGCCGGGTCCATCGCGCAGCAGAGCGCCGACGAGGTCATCGACTCACACGCGCTCGGCCTGGTCGCACACGCGGGGATCACTCCGACGAGCGGCGGCAGTGGCACGACCATCGCGTGCGCAGCTGGTGCAACTGCACTGGGGACCGGCCCCCGGGCTAAGCCAAGCACGCCACGCCCCACAGTGATCAGACGTCGTGCTTCAAATATAGTTTAAGCTCAAACGCGTAGAAATACTGCGTACATACTGTATATTCGTAAGTAAATTATACGTTCGCATTATTAGTTTTCGGCCTATATATTATGACAGATTATGTTTTTATATATATGTACACACATCATTCTCTCTATTTATGTACAAAAGCAGAAATTGATCATCAGTCCTGATCTATCCACTGCTGGACGAAAGGCCTCCCCAAGCCATCGCCATCTCTCACGGTCTCGCGACACGACGATCCGTCTTGCTCCCGACACTTTCAGCGCTCCATCTCCGAAGGTGCACGTCCTCTCGTGCGCGTTCCCCGCTGTGCGACTGACAAAAAACGCTCCTCCCAGATCCCTCGGCAGTCAATCGAATTGCGACTGCCATAAGAACGTGGAATTGGCGCCAATGGCTCAGGGCCGGTGGCGACCGAGGTCGCACGCCGGTTTGCGGGGGAGGGGGAGAGGCGCCGACCTTGACGTGTGGAGTGCGCGTGGGCCCTGCGGAGCGACGGCCCCATGGGAAATTCACCGCGGTCCCGACAATGTCGCACGAACGCACGGTAAACAACAACTTGAGCACCACGTGCCGAGCGAGACCACGGTGACCGGCACTGGCGTCGGGGTTGACAGCGTGGGAAACGGACGCACGCACGCGAACGCGCGCACACGAACACGTAACAAGCGGCACGGCCGTGCGGACGCGAAAAACAAATAAACACCATCGCCGGGCAACGGCAGCTCCAGCGTCAGCGCGGGTCTCCCCGAGCGGGTCGCCCGTGCCGTCCCAATGGGCACCGCAGGGCAAGGGCCACTCCAACGGACGACGTGACGCCGCCTCTCCCTCGCAGCCTCCTCCCCTCGTGCTGCCCGGCGGGTGGAATTCCCTCCCATCGGCTCCCTCGCCACGTTCCCGCCACGGGAACCGTCCACCGCTGGATTGAGGCCTCCTCCGCACAGGTTCCTAGGGAGCATAGAGTAGAAGTGCGCGCTAGGTGCCCCTGCTGGGAGAGTCCCCACGAGAGAATATTTTCTGGCCCACTCTTCGACGCCGTCCGGACGTCTTGCAAGAGGTGGCGGCGCTCACACTGTACCCCCACCGCGCGCGGCGGTGACCTGCCGATCGGCCAACTGCGGTGCAGCCGTCTCCGCTGCAGCCCGGGTGGACAGAGGCGGTGGTGGTGGAGGAGGAGGAAGAGGGAGGATTCGAGAAGCTGGTCCCATTGTTTAAAAGCTGCCGTGCCGTGAGACGGAATCGTAAGCCCAGTGTGCTGACCACGGCACCGCAGCCGGTCACCGACGCTGCCCGTTGCTGCCCGTGTGGCATGACAGTGGTGGCGTGCCCCTCTCTCAGTGGGACGTGTCCCGTGTTGCAAATCTGCCGTCGTCACCCATCGTCGTCTCTCTCCCCAAGTTCCCGTAACCTCGTCGGTCGATCCAAGGAAGGCGTCGGTTCTCATCTCGAGCGCGATCACCGCAAAGGCTCTTTTTGCCGCTCGCTGGCTGCTCTGCGTCACCGTCAATGACAAAAATGAACATTTGTATATATTGTCGCCGCGGTCACCTTTGAAAACTCTTTTAGCAAAACATACTGGAGCCTGCGTGAGCGCTGGTAGATGCCAGTAGGAGTGGAACGCGAGAACGAGGAGGACATCATTCATGAGGAATAACGCTCAAAATCACGGACGAAAACAACAACACCGGAAGCTAACATCGCATAAGCAACACTGCCATAACAATTATACGGGCAGGGTACACAGGGGTTAAATTCAGGTCACAAAAGGGTCCCGGGGAGGAGGGCAGGTTACGGAGGGGTCACGCGTACGTGGCGACGCAGTGCAGGGGAGCGAGTTCCCACCAACGCCGTCACCTCGTGTCGGCTCCGCTCGCCTGCAGCGGAGCTGCCGGAGAGACGTGAACATGCAGCGGCTCGACGGGTGAACCGGAGCCGCGCTCAGCTCGAGTGCAGATGCCACGCTCTCTCGTTTTTTTGGAAGCGGAAAGTGCTACCAAGTGTCTGCCCCGAGAGCGACCCTCGGAATCGCTGCTGGGCACGGGGCGGTCCACGCCAACTCACCCCGGAGCGTCCCACCAGTCAACGCATCTCACGCAAACGGCTCGGCCCGATCACCCGCGGACACGCTGGGCAAGAGACCGCGTTCTTCCTCGCCACGGTGGCAGCGGCGGCCGTCGACGTTGCCGGCACCGCCGGCCCGCGCGGTCTCGCCCTCGCGTCGCCCGGCTCGGCCCGCGGCGGGCAGTCGTCGACGCCTCCCGGCGGCGGGGATGTGGCTGCGCGCGGGACGCCGCGTCACTTGAACTCCCCGCGGGGCGGCAGCATGCGTGGGTAGCGGTGGCGCCAGCGGTGGCGCAGGCGGCACAGCGGAGACGACTCGGGGTCCTCGAACTCTGCGAAGCCGAGCCGGTCCAGCAGGTCATAGACCCCGGCGCGCGCGGCCACCTGGGACGTCACCGACGTCATCACCGTGGTCATCCTCATCGCCGTCATCATCGTCGTCGTCTTCCTCATCATCATCGCTGTCATTGTCGCCATCATCACTGTCATCATTAGCGTTGTAATCATCATCATTACTGTCATTGTCGTCATCACTTGTAATCGGCGTCACAATCATCTTCACCGTCATCATCATCATCACTGTCATTGTCGTCATCATCACCATCTTAATTATTGCCGTGATCACCATCATCCCCGTCGTCGTCATCGTCGTCATCGTTTGTCAAGCCTCACCTGGCTCATCCAGAGGGAGAAGGGCCGGTCCCAGTGCGAGCCCTTCTCCAGGTGCAGGTAGGTGTTGTAGAGGATCAGGTAGATGTAGCGCTCCAGCCGCTGCAGGCTGCGCAGACGCAGAGACGCCCGCTCCTCCTCCGTCTTGGCCATGCGCACCTGGGCCCCGACATCAACATCACCACCGTCATCACCATCACCACCATCCCCATCACCGCCAATCACAGACATCACCACCATCAACAGCAGCACCACCACTCCAGTTACTCTCATCGCTACCACCACAATCAACACTGTCACCGCCATCACCATCGCGGCCATCACCACCACCATGACTGCCATCTCCACCATCACCGCATCTTCACCCGTACGCATCACCACCATCACAACCTTTATCTTTCATCGCATCATTCATAATTTAAGAGAGCATCTGGTAGTGAGTTCTGCCTGCTCCTCCTGTGCGCTGGACTCCTTTTATTCGAGGATTGAAGATTTGAACCTTAAGTCGGCTGCAGCAGGAGTCATGGCACTCAGGTCCAGGGTTCGAATCTAGGTTGCAGCCGCCCATCGCCAAACTAAACTAAACTTAAACAATGTTTTTATTTTACCAGGTAAGGCCCATTGAGCTGCTATATAGCTCTTGCTCAGAAGCGACCAGGCGACAAATGATAGCTCAACGAAGTGGCGTATATTATCACGTGGAAATTTATAGCAGCCAAATACTCTAAATGCATGCTTCTAAACGTGGAGGGAAAACCCGGAGGACCCGGAGAAAAATACACTCGACCACGGGGAGAGAGACATTCAAACTCCAAATATACAGGCATCAGGGTCATGATCGAGCCTACGACCTCCTGTATACCAGGCGAGGTAGTTAACATGTCACCACCGTGGTGAGATGTTAACTGCAGGGTCTCCAGCGTGGCGACTCGCTCAGCCCGCACACCAGCGACTTCACGAGCCACCCCGTCGAATTCTCAATTGGGTTCCGTTCGCAATTTGGCCGAATTCCAGCTCCGAGAATCGCACATGTCGGTTTGATTGACGCGCGATGGACACTCTCTGCAGGGCATGTGGAGGGGCGCGCCCTCCCGGGGAGCGGCTTCTTCGGAAGTACTTCTGTGAAGTCATCTTCCACGGGCCGTTCTCTGACACGGGGTGGTGCACCGCCAGCTGTCGGAGGTTTCGTCCTGGCCGCTTGACTCACGGCAGGAAAGGCACGAGCACGATTTTAATTAGGAAAAAAAACCCAAACGAGTGAAATGACTAAATAAATATCTAGATGGCCCCAAAAACACAAATACAGGACGTGCTGCTGATGCCAATGGTGGATCCGGGGGAGGGAAGGGGGTCAATCGGGTGATCCCCCCTGCCCCCCCCCCCTCTACTACCTTGAGACCCTGACAACGCCTTACTTTTTTTACTTTTAGCAGAGGAAATGCATTGAACGTTTTCACCTGTTTCATTATTCACGTCGGGCTCCGTCTAAAAAGCTTTCCAATTTGCGGACGTTTCTGGGTTCCGCTCAGCCACCACCACCACCGCCACCACCACCACCGCCACCACTGCCACCGCCACCACCACTACCACCGCGCGCTCTGAGACTGCACGGAGCCTTCCCCACGTCGGCTTCAGCGTCGCCAAACGTGGGGCGTCGGGAAAGTCACCGATTCTACCGTCCCCCCCCCCCCAACTCTTCCCTGCGATGTAACCACGGAGACTGGGCCTGGCCCACCACCCCGCAGGCCCGACGCGGGATGCGTTGCGGTGCGGGGAAGTGGGGGGAGAAGTGGTGGTTTGGAACGTCCGCAATTACGCGTGGAACAATGTGGGAGCAGATGGAAACAAAACCACTTGGGCAGCGGAGGGGATTGTGGGAGCCGTTCACGAGGAGTGGTATTGTGACGGTCGTCCCCCGTCGGGAGGTGAAACGTCAGGCTGAAGCAGCGGTCTCTCATTTCACAAGTTTTCTTTTCGCCTATGTTTTCATAAACACACACAATAAAAAGTAACGATCCCCCAGCGCACCGCTCGGGGCTTTACGGCGTCGGGCCTGCGTCAGCCGTTGCCAAGGGGAGCCTGGCTCCGACCAGAAGGCGCTCCCGGCCGAACATCCAGCGAGTGATGCACGCCGAGTGTCCGGCAGCGAAGTGCCGTCCCCTCTCCGGGGTCAAAGGTCGAGACGGGGTCAAAGGTCGAGACGACGGTGGAGACGGCTCCTCATCGCCTCCGTCAAACCCCAGACACGGGGTCGCACGGGGCTCCTCCGCCGCTGCGCATGGGCGCGCCAGGAGCAGTGAAGACTTCACACCGCGACCCCGGGAGGGACGCCCGGCGCCGGCACCGTGGGGATGACGGAGAAGCGAATAGTCGCGCCGCCTCAGCCACGCGCCCCACTTGGCCGTCGCCATGTGGAATCGCTGCGGGTCGGCGTGACCATCGCGTGAACAAATTTCCGAAGGCGCGGGAAAATGAGCCGGCCGAGCTCATACAATAAAAGACTTCTGAATGGAAAAAAAACAATAAAAAATAATTTAGAAAAAAAATCCCAGCCAAATTGCTTTTGAGCGTTGACGCAAATCGATCGCCATCAACAAATGAAAGCGCCACTCATTAGCGACGCTCGAGCAGCCCCGGGTGAGACCGTGGGCCGTCAGAAGCCGTGCCAATTCGCCCACGGTAATCATGGCAATAACAACGTAATTTATTCGTGGAGGAGAGCCTCCCCCGCCTCCCCTGATGCAACGCAGGGAAGCAATCGCGAGCCGTGCGGGGCAGCACTGGGCAGCTCTTGGCTCGTTTCTTGTCCCAATTTTTTCAGAGCCACACGGCGCCAAAGGCCTTCACCGCCACCTTAAACTAATCGGCCGAGTCACAGACCCTTGGACGAGCGAGGAGCAGCTCGGAGTAAAGTGCTGCGTGCGCGCTAAACGCCGCAATCGGGCAGGGTTGATCGTCAAACCCGGATGACCTTCGCACAGACGACCGGGGAGCGAGCGGTGCCCACGAACAGGGCGACACGTTCACCTCCCGCCGCGCGCCACTCCGAGACGAAGAAGCCGACGCCGCGAGCGAGCCGCCCGGGCCCCGCCGGTGCCGGCTCGGCCTGTGACGGCCAGCGGTCGTTGTGCTCCATGCCGGGGCCCGCTCTTCCCCGTTCACGAATCTGTCTGCTTCGCGTTCCCCCGTGGGTTCGTGGGAAGGGGGCATGAGAGTCCCGAAACTCTTGCTCTCGGGAGGGTTCCAATTGGGCAGTTCCCATTGGGCGTGCATCATCGCGTTGTCGCGGGACACCAGAGTGATCCGGAGGCAGCCGCACCACGCGAGGGGATGACGGTAGAGAGATCGTCTCGTGGGCGGGAGCGGCACGGATTGTCGCGTCACGAGACCGCGAGGAGGCGGCCTTCGTGCAGCAGTGGATTGATGATGGCTGACGATGACGATACGTCCATGAGCCAACCTGCTGCACTGCCGCCGCATGGCCGGCCTCCGAGCCCGGCACCAGAGCACGGGGCCGACCCGCCAGGCGGCACTCGGCCACGATCGGTCGCGCAGGACTGGAGTGTCTTAGCGGAGTGCGGTGTGGACCTGCGGCCCCCACTCGCATCGGAATCCGCCCCCCCCCCCCTCCCCCCCGTTCCCCGTCGCCGTTCGCCAGGTGAGATTCTGTACGTGAGGGCAGCAGCAGCGGCGTTCGCAGCTCCCCGTTACGTTCCCTCCCACACGTCAGCGGCGAGGCAAGTAGCCACACGCACCGACCAACCACCGTCACCCTGAGTGACTCACGGGGAAATCTTTCACTCGCCTCGGCAGCGTTATCCCCGCATTGCGAAGGGAGAACACTTGGGGTTAATAATTTCTGGAGATAATATTGTTAAATGTACCTACAATAAAACCATTGTCGTCATCAGCCATGGTCAATCTACTGCTGGATGAACACCTCCTCCCCAAGCCACTGCCACACTCATCAGCAAAGCTCCTTGCGCATGAGCCGATTTCATCACTCCGTCTCCTCGGCGAACCTCCCCTTCGACGCGTTCCATTCCTCGGCTGCCACTCCGTTACAGCTCTCTCAAGGCGTCGCCCACCATCGCTCCACGCCCTGCCGCGTCCCACTGAGGCGGACCACCCTCGACCCTCCGACTGTTTTCCCGGACGACCGTGCAGTGTAAAAAAAATTCTGGGAAAAATGTTCGACCTCGCGGAGCGACCGGTGTTAAAAGCGTTCACCGGGTACAGCGAGGACCCACTCTGTGTTCACGTGGCCATGGCTCTAGTGCGCAATGCAATGTCAATCGTTAAAACCTCCGGCCGACGGACCGCACGGCGGCAACCACGCCGGTCCACGCAACGCGCAACGCCGCGACCCACCCAGGCGCGATTCCTGTCCACGACACAGCGTGAGTCACTCGCGGTGATTTCGCGAGTGGCTCACGGTAAATGTTTCACTAAACCGGTGTTCTCCTCGGTTATACGATTACTGCGCCGCCGCGCGAGGTTAATGTCGTTAATGAGCAATCGGCTCCCCGCCTGGCCCGGTGCCCCCGGTGTTGATGCCCCGGTGAAGCGTCAGCACCGGGCCTCGTCACCGAACCGGCGCTGACCAGGGGAACGTGAGGGGGTAGGGAGCTAATGAAAGCCTCGTTTGTGGAACTGAAGAGGAGTGCGGAGAACAGAGGAGGATGGATAAGATGGCGGCCAAGGCCCCGCCGTGACGGCAGAAACGGCAACGTTGGCGGTTGTGGTCACGGTTGCGGCGGCGGGGCCCGTGGTTGTGAGGGGCGTCACGGTGGCTAGGAGATGTTAACTACCTCGCCTGGTATACAGGAGGTAGTGGGTTCGATCTTGACCTTGACGCCTGCTGCTGTAAATTTGGAATTTGCGTGTTCTATCTTCCCGCGTGGATTTTTCTCCGGGCCCTCCGGTTTTTCCCTCCGCATTTAGAATCAACATCACGCGTTCAGAGTATTTGGCTGCTAAAAATTTGCACGTGATGATAAGCCACTTCGTTGAGCTATCATCTGTGATAGCCAGGTCGCTTCTAAAAAAAATCAATACAGCTCAGTGGAGCCTTACCTGGTAAAGTAAAAAAGTTTAGTTAGTTGTGGTTGTTGTTGCTTGTGGCTGTCGTGCGGTCACGGTGGCTGCGACGGTTGTGGCACCTTGCGGTAAGTGCAGAAGATGACCTCGCGCAGGTGGTAGTGCATGGGCGTCATCGTCTCGCTCACGGCGTCCAGCGCCGCGTCCACCTCACGCTTCATCTCCGGCCCGTCCGGCAGCATCCGCAGCAGCTCCAGCACCGCCTGGCGGCACAGAGTCGCGGAGAATCCATCCGTGCGGATCTCCACCCGCCGACGGTGGCGCGCCCGCAGCGCGGCACGCACGCGGAGCGGCGTGGCGTCGGGGGTCACGTGACCAGTCCACGTCTCCTATTCGTCGTCGTCATCATGTCACGTGACCCTGACGCCGGCACACAACGGTCTACTCTTGCGGACGACATCAGGTGATCTTGAGAACAGGACGCCTCCTCGGTATGACCATCGTCACATGGTCAGATCAAGAAGGCGTCTACGTCCAGCAGTGGATAGATCACGGCTGATGATGATGATGATATCGGATGGGAGACGTGGACTGACCTCGAACTCGCCCTTGGTGTACTTGGCATCGGGGACGCTGACCATCTCCTCCTCCGTGTCCACGGGGAAGCCCTGGCAGGGAGAGGGGAGACATCGTCGCCACCGTCACCACACCGTGCGTGACCTGCCCATCATCCCTCCCTCCGGTGGTCGATAAAACGTGTACCACTTTGCGGGGCAGTCAACAGCGGTTGTCCTACAGATAGACTTGCCCCTCGCTGTAGGACAGTGGACTTTCCACCACTGGCTCAGGGCTGCAAATAGACGATGAGCACCTCCTCATTCGTGTCGGAAGTCACTTTTAAAAAGCCAAACGAGCTTGCTTGATAAGACTGCATCTCTGCAAAGGGCACGGACAGACCCATGCTTGAAATGACACTCGGGGACAAAAAGGAGGAACGCGTGGATCAGAGAACATGAGCAAGTTACAAACGGAATTTAAATCCCCGATGCAGCAGTGGCAAGAAGATGATAAAGAACACGGAGAGATGCACAACTGCAATTACAATGAGACCCATGCAGACCAGCATAAGTGATTTTACCCACAATGCTCCACACATAAAGCGAGGTTGTGTTTGCATTGCTCTTTGTGTCGCACGGGGTCCCGTATTTTTACATGGTGTGCTCGTACCAAAATAACAGAGCGCTCCTGCTGCCCCTACTTGTCTGACACTCCTTCCCCGCAGCAGTCTGCGCTGCTCACTCCCTGCTCCTGTCAGAGGTTAGGCTCAAGGCACGTCCCCTGCCGTGACCGAATATCCCCGACCTCCCCCCTTCCCGTATCGCGTCTACTCGCACGGTCTAGACAGCCGTCCTCTTGCAGCCGCACGGCGTCTTGAGACACAGTTGCAGCCGGGAAGAGCGGTCGCGAGCCTATCGGAGCGAGCAACGGGTCAATACCCGGCCGGGTACGGGTAGCCGTGTATCGGGTAGGGTACGGGTATCGGGTACCCGATTGCGACCTCTGACGCTGGTGACATCCGTCTGGGCTCTGCGCGTTCGTATTTCCATTGCAACCCGCGAGCAAGTGGGAATCCGGCCCCCGGAGAGAGAGGGGGGGGGTTTGGGGGGGGGTACCCCCACACGCACGTTGACGTGCCACAGGAAGAGCACGGCTGTGGCCATGGCGGTGGTGGTGCGGCTGCCGCCGCTGTGGCAGCTGAAGAGGAACGCGGCGCTCGCCTCCTCCGCCAGGGTCACCTTGAAGAGGTCGAGGAGGCGGTCAAAGTCCTGCGGCCGGGGGGAGAGGCGGAGGAGGGGGCGCGCGCCCGGCACGCGTCGTTTAAGGTGGTTTGGTAAACAAAAAATAACGACGAACGGACGAACAAAAAATTGGCTTGTCCGTGAATTCCATTTGGTGGATTCCGTAAACGATTCCCTTTCTTGGAAATGACGGGAGCGATAACATTCACAATGAAGTAAATAGAAAATGAAAACTGGGCACGAGCGTTAAATGGGTGAAGCCGTGCCCACGACTGCATCGGTCTCTCCTCTTTCGGAGAATCACTTTCTCATTCACTTCATTTGAAATGTTCACCTTCTCGTTCACTTTCTTTAAATATTCACTCTCTCGTTCACTTTATTTGCAATATTCACTTTCTCATTCACTTTCTTTGAAATATTCACTTTCTCGGTCACTTTTTTTCTAAATATTCACTCTCTCGTTCACTTTCGTTGAAATATTCACTTTCTCTTCCTTTGAAAGTGGATGTCCGAAAGACGTGAGACCGATGCGCTGCGGGCACGGCTTCACATTGCAAGAAAGGTCCCATGATGTAGCTGCTCGCCCCGAGCTCTCAATGTCCTGTTAGTGGCATTGTCCTTGGCGTCCTCTGGTCTAACACTGTTTGAGTCTAGGCCCCCTGAAAGCTGTCTCTGGTGTGGACCAATCAGTTTCAGGGACAATGCATCAAGTACCACCAGAGCGTGTGTTTTGTTTGCATGCTCACCACAAGTACGTGTGGTTAATGCAGACAGGATTGCTTGCAAAATGTTTCTATTGGGTGTTTTAGCATATTAACCCAACTGTTTTATTGCCAGAAAGGGTAAAACCTATTCTTATACGGCTTCACCCATTTAACACTCGTGCCCTTGCTTTCAATTTATTCGGTGAACGCGTGTTTGTCTTCTACGATTTCTATTTTCTTAATTGTTCACGTTATCGCTCCACGTTCACTTCGGTGAGCAAGATCCCTCCTGTCGACAAGGGTACCCTTGTCGAAAGAGCTCTCCTTGTCGAAAGAGCTTTCACCACTGGCTAAACCAAAGTTCATTCCATACGACCCGTGACCACACGAGGCCTCCCGCTTTCACGCAGCCTGCAGGCATTGTTCGTTTAACACGTAGGCTTTTTTTTGGGTTAGATCGCATAAATATATAAATGTGTCGCCATCACCCGACACAGCCAATTAGTAAGGTTTGGCACGAAAACGAAACGTGCCAATTCGATACTAGTACAGCACACCGGTGTGTTGGAGAGCAAATCCACAACATTTACACTCTGAGTACGACGTTTCGCGGGTAATTAATACCGGCATCATCAGGCAAGAGTCAGATTTGTTGTTCGTCTCTGCAAAGATCGCACTAATTGGGTACCGGAGGGGAATATCTTCCCCTTGGCAACAACCACCGCATTTCTCACGTGAGCGCCACGCTCAGTCACTACTCAGTCACTTCTCAGTCACTCCTCAGCCACCCCTCCAACCATGCCCGGCGTCTGCCCGCAAACCCCCACACCGTGCGAGCCCCACCTGCTCGGAGGGGGCCGCCCCGTCGGGCAGGGGCAGCCGGTGGTAGCGCAGCTGCGGGTGCAGCGAGCGGCGCAGCGCGGCGTGCACGCCGGCCGGAGTCTCGCACGCGTGGAACGCCTTCACCTGCTTCTCGTCGTCCTGCCACGCCTCCAGCCAGCCCGGTGCCGCGAGCACGCGCGCCTTGAGCTCCCGCTCCACCTCCTGCGGAAACAACAACAACAACAAAACGGGTGACGCTCTCCATAGGGTGACGTGACGTTCAGCGAGGCACCGTGGGTGACGTGACGCTCGGTGAGACTGGAGCGGAGGAGGAGGAGAAGTTGTTGCCGTTGTGGTTCTCGGTGTTGGATGGCTCCGGGTAAAGAGAAGGCTACAAACTCCACTCCGAGTTGGTAAACTATCTCAGGTGGCAATGCACGCAGGCGGATTTTACCGAGACTCTGGAATTAACAGGGAGTAGCTTCTCACACAGAGACCCGAGGACTCACATATAAACCCACAGACCTCCTTAGTGATGCAAGGACTCACATAAATGCATAGACTCACATAGACATCTCTACAGTCACAGTGAGACCCCAAGAACCACATGGAGACCTACAGACTCGCATCGAGGCACAAGGAGTCACTCTAATGCCCTGGCAGTGGCTTTGTTTAATTTCTTTTGAAATCTAATTGCTTTAGAACTGCTTGTTGTGTTTAGTTTGTTGTCCTTCCCCCGCACCTCCGAATAACATGGTTGGCTACGTGCGGTGCGAAAGAAGTTCAACATACACACGTGCACCAGACAGACACAGGTGTCTCCACCAGGAGACCTCGTCTGGAGGGATGAATTCATCCCGGTCACCAATTGCCTTGCAATAAAAACCAAAATCCATGCCAATGAATTTGCCGCTCCTCTTAATTTGGTGAAAATTCCAGCTCTGAAAATCAAATAAAAAAATCGGGTGTCTGTCATGGGACGTGATTCTGTAGCTGGGGGCGAGCGGGCAAACGCTGCCCCCTACTGAGTGAGCCAGCAATGAGCAGCACTCAGAGGTAGCTCTGTGATGCACGCTTCTGTGGGCCGACAGCACACTCGAGGTGACACTGACGTTAGTTTTCACGCGATTGGGAACATCAGGAATTCATCGTTTGGCTCATTCTAGGGCGCTGAGCCAGCGACTGTGAGGGCCTGAGTTCAATCCCCTGATTGATGTCACCACCTCACTCTTGCACGTGGGCCGATCTTGTTGCACCCGTGTTTGTGTGTGTGCGGTGCATGCGAGCGCGCGTGTGGTGCATGTGTGTGCGGAGCGTGTGGTGCTTGCTTGTGGGCCGTGTGTGCGGCGTGCGTGCGTGCGTGTCCGCCGCTCTCCTCACGTCTATCTGCTCGGGGTTGCCGGCGGGCAGCACAATGGCTGTGTGCGGCTGTGCGCGCTCGCGCGGCGTGTAGGTGTTCCCGCTGGCATCCAGCACGACCTCCCCGCGCAGGTTCACGCTCGCCACGGCCCCGTGGGCCCGCCGCTCCCCCGTCAGGTAGCTCAGCACGTGGGACAGGCCCTGCTCACGCCGAACATCGTCGAGAAACATCGCTGAACATCAACGCGGCCAGACCGAACGTTACCAAACATCGCCACCGTGCCCAAAATCAGCAGCACGGTCAGAAAACCACCGCACCGCACCACCACCACTCAGAGACACTGTGACATTGACGGCGACCTCACGCACGCGTCCACGCAAGCACAGGACAATGACAAAGGTCCTCCTGTGTAGCCTTGACAGACTGTTGGGGCAAGTGCCGTTCGCGAGCACGTATGAAGGCCGGCATGGCACGCAAGGCGGTGAGTGGTCAACACCGCTCCTGGCCACCTTTGTCTCCCCAGTGCAGATGTTTACACACCGCACCAGGTATTTACCAAGAACTCAAACTAAAGGAGGCCCAGGACCGGTTCAAATATTCGCCACTGTTATTAGTCGTGAGCGGGAATCGGGCTCGGGTCGCACTGCTGCCACACACACACATATACACACGTGGACACGTACATGCACACACACGCGCGTGCACACACACATGCACACACACATGCACACGCATGCACACATGCGTGCATGCACACAAATGCACACACACATGCACAAACACATGCACACGCACGCACATGCGCGTGCACACACGCATACACGCACGCACACACGCATGCGCACCTCTGAGCTGGGCTGGGCCATGCCGTAGACCGGGAGTTTGGGGACGCGGCGGAAGTTTGCGACGTGCATCTCACGCTTGGAGCTCATCACGTCCAGGTCGACGTGATCGTCCGCCACCTGCGTTGGACAACCGCTGCTGACTTCCCCGCAAAAAGTGGTGCTCATTTTATTGACTTACCCCCCCCACCCGTCCAAGGGATGATTGGCCGAGGCAGCTCCCGGCCAAGATTTGGAACTCGCAACCTTCCAATTTGCGAGCCGCTCGCTCTACCGCTGAGCCACCTGGCTGGACAGAAAACAAATATCCCCCGTGTAGCCTCTACGGACTGTTGGGGCAAGTTCTGTTAGCGAGCGCCTATGGCCAGACAATACACGTACATACAAACACAGGCGTGGTATCTGTCCGTGTCAAGGGCGTGTGTGCGTGTGTGTGTTATGTGAATGAAGAGCGGTAGTGGTTAGCATAGTGAGGGATGAACCCAGTGACCCGAGTTGAATTCCTGCTCACAGCCAACACCGGTGATGATTATCTGAAACGGACCTGGGCCTCCCCTAGGTAGACTCAGCCTCAAATGAGTACCTGGTGTGCGGTGTGTAAACATCGCCAATGGGGGTTACACAGGGCGGCCGGGCATGGTGCTGGCCACCCACCCCCTGGTGGTGCTACTCGCTAACAGCACTTGCCCCAACAGTCTGTGAAGGCTACACAGGGGGGGATCTTTTTTTTCTGTGTGTGTGTGTGTAAATGTGCGTGTGTGTGTGCGCGTGTGAGCAGTGACCAGAATGCGCGTGCCGGCGGTGATGAGCTCCGGGGGCGCCCACAGCTCCGACACATCGCTGCGCGCCAGCAGCCTCAGCAGCTCGGGGTGGCGGCGCATCCACACGCTGAATGGCAGCGAGAAGGCCAGCCTGAACTGAGCGCAGCGCCACACACACAGATACCCTACAGCAGCACACACACAGAGATACCCCCATAGCGGCACACACACAGATACCCCTATAGCGGCACACACACAGACACTCCCATAGCGCCACACACACACCTGTAGCGCCACACACACAGATACCCCCTATAGCAACACACACACAGACACCCCTATAGCGGCACACACACACACAGATACCCCCTATAGCGACACACACACAGACACCCCTATAGCGGCACACACACACAGAGATACCCCCATTGCGGCACACACACAGAGATACCCCCTCTAGCGCCACACACACAGATACCCCTGTAGCAGCACACACACACAGATACCCCAATAGCGGCACACACACAGATACCCCTATAGCGGCACACACACAGACACCCCCATAGCGCCACACACACACCTATAGCGCCACACACACAGATACCCCCTATAGCAACACACACACACACACAGACACCCCTATAGCGGCACACACACACACATAGATACCCCCTATAGCGACACACACACAGACACCCCTATAGCGGCACACACACACACAGATACCCCCATTGCGGCACACACACAGAGATACCCCCTCTAGCGCCACACACACAGATACCCCTGTAGCAGCACACACACACAGATACCCCAATAGCGGCACACACACAGATACCCCTATAGCGTCACACACACAGGTGAGTCCTCACACACACACATACACACAGGTGAGTCACACACACACACACAGGTGAGTCCTCACACACACACACAGGTGAGTCACACACACACACACAGGTAAGTCCTCACACACACACACACACAGGTGAGTCCTCACACACACATACACACAGGTGAGTCACACACACACACAGGTGAGTCCTCACACACACATACACACAGGTGAGTCACACACACACACAGGTAAGTCCTCACACACACACACAGGTGAGTCACACACACACACACAGATACCCCTATAGCGGCACACACACACACACAGGTAAGTTCTCACACACACACATACACACAGGTGAGTCACACACCCACACCTGCTCGTGCAGGTAGAAGTTGAAGCACAGCAGGTAGTAGCAGCGCTCGAGGCTCCCGAGCAGCCGGTGCAGGGCGGTCTCCCTCTCGCCGGATCCCTGCAGCCGGCGCCGACCCCACAGGGCCGGCGTCGGCACCGGCAAAATGCGAACGGTGGGAGAAACGAGACGGCGGGCGCGACGCAAACGGAGGCCGTGCCGAGCGCCATCGCCCCGAAACGTGAAGCCGAAACGAGACGGCGGGCGACACAGCCATCGCCTTCCGCCATTACAACGGTACGAATACCAAATGTGCCATCCATGTGTAATGTGAGGATATATCCGGCTCACTGACGTATCACAACTCGTCATGATGATTGGTGGAAACGTACCACGTGACCCGGGTATTAAATAGGGGTGGAGACGAACGGCACGTGGTCAGAACGGGAACGAACAGAGGAAGGGGGCCACGCGGGAGCGGGGCTCCGGGTTGCCACGTGGCGGTGCGTCTCTCTATCTGTCCCTCTCACGCTGCCTGTCACTCACTCACGCTGCCTGTCAGCAGTGTGAAGGAAAGCTGTAATACAAGTTGAATAAAAGACGGATTCCAGAAGTCGCCTCAACGACCTTTATTACACATGTATTACTACTGTTGTTGTTGTTGTTACGATTCATTTTCAGGGCTGCACGGAAGGAAATAACAAACATTCTGCACATTCGTAAACAACACTGCCTTCCTTAAGTGTAAAATGTATATACATACTTATCATCCCCATCCTGGATGGGTGAAATGGCGAGAGATGACTGGTGTGGTGTGCGATAAGAGGGTCTCAGTTTGTTTGAAGGGAAAAGTGTGTAGTGTATAGTGTAGTGTATAGTGTAGTGTATAGTACAAGACGGTGGTGAGGCCGCTGATGTTGTACGAGGCCGAGTGCTGCTGGGGCACAAGGAGAGAGGGAGGACTGAGCTACGGCAGTCACAGAGATGAGGATGCTGCGGTGGATGTTGGGTTTGACAAGGAAGGACACGGGGGGGGGGGGTGAGAAATTAAGAAGTGAGAGGAAGACTCAAGGTGGTAGAAATCACAGAGAAGATGAGAGAGAGAAAAGCCTCTGGGCGTGGCTCGGTCATGTGGAGAGACGACAGGGATACTGTGTGGGTCAGAAGGTGGCGAGTGATGCAAGTGGAAGGACAGAGATCAAGAGGAAGACAGAAGAAGAGGGGGTGGGGGGGGGGCGATGTAGTGCGATCGGACACGGTGGCACGAGGAGCGGAAAGAGAGATGGCGCAGGACGGGGCAGCGTGGAGACAGGGCAGCGTGGAGACAGGGAGAGCGTGGAGACAGGGCAGCGTGGAGACAGGGAGAGCGTGGAGACAGGGAGAGCATGGAGACAGGGAGGGAGTGGAGACAGGGCAGCGTGGAGACGGGGCAGCGTGGAGACAGAGCAGCGTGGAGACGGGGCAGCGTGGAGACAGGGAGAGCGTGGGGACAGGGCAGCGTGGAGACAGAGCAGCGTGGAGACAGGGCAGCGTGGAGACAGGGCAGCGTGGAGACAGGGCAGCGTGGAGACAGGGAGAGCGTGGGGACAGGGCAACGTGGAGAAGGCTGGCAAGGACAGTGGACCCTATATTGTATGAATTTGAAATGGGAGCATATTACCACCTGGTTATTGTAAATGGTAAAATGGATAAGTAGTACTTGTGCAGATAAGTCAATATATCAAGCTAAAGGTCAAATGTTTCAGTAATTTTGACCTCATTTGAGTAAACTACATATCACAAGCTTTCAAAGGACAGTCTCCTCGTTCATTGAAATCGATGGAATGGTCTGGGTGGAGTTCTCAAGGCAAAGATACACAGATTAGCCAATTATGGCGATCCTGGATGGGGATGTGTTAAACACTCGTGAGTTGAGTTGACCAAAATCTAAATATAGGACCGCAGAGCTTTGGGCAATTGTTGGCACCGGTTCTGGATGCCCCCCAGCCCGTCCGTGGTTTCCCACTCACTGAATCTCTCCCCGTCTCCGCGAGTCGGCGAACATCGCGCGCGTGACTAATCCAACATCTTTCTTTCCCATTGTAGGTTAGAGGACTCGGGTTAGGGCCCCCCGGCTGTGGTTCTTGCGTTTCCCATCGCTCTCGACCGAAACTCCGCCCTGGCCGGGGTGCGCGGGGGCACTGGGTAAGAATCACCGTGACCCTGACGAGCGGTCGGGGGTCTCGCTGATGGGCAGCTTCCGCTGGGGAGGGGGGAGGGGGCTCGTTTAATTTCCCGGGAAAAGTACACGGCCGCAGCGGTGTGTCAGGTTTCTGTTTGGTTTCCCCGTTACCGTGGCTACGGGCTGTCAGCTTCGGAGTTTTTTTTTTCCTCTCTCCCACTCCCCGAGTCGGCGAAGAAGCGGGACGCGTTTCATCGTCGGCACGGACTCTTCGCAGCGGCCGGGGGAGGCCTTCACCCAGTAGTGGAATGATCATGGAGGTGTCAGAGATGACTCCTTGCTTACGTTGAGGTTGATGGCAACTTGGAAGTCCGCGTCCGGATTATTTAGCCGGGATATGGATTCAGTCGGAGCGCGGTGGAATGATGCTTCAATGCATCCCTTAAGTTTCTAGAGTGGCCCAATCTGACAGCTCAACCGAGAATCCCTGGCTTGAATCCGAGTCTCAGCCGGCCAGCCGCGGCTCAGACTGTGGAGAGCTGACGCTCCCGCACCGGTCACCGATGGGCGCACTAAAAGGAACCGCCGCGCTCGATCCGGAGAACGCGGCTTAACCATGGGCGGCTGAAACTCGGCCCCCAGGTTCGGTGTCCCGGAGCGCCGAGCCAGCCGGAGCAGAGGCACTGGCCACGTGCTGCTCGCTCACCTGCGACTGGCGATCGTCCGCGGTGGCCTCCAGCCTCTCCTTGTCCTCGTAGACGGCGCCCGACAGGCTGCACAGCTCCGAGCACATGGCAACCGCACAGTCCACCTGCAACGCCCGCACCACAACCACACAGCAACCACACAGTCCACCTGCAACGCCCGCACCACAACCACACAGCAACCACACAGTCCACCTGACGAGACAACAATGGCACAACTTCCAAAAAGCATCGTCCCAAGAGACAACGTCATAGCAGTCAACGAGAACCAACAACCACATTGCAGGGTGGCGTGGGAGAGCGCTGTGAGGCAAAGGGTGGCGTGGCACAGGGTGGTGTGGGACAGGGTGGCGTGGGAGAGCGCTGTGAGGCAAAGGGTGGCGTGGCACAGGGTGGTGTGGGACAGGGTGGCGTGGGAAAGGGCGACGTCACGTGTCCGAGTGAGTGCACCTCGTGGAGGATCTGCTGTGCGTCGGGGACGATGTCGAGGAAGCTCGTGATCAAGTGGAGCCGTGGGATGGGAGGGGTCTCCGCTGATGCGCCATCGCCAGGCCTAGCGGGCGCCAGCACCACCCCCACCACCCACACGCACGCACGAAGACAGCAACCCCCATAGTAAAAAAAAAAAACACGCACTCGCCATTCCTGTACGGCGTCTCGAGAGACGCGATGGCGTGTCGACACTGTATACGTACGTGGACGTCTGTGAGAAAAGAGCTTCATAGCTCATCGGATTCTTCCAGTCTACAGAAAGATTCTGATTGTGATGTGTGTGTGTGTACACACACGCTGTGTTCAATAGCCAGGGCCACCAATGGTCGTTTCTTTGGGAGGCCCGAGGGGAAATGCAGGTTGAGGCCCCCCGGCCACCTCTAGAGGCCCTCCACAGCTGTTTCTGCGGCCCCCTTCCTCGTGTCCTGAGGCCCCACCTCTCACTGCGGCCCGGTCAATACCCTGCATCGCCAGATACAAGCCCCTCAACGTGCTGAGAGTACGGGAGTCGGTTGTTTCGGTAATCACGCGAAGGTGGGGTTGTCAACCATCCTCCCGGATTGACGGGGAGCCTCTACCGGGATCGGCATCGATCTCCTCCCGGTGACTGCTGAGATCAATACGGGAGATTTTAATCATCGGATATTTCAAGACAATTTCATTTTTGTTTACATATGTTTACACGTGGCGCCTTTCCGGCACAAATCTGCCACTGAAAAGCGCCATCATCTCAATTAATACTCAACATGAAATAAAAATGTTTCTAAACAAAGACAAAAATATACGTCTATGAAATAATAAAAATACATCCTCTGGAATAGCTTCAGTCAAGAGTTGGCAACCCTACGTGGAGAGAAGATTGCCGGGCGGGGGGTGGTGGGGGGGGGCGAAGGTACGGATTGTGGTGGGTGGGGGGAGGCGGTGGTGGTGGGGGCGAAGGGGAGCTACGGATTGTGGTGGTGGTGGTGGTGGGGGGATGGTGGTGGTGGGGGCGAAGGGGAGCTACGGATTGTGATGGTGGGGGGGTGGTGGGGGAACGGGGGGGTGGTGGTGGTGGCGAGGGGGGAGGTACGGATTGTAGTGGGTGGGGGGAGGTGGTGGTGGTGGGGGCGAAGGGGAGTTACGGATTGTGGTGGTGGTGGTGGGGGGGTGGTGGGGGAACGGGGGGGTGGTGGTGGTGGTGGCGAGGGGGGAGGTACGGATTGTAGTGGGTGGGGGGAGGCGGTGGTGGTGGGGGCGAAGGGGAGTTATGGATTGTGGTGGTGGTGGTGGGGGGGGTGGTGGGGGAACGGGGGGGGTGGTGGTGGTGGTGGCGAGGGGGGAGCTACGACTTGTGGTGGTGGTGGTGGGCGGTGGTGGTGGCGAGGGGTTCGGGCCTCACCGTGGTGTGGCTGGGAAGCCGAGGCGGTGGCCGAGCAGCAGGCAGGCGAGGGCCATGCCCAGGGTGGTGCCGCCGGTGCCGCTGCGGCAGGTGAAGAGGAAGGCCGGCACTGGCGCCACAGTGGCCCCGGCCGCCACCTCGTGGCCCACCAGGCCTGGGCTCTGCTGCACCGACACAACAACATCGTCGTCGATGTCGTCATCATCATCTCACTCGGGCAGAGTGAATGGCAACTTACTCATCATCATCACCATTTTCATTGTTGTCATCAATAATGTCCATCATCATCATAAATACCATCATCGTGGTCATCATCATTTTCAATCGAATACCATCATTGTCATCATCAACACCATCATCACCGACATCATCATCATCATCGCCTGGCCCATATGCTGCTGCACTTCGGACAAAGATATCATCATAATAATCATATTGACCGTCGCTACAATTACTGTTCATCATTATCTGCATTCTATTCATCATCACAACCATCATTATAATTACCATCATCACCAACATCCCCTACAACGCAATTACCATCACCACGGCCGCGATGCGACGGGTACTATGTTTTTGGGGCGGACGTACACGGATGAGGTTGATGAAGTCGTCAAACGCCTCCTCGTCAGGAGCTCCCTCCACTGGGAACGGGATCCGGGCATACCTACATCATCACCACGTCATCACATCATCACTACGTCATCACCACGTCATCACATTATCACTACATCATCACTACGTCATCACCACGTCATCACATCATCACCACGTCATCACTACGTCATCACCACGTCATCACCACATCATCACATCATCATCACGTCATCACATCATCATCACGTCATCATCACGTCATCACCACGTCATCACATCATCACCGCGTCATCACCACGTCAACACGTCATCACCACGTCATCACAACATCACCACGTCATCACATCACCGCGTCATCACCACGTCAACACGTCATCACCACGTCATCACAACATCACCACATCATCACAACATCACCACATCATCACTACGTCATCACCACGTCATCACGTCATCACCACGTCATCACATCATCACCACGTCACCATCACATCATTACCACGTCACCACCACATCATTACCATGTCACCAAGCGCATATCCACATCATCACCACATAGCCACTATATTATCACAACGGGTATCGCAACATCTTGATGACATCAATACATCACCACGACGTCACCAAAACATCACATCACCACGGGCACAGCTGCAACGTCACCAACTACATCGCTATTCCACCATCACCGCATCACGACATAATCAATCACACCATCACCACGACATCAACACATCGAGTGACGATATCGCCACGACATTACTCCGGGCAAAGGAGACCATCCTGGTCTCTGGAACGCTCAGCTGCTGAGAAAAACATCAACTTGGGAGTCGCGACATCGCCACGACATCAACATCACCACGTAGCTACGGTACTGATTTACATAAAGCAAAGTTTAAAAATTTAAAAAAATTACGAAATGATGAACGAAGCAAAGTGCCGACTACACCGAGCATCTTCTTGTTTCCACTGATCGTAAAAAAAAAGAACAAAAATTATTACCAGTTCATCACCCCGACTCATGGCATGGCTCTCAGACGTCACCATCGCGGCTCAGTGGCGGAGGCAGCGTGATTGAGCGAAACGATCCCAGCTCAAGATCGCCGCCTCCTGGTGGCGGTGAGGATCAGTGTGGTGAGAGTGTGGTGTGTGTGGTGTGTGTGGTGTGTGTGTTGTGAGTGTGGTGAGTGTGTGGTGAGTGTGTGGTGAGTGTGTGGTGTGTGTATGGTGAGAGTGTGGTGTGTGTGGTGAGTGTGTGTGGTGTGTTGTGAGTGTGGTGAGTGTGTGGTGAGTGTGTGGTGAGTGTGTGTGGTGAGTGTGTGGTGTGTGTGTGGTGTGGTGTGTGTATGGTGAGTGTGTGGTGTGTGTGGTGAGTGTGTGGTGTGTGTGTGTGGTGAGTGTGTGGTGTGTGTGTGAGTGTGGTGAGCGTGGTGAGCGTGGTGAGAGTGAGTGTGGTGAGCGTGGTCAGAGTGAGTGTGGTGAGCGTGGTGAGAGTGAGCGTGGTGAGAGTGAATGCGGTGAGCGTGGTGAGCGTGGTGAGAGTGAGAGCGGTGAGCGTGGTGAGAGTGAGGGCAGTGTGAGCCCGTCGCCGGACTCACCGCAGGCCCGGCACGGTGAAGAGCGGACGACAGAACACCTCCTCGCTGGTCCGGACATCGTCGTCCTCGCCGAGCCGGCACGGCAGCGCCGCCCCGGCGGTGACGGTGTCGCCGCCACCGCCAGAGGAGGCCGTGGCGTCCAGCTCCTCGTACACGTAGTACGTGCTCTGCTTCAGTGACGCAAAGTCCAGGATCTACTCGGGGCGAGGGGGAGGGACATCACCGACACCACGGACATTCATCGCAAGGCAGTCGCAGCATCGCGTGCTTTCTTTCAGGTGCGCTCCTGCGGCCGTCTGGAACGCTCTTCCTTCCGATGTTAGGTAGCCACTGGAGCGAACTCATTTATTTTGAACTGATATTTGTGTTTAGTTTGTTGTCCTTCCCCCGCACCTCCGATTAGCAAGGTTGGCTACGTACGGTGGGAAAGAAGTTCAACATATACAGAGGTAAATAAATATCATGATAACAATCTGGAATTTTTTACGCAAGCAGTGCTCGTACATTCTCTCGCAGACAGAGCACGGAGAGATTCAGAGGCGCGGGAAGTCGCAGGCGAGCGGGAAGGCAGCCGGAGCCGGCGTGAGCAACAATCGCCCGAGCTCTGCGGCCCTACATTGCAATGTTTGGCCAACTCCCTCAATCAATCAATGCGTTTATCCGTGCAGGAGAACAACAGAGTGCACGGGGGAACCCCACGCCTCAGACGGCCGGCGAACGCTCCAGCCCCCAACAGTTGGAAGTTCGTCCACCGGGGAGACGAAGCGAAAGCGGCCGCAACAACGTGGCCACTGAGCGGCCACTTCCCGTCCCGTGGGCCCTCGCCTCCCGGCACCGGGTGCACCGGCGAGGGAGCGCGGCCTCCCTCCCTCTCACCTCCCTCCCCCTCACCTCCCCTCCCCTCCCTCTCACCTCCCTCCCCCTCACCTCCCCTCCCTCCCTCTCACCTCCCCTCCCTCCCTCTCACCTCCCCTCCCTCCCTCCCTCTCACCTCCCCTCCCTCCCTCTCACCTCCCCTCCCTCCCTCTCACCTCCCCTCCCTCCCTCTCACCTCCCCCTCCCTCTCACCTCCCCTCCCTCCCTCTCACCTCCCCTCCCTCCCTCTCACCTCCCCCTCCCTCTCACCTCCCCTCTCCCTCCTCTCTCCCTTCCTCCCTCTCACCTCTCCCTCCCTCTCACCTCGCTCCCTCTCATCTTCCCTCCCTCCCTCCCACCGCCCCTCCATCTCACCTCCCCTCCCCCTCACCTCCCCTCCCTCCCTCTCACCTCCCCTCCCTCCCACCTCCCCTCCCTCCCTCCCACCTCCCCTCCCTCTCACCTCCCCTCCCCCTCACCTCCCCTCCCTCCCTCTCACCTCCCCTCCCTCCCACCTCACCCTCCCTCTCACCTCCCGGCGGATGCTCAGCTCCAGGGCGTCCACCTCCCGGCCGGCCCAACCGCCGCCACGGCTCCCGCAGCGCCCGCTGCGGTGGCCCCACGCGGCGGGGCCGGCGTGCGGAGGCGCCGGCGGCGCTGGTGGCGGCGGCGGGGCGGGGGGGCGCGGGACGTCGAGGGGGCAGCCCGGTCGGCGCGGAACGAACGCCGCGAAGTCGTCGTCGTCGTCCGGGCCGGTGCGCGGCAGGAAGACCACGGGGTCCCCGCGGAGGTTCACGAGCAGCAGCTCCTGCGGGGGACACGGCGCGCACCGCAGGCGGAGGTCGCTCCCCCTACCCCCCCCCCCCCCCCGCGTAGCTTGCGACCGACTGTCGGTGGGGCGAGCGCCGTTAGCGAGCGCCTTGTTGAGGCCGGAGCGGCACGCTAGGGGAGGGTTGCGAGGCCACAAACCGCGCCCGGCCGCCTTTGTCTCCCAGTGCTGATGCGTCGCGGACAAATACGCACGGACGCGTAAATGTGCGCACGGCTCCCCCCCCACCCCCCCACTTCACCAACCCGCAGGGGCCGGTGTGGGGAAGTATGGTCAGACAACCGCCATGATCGACACAGCGTGGGGAGGCCTTCATCCAGCAGTGTACTGATAAAGGGCAGGAATATTTGTTCCACCACATCCCTGGCCACGTGCGCGTGTGGTGTGGTGCGCGTGTGGTGTGGTGCGCGTGTGGTGTGGTGCGCGTGTGGTGTGGTGCACGTGTGGTGTGGTGCGCGTGTGTTGGGCTCTCACGGTGTGGCCGGCGTCACACATGCCCTGCAGCAGGCTGAGCAGGCCCGCCGGGGACGGCTGCCCCATGCCGTAGACAGGGAGGCCGTGTTGAGCCTGCCGGAAATTGGGGGCCCCGCGTTGCGACACCGTGCCCAGCACATCGGCCCCACGGGGCTGGTCCCTCACCAGGAAGTACTTGCCCTGGACGGGGAGTGCAGAGGGGGTGGGGTGGGTGGGGGGCGACAGTTCATCCAAATCAAGGTGCCGCGGTGGCGAGATGTTATCTCCCTCGCCTGGTCTGCAGGACATCGTGGGTTCGATTCTGACCCTGACGCCTGCTGTATATTTGGAATCTGCATGTTTCTCCCCGTGGTCGCGTGGATTTTTCTCCGGGTCCTCTGGTTTTCCCTCCATGTTTAAAAACGCGTGTTTAGAGAATTTTGCTGCGAATATAAATTCCCCACATGATGATAAGCCCACTTCGTTGAGCTATCATTTGTGGGCAGATCTCTTCTGAAAAAAGTGCTATACATCTCAGTGGGCTTTACCTGGTAATCAGTCAAATTTTTATTTAATATCCATGACCGCGCACGGTAAAGATCCCGACTCTCTGGGAGGCTCAACCGTGACCCATGGTGAGCCAGCAGCTCCTCTGTCGGCGATGCGAACGTCTGGAGGGGGGAGACAGAGTTCCTGCCGCCAGGGACAGACTGGAGGCGGGTTTCGTCCACCTTTGTTTTCTCTACAGCCGATGTCTCGAGATGCGCGCGCGTTCTCATGGACGGCGCGTCGCGATCGCCGCGGGCTTTTTGGGCCGGTATGGGGAGAACCTGAACGCGGAATCATCGCAGCCGGTGGATTGCAACGCGACAGTGGAACACAAAACAACTCCCAGATTCGAGAGAAGATGCTGCCCCGGTCTAACCGTGGGCTGCTGCCCAAAAAGCTTCCCTTTGGCGGAGGTCACCGACCGAGGTCGTGAGCCACACCCAGCCGGGGATTCCCCGAAGTCCCACGGGGATCGCAAGGAGGATAAGTCGTTGGTCCCAAGAGGGGAGGATTAAACGCGGTGCTGAGAGACGGGGTCACGGGGTCGGGCGTGACGGGGAAACGGAACCGAGCAACGAAAGATGCGACCGAACGACCATCACCAGCATCACAACCCCCCGTTGCATCATCACCACCGCCATCACTACCATCACAACCACCCACTGCATCATCACCACCAGTACCATCATCACAACCCCCATTGCATCATGCCGATCATCACAACCCCCCATTGCATCATCACCACCACCATCACCACCATCACAACCACCCACTGCATCATCACCACCAATACCATCATCAAAACCCCCATTGCATCATCACCATCATCACACCGCATTGCCCATTATCATAAAAAACTATCATTGCTGGCATATCCATCAGTCATCGCCGTCAGTCACCACCACCTTATTCTCGAAGCTTTCTATCACCCCACTTATCTCCTTTCACCGGTACATCTCACCCCCTCAGTCACGTACAGCCTGTCGTGATGGCGGCAGCAGCGTCTACAGCAGCAGCATCGTCGCTGTGGCCAGCAGCAGCAGCAGCATTCCACGTGGCACATGCAACAGCAAAAGCAAAATCATCTCGGGCATCTGCCACTCGGTTTTCAGCCTTCCAAAACGTGGTGGCAGACGCCGTATTCATAAGAGCAGAATACCAATGTCCACGAATTCGGATTCCAAATGAGTGTCCCCCCCGTCGCCTGCCATGACACCAGATTCGGAATCGCGGGGAATTGACACGTAACGTGGAACACAAGCTGAAACACTACACACGTGCAGAGAAGCATGGAGGAGGAGGGGGGGTGGCGAGTCACGCCGAGACGGGGAGAGGAACACGTGGACCGAAGAAGGTGCTCACGTTCGAGGCGTAACCGGGTCGGCGAATCGCCGCGAGAATTCTGCGCGCGATACGAACGGGAATTATTATTTCTAGATTTGAAGCTTTCGTGACTGCAAGGATAGCTGTATCACTTGATACAGCTATCGTGCTGTGACGGTTCCACCTAAAGACGGACGCTTGTGTTGCCTCCGAAACGTCGTGATTTTTATTTTATTTTTATTTTACTTTTATTAATTTTAATCTTTTACCTACGTGACTTTACCGAAAAAAACCTAAGAAAATGGGAATTATTATATTTTTGTCATTATTATTATATTGGCTGCACCAACGTCGGGTGGGGTTTGGGCAGCGCGCGCCGCGAGTGAGAAGGGACGACGTCTCCGCAGTCGAGACGTACATCGGAGCGGCAGCCAAAGGAGGGAGAGCCGGCCGACAGGACGTCCATGGCCGAGACGATGCTGGACCGCGCCAGACGATGATGGCTTGAGGAGAGGGGGGGGGAGGAGGCCACCATCCAGCAGTAGATAGACCACAGCTATGATGATAACGACGAAAATCTTCCACCGCACAGCACCGTAGGCCCTGGCTCACGGTGTGGAGGTGCCGCTGTAATGTGAAACCCGCCAGGCTCTGGTGGGGGGTGCAGGTGGACTGTGAGCCGATGCGGGTGACGGTTCCCCACGGGGGGGGGGGGGGGGCTTCTGGCTATCGGCGTAGGGACACGTCACGTGCCCCGGCACGGGCAGCCCGCTGCATCTTTAATGGGGGCACGCACGTGGCCGTGCGGGTCACGTGGCGCGGCCAGAAGGTGCAGCCCTGCCACTAGCCGCTCGAGCCACTGCTGGTGGAAGGGCCTCCACCAGAGGCAGTTCTAAGAGAGACCCTTCACCCCAGCCCACACGCAGACAACGACAGCAACACACGCACACGCACGCATGTGCTAGAGCAACAACAGCAACACCAACCACCCGTGCTCCCACGTCGCGGCGCCAATGTCTCGAACGCGGTTCCCTCGGCTCGCGTCTAACGAGTCCCCAGCGAGTCCCCAGCGAGTCCGCGCCTACCCGCACGCAACGCGTTCAACGGCCCGGCCACGTTCCCGCCTTGCCAAATTGGGGGGTAGGTCCCAGGGGCGATTAATTAAAAACAAAAATACCAACGTTTGCTAAACGTTGACGGTCCTGGAGGGACAGAGGCCGATCTCGACAACTGTCCCAATAAGGGGTGGGGGGTGCGGTTTTAGATTGTAAAAGTAGTAAAACAGGGTCCTATACTATTGGGACAAGACATAAATGGTGAATATTACTCTGATTATTTCGAGCTTGCATCTCTTCTCCATCGTACTCTTTTTCGAGTTTTTTTTTTCATTTTTTGTTCCACTTTGTGATGTCAAGAATTATTCTAAATGTTACACTGATGAACATCTTGAATAATGCAGTTCGTGAGTCGCGGGTAGGCAAGTCCCTCATCACAGCCACCATCACGGTCACCACGGCTTGGTTTCCAGACAGAATTCACCATCACCACCACGGCTCTTACCATCACCATTGCCATCAGGATTATTTAAACCGTGTCCTGGGCCTCCCCTAGGTCGACTCAGCCTCAAACGAGTACCTGGTGCGATATGTAAACATCGCCACTGGGGAGACAAAGGTGGCCGGGCGTGGTGTTGGCCACCCACCACCTTGTGTGCCGTGCCGGCCTTCATAGGTGCTCGCTAACAGCACTTGCCCCAAAAGTCTGTAAAAGGTTATACGGGGGATATTTGTCTTTGTGCGGGTCAGTGTGTGATTGTATGTGTGGGGGGGGTGCTAGAGTACTGGTGACATATATCTGAACCGGTCCTGGGCCTCCTTGAGTAGTAGTAGTTTATTTTGAATTACCATGTGAGCCAATAAGCTCTTAGATCGGGTTCCATCAACCTCAAATGAGTACCTGGTGCGGTGTGTCAACATCAACATTGGGGAGAGACAAACGCGGTGCGGGCGAGTTGCTGGCTCCCCACCCCTTCCGTGTGCCGTGCCGGCCTTCATAGGTGCTCACTAAGAGCACTTGCTCCAATAGGCTGTTCGAGGCTCTACCGGGGGAGGATCTTTGTGCGTGGCGTGTGTCACCTGGATGAGGTAGTGCTCCCTGTGTCCGTCTGCGATCCGTCCCGTGATGTAGCCGGCTCGGGACTTCTCATCATGGATCTGGAACTCCTCCTTGCAGTTGAACCTGAACACCGACACCACCAAATTATTTTTATTTTGCCCCGTAGGGTGCACTGAGCTGTATGGCTCTTGTCAGAAGCTTAGAATGATACAGGTGTATTATGGACAGTGCTACCTCGTGTCTTATTTGTCGTGCCTTATGCCGATAATTCCAGCATTATAGAAAATGAGAGATTAAGCCCTAGGTACACCCCCCCCCTTCTCCTCCAAATGTTTGCCGGGTCCTAGAATCACCGCTGGGTGAAGTCGCAAGAGGCTGCCCACTCACGTGATGACGACCGGTGCCACCTTGTTGGTGATGATGGATTTTGCCCGGTTGCCAGGCAACTGTGCACAACCGCCTCCACCCATGCCACCGCCGCCACCGGCTGATGTGTTGGAGATTATGGTTGCCGTGGAGATGGCCGAGTTGGTCCTCGGTGCGGCGGCGACGCTGGAGGGCGGGTGGCGGCTCGCCGGTCCGTCACCATGGAAACTGGAGTACTGTGCTGCCACGGAAACCGCCTGCCTCCCCGTGCTCGCTGTGGTTCCCATGATCCTCGGCCCCTGGAGTGTTGGAGAGGGGGGGTGGAGAGGGTGGGGGGCTAGGGAGGAGAGGGGGTGAGGGAGGATAAACATTTGCGTGGCTTTTAAAATGCAACAGTTATTCCTCGTCAACCATTACAGTGTGAAATCACGCTAAGTTTACTTTAATTCATATGACTTTTGTCATATAGGTTGCGCAGTGGTTAACACGTGGCACTATGGAACCCAACGATCCAGAGGTGGGACAAAGTCATTGTTATGCAAGTCCAAGTCGAGTCGCAAGTCATCAAATTCATGACTCGAGTCTGACTCGAGTCCAAGTCACATGACTCGAGTCCACATCTTATAGGTGGGACAAAGTCATTGTTATGCAAGTCCAAGTCGAGTCGCAAGTCATCAAATTCATGACTCGAGTCTGACTCGAGTCCAAGTCACATGACTCGAGTCCACACCTCTGCAACGATCTGAGTTCGATTCCCGGCCAACAGCTCACATTACTGGCGTTTGATATCTTAACCGATTCTGAGCCCGCAAACTCCATCACCATCCCGCACCAATAAACCAACCCCCACGACCGATGCGACGTGGGGAGGCCTTCATCCAGCAGTGGATTGGCTAAGGGCCGTAGCTCTACCTTATATACCTAGTCAAACTGATTAGCATCATATCTTACCTATCTTACCTATCTTACATGGATGTACATATGATAATTATCGGAAAAAAACTATTTAATGGCATAATACTCTCGAGCCGGTAGCGCGTACGTGTGATATAATACGAACGTGTGGACATTGTGCAGCATGGATTCGTGATGTTTTGATGTTTTATGTTTTTAAAAGAAGAAAAAACGTAAACATCAAACTTAAATTTCGACCGTCGTTTCGGCTTTCATTCCGTTTTCATCGCCACGTGGAGCCACGAGGGACGCGGGGCCACGTAGGCGCCGGTTGCCGGCTTCTGAAGGTACGCGGGGGGAGTTATTTTGATCAAGCTATGCCGTATGAGAACAAAACAAGTTTTACTGGCTGGCTTCCGGCCTGGATTCCTCCCTGGCTGGCCGCCTGCCACGCAAGTGCGCGTATGCTCTCCGCATAATCTCATGGGAGGAGGAGGAAACGTCCGTTTCGAAGATGACTTCAATTAACTATTTCAGAAGCCAATCCCATGAATAGATATTTGAGAGCGCCGCACCTTACAATGCCATCCATTTATCGCTGCCAAACGACATTTTTGAAATGTACAATGCCAGGGTTTAGCCTGGTTAGCAGTGGAGTGGGACGCTGCTAGCGTAGAGCAGGTGATGTCGGGTTTGAGGGGCTTGGTAGTTAACATCTCACCACTGTGGCTACGGATACTTGAATACATCTATGCGGATCTGCGTCATCCACTCCAATGTTCTCTGTTCCCCAGTTTCCTTTCCCAAGAAGCCGTACTGCCGTTGTTGGAAGCGGTCAAATCCCCCCGTGTAACAGCACACTCCTGACAGGTGCTCCACAGACTCAGTGAGGCTTCCAAAGGGAAACTGCATTTTGACAATTATTATCCTTTAAATTTCGATTTAAAGCTTTCGTGACTGCAGAGATTCATCTTCTTGGTTCTTTCGGTAAAGTCACGTAGAAGGTAAATAATAAAACAATAAAATAATTCTCACGACGTTTTGGCCACAACGGCTGCTTGCGATGGAGTCTGCGTCTCCTGAGCACGCGACGCCGATTATAGCGCGATGGGGTGGTGGGGGTGGTTCATCTTGAGCAAAAAGAAGAAAAAAATACCAAACATTTAATTAAAACACGGCCGAGGTGCTGTTCATATCGCTGGGGTTACCCAGAATCCTCACACACCGCGAGCCACAGATGAAGAGGCTGTTGCCAGGCAATGCCGCAATGCTGTTGGCCGTGTCTCCATGGCAACGAGCTAAATTTAGCGAGCCGGTGTTTTTTTGTTGTTTTTGTTTCTCGCGTGCATCCTCCTGTCTCGCGCCCTTGTCCCTTCCTTCGTCTCCCTCGCTCTCCCCAGCATCTCTCACACCCCCCCCCCCCACGTGCTCTCCCTCTCATTCAGCATCTCTCTGTATCTATCGCGCTCTCTATTCCCTCTCATTCAGCATCTCTCTGATGCTCCCACTGCTCTCAGCATCTCTCTCATGCCCCCTCTCTCTCTCTCTACTTCAGATTTTCTGCCTCTCTCTCTCTCTCACGCTCTCCCTTCCATTGACCATCTCTCTTTTTAAATCCTTTATATTAAGTTCACTTGCTTGCTTGCGCGCTTACGACCGTGCAAATCTTTCGGTCGTTTTTTAACCCACTTCCCGTGATCCAATCGAGCTGACATTTTGCACACAGACTCGTTGTGCGTGACAATTAATTTTGGTGAAATTTTTTTTCCTAAATTTTACACTTTTTAGGGGAAAAAAATATATTTAATTACCAATTGCTTAATGGTGGCAGGCAATCATCTGACCCATAGGTGGCAGCCATCTCAAGCCAGAGGACGAGAGGACTTTAGCAGCCACGCATATAAAGGATTTATAGTGAAAAACTTTGTTTTTACGGGTTCATTTTTTCTCTCTTTCTCTCCCTCTCCGAACACCATGTCTCTGTGACGTTCTCTCTCTCTCGTCTCATGCTCTCTCGCGCGAGCGGTACCCTAAATAAATAAACCGCCCCAAATACACGAAGAAAACGTAGAATTGGACCATATAAACACACCGAACCACTGATTCAACGGATGCCCAAACAACTGGCTCTCACGACCGCGACATGACGAATGAGTCGTGTCACCCACCACACAGCCACAACGCCATACTTCACCGCCGTGGGAAGATATCCCATCACAGCCGAACTCACACACAACCCAGTGGGAACCTTGGGGGCATACGGAGTCACGTCAGGCAGATCGCACCCCGCCTGCCCAGATGTTGAACTGGGCAAAGCAGGAATAACTGCGCCTCCATCAATCTCCTAAATGGGGCTCAATGCCCACGTGCCTTCACCCCCTCTCTAAACTAGAATACTCTTCCCACGGCTTCATACATATATATACCCCCCACCTCTAAATCACACAGGGCAGAGTGAATTCCTTCCAAAATTATCCTGGCACAAGTCTGGCTGGGGCTCCAGGCAGATGTGTTTATGTTATTGTGGGAACGAGAGAGCGATTGTGGCTGACTTGTGAGCTACACTGGGACTTGACAACAGCACACTGGGGCTACACCGGGTTGATGGCATCGAACCCGCGTCCTCTGCAAACATCAGGGGCACCCCCTGGCATCTCGAGGACTGCGTGCGGCACCACACAACCACGGGGTATGGCCAATCTCGGACGCCAAGCGGGGTTAAACCTGCACGGTGCTCGCTCGCTCGCTTGCCATGGGACGGCTGTGTTACGTGCTAGGCAGCAGATGGCGGGGCAGCAGAATTCACTGTTGTACCGTACCCCTATGCTCCCGCATCGATGCTGCTCGCCTTAACCACCCACGCTGTTGCGGTGTTGAATACATTAAAAATGGAGCTGTGGGAAGAGTCTTGAAGTTTTGGGGGTGGCAAGTACACGTGTAGTGTAATAGCGCCGCCTGTTGTCCAGCAACGGCAACTGCGGTGGACGAGCAGCACACACGCCGGTGAGCATCGACACGGCTGTGTGTCGGCAGGGCGGAGGAACTGGGGCAAGGGTCATAGAAGACCCCATCTGAAAGCCGCTGGAACCCGCTAGTGGGTTCGAGAAGGGAGGTGTGGCCAGGGCGGAGCCAGGCCGCGTCGGAGAGCATAAAAGTGGCGGAGAGCGGGAGCTCGTGGCTGCCGGTTCTGGGAAGTGAACTCGTCTCGTCGTCGCCTTTGCCGCCTTCGTCGCTGACGTCTTCGCTGGATATCACGCGGCCGATGAGTTGTTGGCTGTCTCGGTCGGCGCCATCGGTGTTACACGGTCAGAGTTTTGTTAAGACTGGGCTAGACAACTAGGGAGAGCGTGAACCTGTGAACCTGAAGGTGTTGAATAAAGAAGGTGCTCCTGAGAAACCTTGTCTCCTGCTCCGCTGACACTACACGTGCCTGTGTACATACATACATGAGTACACGTACATACGTGTACAACACTTTTTGTGCAATCCACTGCTGGATGAGGTCATCCTTACGCCCGTGCGGGTCACTGGCGGATATTTGACTATACTTCACCACGTTGGTCAGCGCGGATTGGTTGGTGAAGGCGGGTAGAGCATTCATTGCGGAAGCATACAAGTGCAGTACAATGAAGGCTTTTGCTTCAAGTTAATGCGAGCCACGTTACATCCACTGACGCGATCTCAAGGGCTCACTGTTGTTTCCCTCATCGTATTGTTAATCAGCTATTTTATTATCATTATGTTGATGTTTTTTTTAATTGTGAGGTAAAAATTTGTTTTCATTTAATGTAAATAATCGCGATAGTGTGGCTTTCAAACGGCCCCAATGCTGCTGTGGAGTGGTCATGGCACTTCGTAAAAAATCTGTGTTTAGCATTTCTTAGTTAATTTCCATCTCAATGAGGAATTAATCCTCCCATCTTTCCCCTCAATTTTCAACATCGGCACTTATTTTGCTCGCGTTAAGCGTCGTGGCTTAAATTCTTAAGAAGGAAAATTATATCGCAAGAGTTTACTAAGTCATATATCTCTCCCGACACGCCAAGTAGCTTTGTAATTAATTCTCGAATTTGCATAATCGTGCATTAATAGTCTAAATGTCCGGACCAGACATAGTCTTCGCGATCAGCGATCAACTAATCAGCGTGACCATCATCATCATCATCACAAGTAGCATCATCAGCATCATCATCAGCTTAATGAGATCAGCAGTAAAATTGTTACAATTACAGCAATACCCCGGTTTAAGTCGGGAATGCGTTCCTGTGTGACGACGTAGCTGTCAGCCCAGACGCTTTACACGTATTCTTGTACAGGGAAATTGAGTTCTCAGCTCCACACAGCGTACAGCCGTTGCAATACGGGCATTTTGTGTCTATTTGTTTGTGTTTCTCCCTTGTAATGGTGACTTTGTAGGATGAACGCTGAGATTTATAAGTGGGCACGGCGTGACCATTAAGGTCTGAATTGGTCTGTAATAAGGTAGGGGCACTGATAAGGGGTTGACAGGCATGCGAAGACGAATATCTCAAACGACGTTAATCGAAGCGAGGCTGGTGTCAAGCGACGCAAGTGTGGGGGTGGTTGAGGCGACGCAAATCAGGTGGCGGCGTTCATCGTAAAGTGGCGACGTATTAGCGAAGCGACGTAACAGGGGGCAGACGTAGCAGCAGCAGCAGCATCAAGTCGAAAGTGGCGAGTATCTACAGCCTCCACCATCGTTACTGCGCATCAGCAACAGCGCGGACATCACTTCAACCACCGCCTTCATCACAACCACCACAATCACCCCGACTACCGCATCATAACCACAACTACAAAATTACAACTACAATCACGAACTCATAGCCACAACCACCACAATCACCCCGACTACCGCATCATAACCACAACTATAAAATCACAACTACCATCACCACCTCATAGCCACAACCACCACAATCACCCCCACAACCGCATCATAACCACAACTACAAAATCGGAACTACAATCACGACCTCATAGCCACAAGCACCACAATCACCCCCACAACCGCGTCATAACCACAACTACAAAATCACAACTACCATCACGACCTCATAGCCACAAGCACTACAATCACCCCCACAACCGCATCATAACCACAACTAGAAAATCACAACTACCATCACGACCTCATAGCCACAAGCACCACAATCACCCCCACAACCGCGTCATAACCACAACTACAAAATCACAACTACCATCACGACCTCATAGCCACAAGCACTACAATCACCCCCACAACCGCATCATAACCACAACTACAAAATCACAACTACCATCACGACCTCATAGCCACAAGCACTACAATCACCCCCATAACCGCATCATAACCACAACTACAAAATCACAACTGCCATCACCACCTCATTGCCACGACCACCACAATCACCGTCTCAACCACAATCATTGCCTTATAATCGCTAACCACCATAATCGCCACCACCTACAAAGACAAAGGACCCCACCACCCCGGTATAGCCTCAACAGACTGTTGGGGGCAAGTGCTGTTGGCACCTAGGAAGGCCGGCACTGTGGCACACGAGAGAGGGTGGGTGGACAACACCACGCCCGGCCGCCTTTGTCTCCCCAAGTGACGATGTTTACACATCGCACCAGGTACTCATTTGAGGCTGAGTTGTCCTTGGGGAGGCCCAGAATCGGTTCTGATATCACGCGGCCCTGCTGTTAGCTGTGCCCCGGAATCGAATTCAGGTTTTACCGGTTTATCAGGCAATGCGCTAACCGCTATCCCACTACTCCCACGCACACCGCAATTACCTCACATTACTAACCACACTCACCTCACACCACTCACCACACTCACCTCACACCACTCACCACACACCACACTCACCTCACTCCACCCACCACTCACCACACTCACCTCACTCCACCCACCACTCACCACACCACTCACCTCACACACACCACACCACTCACCACACACACCACTCACCACACTCACCTCACACCACTCACCACGCTCGCCTCACACCACTCAGCACACACCACAAACACACCACACCACTTACCACACTCACCTCACACCACTCACCACACACACACCACCCACCACTCACCACATCACTCACCACACTCACCTCACACCACTCACCACACCCACCTCACACCACTTACTACACTCACCTCACACACACACCTCACACCACTCCCCACACTGACAACCACACCACGCTCGCCATACCACGCCGACCTCCGTCTGTCCAGCAGAGAAGCGAAACGAGCCGTGGCCACAACCTCCATCAATCGCGGATGCGTGCAGCTGCAGCAGTAGCAGCATTAGCAACATCAGCAATAGCAAGCAGCAGCAGTAGGAGCAGTAACAGCCGTAGCATCACAAGCAATAGAAACAGCAGCAACATCAACAGCAGCAGCAGTAGCGGCAACAGCAACCGGGAAGGGACAACAGCAGCATCAGCAAGGGCATCATCATCATCAGCAAGCACGAGTCAGTATTCGTAAGCGCTCACGGGAGTTGAAGACGAGCGGAGCGCAGTGTGCGCTCTCTCTCTCTCCCCGCGCTCTCTCTCTGCTCTCGCCTCCCTCCTCCTCCTCCCGCTTCCCTCCCTCCCTCTCTTCCCAGTGAGAGCGTGTGTGTGTGTGGCTGTGTGTGACTGTGTGTGGCTGTGTGTATCTGTGTGTGTGTGGCTGTGTGTGACTGTGTGTGGCTGTGTGTGTCTGTCTGTGTGTCTGTGTGTGTGTGGCTGTGTGTGACTGTGTGTGGCTGTGTGTGTCTGTGTGTGACTGTGTGTGTGGCTGTGTGTGGCTGTGTGTTTGTGGCTGTCTGTGTGTGGCTGTGTGTGTCTGTGTGTGGCTGTGTGTGCTTGTGGGGAGCGGTGGTGCAGCGGTTAGCGCGCTGCGCTATGAACCCGGCGACCCGGGTTCGATTCCCACTCACGGACAACACCCACTGACGATTATCTGAGCCGGTCCTGGGACTCCCCGAGGTTGACTCAGCCTCAAAATGAGTACCTGGTACGTTGTGTAAACATCGCCACTGGAGAGACAAAGGCGGTCGGGCGTGGTGCTGGCCACCCGCCCCCTCATGTGCTGTGCCGGTCTTCATAGGTGCTCGCTAACAGAACTTGACCCAAACAGTATGCCTAGGCTATACGGGCGATCTTTGTCTCTACACGAGGTGTTTCCTACGAGGAGCGAAGGGCGAGTCCCGTGGAGACGGAACGGATTCACAAAAACGGACGGAGCGGGAACAAGCAACAGCAGCGTCTAAAGAAATCAAACAAACTCTACACAATCGCCAATAACACGCTGGCATTAAAGCTGCATGTAGAGAGGCCATAAAGAGCTGATGAGAGTTTGATTTGCATTTTACCACCGTGGGACTGTAAAGTGCCCTCTCCAACTGCCCCCCTGCCCCCTCTCACCCTCTCCAACTGCCCCCCGCCCCCTCTCACCATCTCCAACTGCCCCCCCGCCCCCTCTCCAACTGCCCCCCGCCCCCTCTCCAACTGCCCCCCCGCCCCCTCTCCAACTGCCCCCCCCCGTCCCCTCTCCAACTGCCCCCGCCCCCTCTCCAACCACCCCCTCTCCAACTGCCCCCCCGCCCCCTCTCCAACTGCCCCCCTGCCCCCTCTCCAAATGATCACACAGGGATGGGTGACGTGACCCAGCGGCATCGCGTTAGTCGCCGTTTGCTTCAGAGGTTCACGGCTCGAATCCAGCGGCCGCCCTGGTTATTACCGCGGTGGTGTGGTAACCATCGCCGCCAGTTTCACAGTGGACGTGAAAGATCGCCGACGTCATTCGCAAGAGCTGGCTATTGCGTGCCAGCGTCAGGGTCCCACATTTGACCAAATTTTTTAAAACGTATTAGACCCGCGAATCGCTCGATCGGGATTACACACCACAGCAGCAGCTGCAGCAGCCCCCTACTGGGAGCAGAATGACGCCCCACATCTGTGGCAGCCTCTTGAGTCACCTTGCAATGTCGCTGTTCTCAATACTTGCGCCAATTCACTGCAGGATACAAGGGCTTCTTTGTTTACGACGTAGCGTGCAGCGTGGTGGTACAACCGCCTGGGGTGTCACTCACCACTCGCTCGCGTTAGTCGTGCCGAGAATCCAACTCGGGGCGCCACATTCATCAAAATCAAAACAAACTTTATTGTATTGCACAATTCGTGCAAATAATGGAATACAGAGTGCTTTACAGGCCACAATAAAAGTGACTGACACAATATAAACAACAACAATAAATCTTCTTGGTTTTTTCGGTAAAGTCACGTAGAAGGGAAGTAATAAAATAATAAAAATAAAACATAATAAAACAATTCTCACGACGTTTCGGCCACGACGCAAGCAGCCGTCCCCAGGTGAAGACCAGGTATGTCGGGGAGACAGCGTCTGAATGAAACAACACCACGCTTGGAGCGTATATTTAAGCTGGGTTGGAAGGGGGGAAGGGCGCCTTGACAAAAGAATTTGCATATCAAGAGGAATTTAGCATATTTTTTAATCGAAACAACAATAAAGATACTTTTTTTTTTAATGCCTAACATTATAATACACTGAAAATAGAATAAAAAGCATAATAAACATACAATAATAGCGTCCTAATTAAAAGCCCTTCTAAAAAGAGTGCGTTTTAAGATTTCGTTGAAAAACATTCGCTGATTCTGATGCCCTCAGATCCTCAGGCAGGCCGTCACCAAGGCGAGGTTCACACAATCTGAAGGCGGCCTCCCCATCAGCCTCGGTCCTTGACCTTGGCACCGCCAAGAGACCAGTGCCAGAGGACATAGCGCAGTGCGTTAACCACTGCGCCACCGCTCCTCTTGCCCCCCACCACCACCATCACCGACCGTCCTTCGTGAATAGATGTGTTTATAAAGAGTGCTCACAAATAGCCACGTGCTCGCTCTCCTGGTCTGCCAATTCAATTCGCTACCGCAGTGAGATCAAGTCCCTGCCGAGTCGCTCAATGATAACACAGCCATCGGGGGACCTCTGTGGTCTCGTTGGTTAAATCCGAAATTAGTCCGGAGGGACCGGTGGCTAATTACGGGGTGAGGGAAGGGGGTGGCATTTGTGATGGAGGGGTTCCCAAACTGACCATCGGAGTAACAAAATTCAATTTAGACTCTCTGGTCATTTCGGTAAAGTCACGGAGGTAGAAACAAATAATAGATCACGATCTTCTTGGTTCTGTCGGTAAAGTCACGTAGAAGGGAAATAATAAAAATTATTTTGAATGATGCTGTCTTTCCGACAGACCTGTTCTTCACCTGAGGACGGCTGCTTGCGTTGTGGCCGAAACGTCGTGAGAATTATTTTATTATGTTTTATTTTTATTATTTTATTACTGCCCTTCTACGTGACTTTACCGAAAGAACCAAGAAGATGAATCCCTGCAGTCACGAAAGCTTTAAATCGAAAAATAGATCACGATGTTTCGATCGCCACACAAGCAATCGTCTTCAGGTGGGAGAGAGAATATTCCTGCAGTCACGAAAGCTTCAAATCAAGATTAAAATTCTATTTTTTTTGTACACATCCCATCAGCCACACAGCGACACTACGAAAGGTGGCGACGACATAGGGGAAGCCTTCATCCAACAGGGGATCGATCATGGCTGACTCGAGTGATGTGCGTTGTGTGTAGACGTGACGTGAAGCGATGGGAGCATTTAACCTGGCAGTGGTTACGAGACAAAGCGGTGTCGACATGGAGCCGGCGACCTCTTGACCTTGACCGAATTTCCCCGCGCCAGCAAACATCGCAGCGATCGGATTGCGCGTGTGCGCCCACCTCCCACATGTATGTTTGGTGCACTTCTTTCGCACCGTACGTAGCCAACCGTGCGAATACGGAAACCCCTCGCGAAGAAAGAACGAGACAGGTCTTGCGGAAAGTCTTGAGCTCTTGGGACCGGCCCGACCGGTCGCTCGCGTTATTTCCGACTCAGTTCCGCGTTCTCCGCCTTCCGAGTCGTCAAGAAGCGACAGAATCCAGGGACGCGTCCGTGTGCGGTGCTGCGTTGCTGCTGCTCCTGCTGCTGCTGCTGCAGCAGCTGCTGCTGGTTTGTCGGTGGTGGTGGTGGAGACTTCCAGGATGGCTCAGTCAAGCTTTGCTCTAATGCTGAATTTGGATCATCTGGAGGCGAGGCTGCGAACTCTCAAGTGAGTATCGCGGTGCGTGTACGCGACACGGTGCGACTCCCTGTGTGGGTGTTGAGCGAGGGTGGTGATTGATGCTGAGAATAACGACGTTGATGGATGGTGATGGGAGGGAATACGAGATAGAGGATAATGGCGATGATGACAGTAATCGTTGTGGATGTATGTTGGACTTGAACTTCTTTCGCACCGTACGTAGCCAACCGTGCCAATGTAGGACCGCAGAGCTCGGGAGATTGTTGGTCACGCCGGCTCTGGCTGCCTTCCCGTTCGCCTGCGGCTTCCCGCGCCTCTGTATCTATCAATGCTCTGTCTGCGAGAGAGTGGACGAGCACCGCTTGCGTGAGAAATTGAGATTGTTATCATGATATTTATTTACCTCTGCATATGTTGAGTTGAGTGGATAGTGCTTAGATCGGTCACCATGAAGCATAACATAAGTTGGCAATGTTGTCTGTACTGTATGTTGAACATGTTTCGCAGCGTACGTAGCCAACCTTGCCAATCGGAGGTGCGGGGGAAGGACAACAAACTAAACACAAGAATGCGTTCTCAAGAAATTAGTATTCGATCTAGATTTAAATCACGATAATGATGACGATCGTCATGATCGTGAAATAGGACTGACGCGCGTTTCTCTGCACGTCCATGAATATGTTAACATGATCCTGAAACGTTTGACTGACGAGAGAGATGATCATGATTGCGACAAGATGCTGCCATGCACGGCTATTAATGACGATGGTTTTAACGTACAGGGAATTAAATGTTGCTATAAACGGTATATAATATATATGATTGGCGATGACAATCCAAATGATTATAATCATGAAAGTGTGCTAAAATATAGTTGTTATTGAGAGGATTCTGACATGGAACCAATGTTCAAACGATAAAAGCAAAGCAGGTTGGAGCGTGTATTGTGATTGGGTGGGTGACCATTTATACACACCAACACACGTTAATAGCACTGTGGCTTGCATAGGAAACGATATCCTGTAATAGGTGACGTTTCGGGCAATGACCCTTCCTAGCACAGAGAGGCCAGAGAGATCGAGTGGATAATAAAAGTTGGAGGCTGTACTTTAAGACTACGGGACCTTTGATGAGAATTATCTTTATGAAATGTTTTAAATACGTAAATTAATATTTACATAACAGTAGACATTAACTAATAGACACACCCTTGAATATTGTAATGGAAAAATACATTGCTTCTTAAATAAGCTCATTTTCATTAAACGTAAGGTTATGAAGTGATTCTGGCACATTGCATTATGGGTAGACCTGCATTCTCGATCCTCAATTATCAATACCTGTCAACCCTTTATCAGTGCCCTACCTTATTACAGACCAATTCAGACCTTATTGGTCACCCCGTGCCCTCATAAATCTCAACGTTCATCCTACAAAGTCCCATTACAAGGGAGAAACACAAACAAATAAAAAATAATTGCCCTATTGAAACGGCTTTAAACCGTGTGGACCTGAAAATTGAATTTCCCTCTACAAGAATACGGGTAAACCGTATGGGTTGACATGTATGATTTTAATTTCAGTCGGATAAAATTGGCTTTCCAAGAATGTTGATATAAAAGTGACTTTAAAATGTTTTAATTTCCTAAAACCGTGCAAGCAGGGAGAGGGGAATTTATGGGAGAACGTTTTTTTTGTTCATCTGCGTGTCTCTTTAGGCTTTGTTTTCCAAGGTTGCTGATCAATCAGATGTGCTACGTAAACAGATTTGTGTTCTGAGCGGTAGCGCAGCCGGGTGAGCCCAGAGCAGACGAGTGGGAAAGGTGAGACGCTCCGCTAATTCGTGAGACCCTCGAGAGAGAGAGAGAGGAGCGAGAGAGCTTCATTTTCTGAATCCTCCGAATCAAATGCCATTTGTGTTATCGCCATCGCGTCGAGAGACAATGGAAAGTCTTTAAATCACATCGTTACCACGGATGCCGATCCCGTTCAGACGGTTTCTCGACTGATTTTACAACCAGGAGATCCGTGACTGCTGCGTGAGCTCAGCAGCAGCAGCGAGAGCGACACAAACGTCGAAAATTGCAGGGGGGCCTTCAGGGCATGTTGCACAAGTAACAAACGAGGTATTTGAACGCTCGTAAACGACACACTCGTGAGTCGAAAACAAAAGTGCGAAATATAATGGCAGGAAGAGGCGACAGAGAGCTGGAATATGACAACATCCTTCCTGAGGTCGCTCGCCTTCAATGTTCAATCCTCTCCCCACAGTTCCAGCCCCAAATCTAAATCTCGGCCACTCTCAATCCTTTAAAAGCGCCCCCAGGCAATGTAAACCGTGACTCGCGGGCCTCCGGTAACGCGAACCCTCCCACACACCAGGCGCGTGTCTCAGCCACCCTTGGTCTATCATCACAACTCTGTGCGCTATGCTGGTTATTGTTATGAGGAAGCCACTGGAGCTAAGCACTTTTAGGCCCAGATTGAAAACGCATTTCTTTAAAACTGCGTTTTGTGTTTAGTTTGTCGTCCCCTCCCCTTCCCTCCGACGCGCACGGTGTATACGTTGAAAGGTATGTTGAAGGACGTTAAACACACATACATTTCCATCCGCAAAAAAAGTCAACACACACTACCGGTAAACAAGGGGGGTGGGCGCGAGTGTTGCACGGTGTGCGCGGCGATTCTCTCATTCGGCGCATCTCCGATTCTGTGAGAAAGTGGCACACACTATCGCAAGCACACACCCGTCATAAGCAACAACCGCCGTTCGCCATGAAGTGGCGGTGATGTCACAACGGCATTTGCGCCATGCGAGGTGCGCCCTGAGGCCACGTGAACTGTCGAAGACTCGTTCGCAGGTCACAACCGGCCCCAGGTGCCATTGGCTGACTGAAATGACAGGCAGATGCACCACCTGTGCTCCCCACTGCCCAGCATCGTTGCCTTCTATCGGCCTGGCGCTACGCTCGTTGTTGTTGGGGGGCGACTGCCTCCAACTTCCCAGCAGCGTCCTTTACAAACCTCCTCCAGAGGGTTATCTTGACACCGCTGGTACCAGTCATTGGCAAGTCAACTCAGCTCCACGTCCTTCTGTACCACATCTTTCCATCTCTTCTCCAGCTCGTGCCGCCCCTGTTTAGCCCCCTCTATCCGGGCATACAGAAAGCTGCTTGAGGTATGATGGGCATACGAGCTTCATGTCCCAACCAACGCAACCACACCTACCGGTCGAACTCACTGATGGGAATGTGTCCAGAACTTTCAAGAATCTGCGAGCTCCTCACACAAGACAGTCTTGAAGAACCCAAGATGGATAGTAGGCAGGGCAGCCTTAATGTTTCAAATCGTGGCAGATGATCCTTTAAGGGGCTTCACGTGTCGCAATGCATGGAGAAGAGAGGGCGTAACTGTGACCGACATTACTCCGATCTTCGTATGGCGCAATAGGCCAGGTAGCTTCCGTACAGCGTAAAGCAGCCGATGAAAGATAATGCCGCTTGACTGAATCTGAGATCGCTGCCAAACTGGATCTGCTAATAATCACAGTCAGCCAACCCAAAAACATGCTCAATCGCACACAGATATGCACAGTAACACATAGACAAAAAAACATCTCTCACATCGCCTTTTAACAGACTGTTAGCGAGCACCTATTAAAACCGACATGGCACAAGATACACACAAAAAATCGCTCTCTAACACACTCGCACAAATAAATGCACGCAGAATCACATACATGACTTTCAAAAAAATATTTACAACACGTGCAATTTCACACCTTACGTCAGCCACAGCCTGGGCAATGACGTCACGGTGGCCATTTTTACATCAGGGATTGTTTTCATGGCAGCTGATTGGCTGGTGCAGCGGGAGTGATGACGTAAACAGGTCCCTGCGGGGTGGGCTGGTAGGAACGAATATCCAAAGAATATAAACATCATGTATTATTACACTTGTTTAGCCAGGAAAGCCTCACTGAGTGTAAAGGTGTTTGTAGTGTCCTGCCAAGTGTTTGCAGTAGGGGGCGATGTTGCTACACCTAATCGGACGATACGAAGGGAGAGTTTGAGGCCTAGTTCTAGGCTTTAGGCCTAGCTGTAGGCTTGAGGCCGCTGTGAGTTAATTTTTTATTTAAATGTTTTAATTATTAATGTAAAAGCTTTAAATGTAAATGTTTCTATTTAAAAACATCAGGGAATGTAACATTGTTAAACATTAACTCCCTTGCACACACGCGGGGGTACGATACGAAGGGAGAGTTTGAGGCCTAGTTCTAGGCTTTAGGCCTAGCTGTAGGCTTTAGGCTGCTGTGAGTTAATTTTTAATTTAAATGTTTTAATTAAAAGCTATCTCAGGGAATTATAAGGGAATGTTACACTTGTTTAGCCAGGAAAGCGTCACTGAGTCTAAAGGTTTTTTAATTAAAAGCTATCTCAGGGAATTATAAAATAAGGGAATGTTACACTTGTTTAGCCAGGAAAGCGTCACTGAGTCTAAAGGTTTTTGTAGGGTCCTGACAAGTGTTTGTAGTAGGGGGCGATGTTGCTACACCTAATCGGACATCGGACGGTCGGACGGACGATATCATCTATTGTAGGCTGGTTCACTTCGTTCCTACCAGTATTATGAATAATCTCATGAGACCTCCTTTGCCAGTACAGTACCAAAATATAATGGGGGTTTTCCCCTTTTTTTGGCAACAAAATTGAAACCTTTTTACAAGGATTCATGTCTGCATTAACCACAATACTTGCAGTCAAAATGCAAACAAAAAACACACTATGATAATATATGCATTCATCGTCTTGGTTCTTTCGGTAAAGTCACGTAGAAGGGAAATAATAAAATAATAATAATGATGCTGCTAATCCTGCATAATGCACGGGCATAATATGACTTTGAAACCCCTCGCCCACCTACGCATTTCACAAGTAGTGACTAATCCCATATTAGCATTTCCCATAAATATGCTAAGTTCCTCTTGATATGCAAATTATTTTGTCAAGGCGCTCTTCGCCCTCCAACCCAGCTTAAATATATGCTCCAAGCCTGGGGTGTTTCATTCAGACGCTGTCTTCCCGACAGACCTGTTCTTCACCTGAGGACGGCTGCTTGCGTTGTGGCCGAAACGTCGTGAGAATTATTTTATTATGTTTAATTTTTTATTATTTTATTATTTCCCTTCTACGTGACTTTACCGAAAGAACCAAGAAGATGAATCCCTGCAGTCACGAAAGCTTTAAATCGAAATATATGCATTGTCCTTGAAACTGATTGGTCCACACCAAGGGACGGCTTTCTTTTGAGCCTCGACCCAATTGGTGCTCGACCAGAGGACGCCTTTTCAAGGACAATGCATATATTATCATAGTGTGTTCTTTGTTTGCATTTTGACTGCAAGTATTGTGGTTAATGCAGACATGAATCCTTGTATAAAGTTTTCAGTTTTGTTGCCAGAAAAAAGGGGAAAACCCCTATTATATGCGTAACCTTTGTATGGCTCGGACGCTCCCAGATACGTACGGTACTCTGCAATTGGCACTACGTGATTTCTGAACATATGGCAAATCGCTCCCTGATTAGGATGTATGCGGGGTTTTTTTATTCTTTAGTACCCAGGCCCCAGATCTCGGTACAAATCAATTTCTGCCACCCGTATACAAGTGCCATTTCCGCGGACTGAGCAAAAATCCGGATAGGTGGCAAACCTACTAATTTTGTCTCAGAAAACCGGGGAGTGCAAGACTGGCACAGTCATAGACAGGCCCGGACTGGCCATCGGGCAGTCCAGGCGGCAAATGCCATTCGGAGTGCGCCGGTGGGCTGGTCTGTTTGGGGAAATAGCAAATGTGATCAGAGTAAAACAAATGCAAATATCTTATTACCTCTAATGTGTATGCTTCATTGCTTATTTACGCTCTCAGTTAGCATTGAATCTCATATTTGGCAGCCCCAAAGATTGTTCCTCACTGGGCAATTTGTTTTTTTGCACCAGCTCAAATGGGCAAATGAGGATCGCACAGAAGAAATCACGCTAATAGATCGTCACATCGCAAATCTCGCTACTGCAGTACAACACAATTTGTAATAGCACAACAAATCATTTATCACAAATAAATAATTCCATAGCCCGAATATGGACCGGTGAGAACCGTGACCTTCGGTGACACCCAGAGGGGCTTTCCACAACGAGGAAGGCGCCCCAGACGAGTTTACACAACAATAGCCAGAGATGTTGATTTGAATATTCCGTGCAATCTCGAATAACAAGAAATTCCTCTCTTAACCGAGAATCTTCTTAACACCGCGACATCGGTGTGGATCATTGTAGGCTTCCAGCGGTTGCCCCCACGTGCTGATAAACCGGCTGTGTCCCGAATCTTTCTCCAGGCAGTACATTGATTTAGTGTGCTGATCTTAAAGGTGCATTGAAAAATGTTAATACTCCGACTGATGCTCCTGCTGTTGTGGAGTGACTCATGCAGCCAGCTATGGCTGCAGAGTTTGGTGGTACATGTTGTTTATGTCGTTTATTGTGAAAATTCGGTCACAGTTCCTATGATCACTGTTACATTGGTTTTTATGGCTTTATTTTGGTGATTTCGAAAAGTTTTTTGGTTTGGCCATGTTTGTTTGTTGTAGTACAGAGTTAGACTGATGGCCTTAATCTAAGTTGTCTTGTGGTTGTTGTTGTTGTTTGACTTGCATCCCACTGGGATTTTTGCACAGTGTTGGTGTACGGTGCTTTTTCTGCAATATTTTGCTGTCTTTTCTTGGATTTTCTGTTTGCACATAGTCACTTTAAGATGTTTTCTTGTTCATGTTTTTGTTTGTTGCGGTTGCACCCGATTCAAGAGCCGAATGGCTCACAGGGCTATACCTAATAAATGAACTTGAACTTGAACATTGGCGCTTGGCGCGGTGTGTAAACCCCCGGCGCTGGGGAGCAAAAGACGCCTGGACGTGATGCTGTCTACCCACCCACTCGTGCGCCTTACCGGCCTTCACCAGTATGTCTAACTAAACTATTAACCGGGTTAAGGCCCCCACTGAACTATGTAGATATTTTCTTGGTTCTTTCGGTAAAGGTACGTAGAAGGGAAATAATAAAATAATAAAAAGTAAACATAATAAAATACAATAGTGAGATTTGTATTTTATTATGTTTTATTTTATTATTTTATTATTTCCCTTCTACGTGACTTTACCGAAAAAACCAAGAAGATGAATCCCTGCAGTCGCGAAAGCTTTAAATCGAAATTTAAGTAGATATTTTTCGGAAGCGACCTGGCCACAAATGATAGCTCAATGAAGTGGCTTATAATGTGGAAATGTTATGCAGCCAAATATTCGAAACGCATTTTTATAAATGTGGAGGGTTAACCCGAAGGACCCGGATAAAAATCCACGCGACCACGGCGAGAACATGGAAACTCCAAATATATAGGGCAGGATATTTTTTATTTGTCCTTTGTGTATGTATATGTTTGTGGGGTTTGTTTGTGTGGTGTACGTACCATGATTGTGTGCCGCGTGGGCTGGGTCATATGGCCACTACATGCCCAAGCAGCTTCCGTTTAGCTGGATAGAGGGGGCTAAACGGACGCGACACGAGCTGGAGAAAAGATGGACTGATGCGGTACAGAAGTAAGTGGAGCTGAGTGAACTTGCTGATGAAAGATATCAGCCGTGGATGAGGCATATATATGTTTTTTGATTTGCAGGTTTTATCATGGGAAGCTGCCAAGACACAATGCCGAGGCTCTGCTGCTTGCGAATGGGACAACGGGGAGTTTCCTCCTGAGGAGGAGCAAGGAGCCAGGGAAGTATGCGGTGTCAGTCAGGTACGGAGAGACTCTATACACACACACATCATCATCGGCCACTCGCCATTGAGTGGTATGGATATCTCCATGGCTTGTCCCAGGCTAGGGGTACTCTTAGTTACGTAACGTGTCGAAATCTCGCTGGAAGGAGGTCATGGGACATACCCAGGTGTTGTGGGTTAAATTACTGAGATGATTGGTAGATGGTTGGCAAATGCACCACCTGTACCCGCTGTGTTTTAGCTGTCCGGCGCGCTGTCCATCACTGTGAGCATCGCTCCTCCGCCTCCAATTTAATTTTACAAGCCCCCTCCACAGGCCGTGCTTGAATCATTGATGTTCGTCTTCCGCGACTCCACTCAGCTCCCGAATCCACTTGCATCGCATCGGCCCATGTTCTCTCTAGGCCATTTTGTTCATTTTTACCTTCTTTTATTCCGCCAAGCCAGAAGCTGCTTGATCATTCGTGGCTGGGCGTGCAGCTAACGTTGCCCGCGAGAGGAGTTCGCTGATGGAACAACGTCAATATATTTTAGGGATCTTCAGAAGATCTGTGATCGCACACGGTTCAGCATGGATATAACAACAGAATGAATAACAATCCACAATCCTAATGAGAATGGCAATAATATTGATAATGATCGTATTACTGTTGAGATGGATGGTGGTGGTGATGATAGGTACCATGATGAGGATGATACCAAACATTATTATGATGCTGCCAATGATGATGAGACGATGATACAGTTGTGATACTGCAGATGACATAGGTGGATGCTGACAATTATTATGAAGCTGAGAAGGATGATGATAAGAAGGACGATGCTGCCGGTGCCGATGATGATACTGGCGATGACAATGTTGTTGCTGCTGCTACTGCTGATGTTGTTCATATGCAGGACCAGCAGTAACGTCATCCACTTTGTAGCGGAACTCAATGTCGACGGGGAGGTCACCTTCGGACAAAAGAAGTTCTCCAACATGGAGAAGTTCATGATTCACCTGCAGGGGCAGCCCATGGTCGGCAGCACCGAAGGTATAACACATGCACCTAGCCTGGCACGAGTACAAAGCCTAATTCTATCAAGATGTCATCGTGGCCCACGTCATTCGTGGCACCACCGCACGTCACCGAAACTCTCTGCCCTCGTCAGATCCCGCAGCTGCTGCGTAGTCGAGACACGCAGGGTACCTCCAAGATATTGCCTGAATGTCTCCCACCATGCGCTTAGGTTCTTCCCCTTGGAACCTAATGACATAGCATCGGCAATATTACCAGCAAATGGTTGTCATACGTGCACACAAGCACCATGACAACCCTTTGAAGCTACTTCATAACACGAGTTCTAGCACGATGACTAGTGCTACCACCACCAACACGTGCTTTAACCCTCTAACGCTGGCAGCTGGTCCTAACACCCCCAGGTGATGCAACCTCACGTGGGCCCACGCCTTGCGTGTGCGTGCGTATGGGGAGCCGTAGTGTAGTGGTTAGCGTGATGTGCTATGAACCCGGTGACCCGAGTTCACTTCTCGCTCACAGCCAACGCGTGACGATTATCTGAACCCGTCCTGGGCATCCCCTAGGTCGACTCAGCCACAATTGAGTACATGGTGCGATGTGTAAACATCGCCACTGGGGAGACAAAGGCTGTCGGGCGTGGTGCTGGCCACCCACCCCCTCGTGTGCCGTGCCGGCCTTCACAGGTGCTCGCTAACAGCACTTGCCCCTACAGTCTGTTAAGGCTACACGGCGGGATCTTTGTCTTTTGTAGCGGGCACGGTGGTTTTCCTGTCGACGCCGTACCCAGGCGTCGTGGACGAGCCCAGCATCTACACCCGCCTCAGCATCCACCACGAGGGAGGGACGTACCCCCCGAAGATGCCCATGACCTCTGACCGCGTGTCCTCGGTGAGATGGTGGGGGGGGCACCCAGGACATCTTCATGCACGGGGTGGGTGGCATGGCCTCGCGCCAGGGGGTGGGAAACATGCGGATCTTCCTCCGCATGCCGCTTCCTAAACTTTGCGGATCTTTGGCTGCTCTCCTTGCTGGGCAGTCGTTTTTTGTTGTTGTTGAAAAACAATCCGCACCCCACCTCACCCCCACAAATCTTAAATATTATTTAACGCGAAGATAATTGGTTAAATATGGCAGGGAATGAGTCACTGTGGAATGTCTTGGTGACAGGCAAAATTCACGACAGTCAAACCGTGTTGTTAAATGTTAACTCAGGGGGCGATATAAACTAAATAGACGCATACTCTTAGGTTTTTTTCGGTAAAGTCACGTAGGTAAAATAATAAAAATAAATAATAGAAATAATAATAGAAATAAAATAATAATTCACGACGTTTCGGAGGCAACACAAAGTCTCCGTCATCAGGTGGGACCAATTTTAGCTGTGACGGTGTATTGTGTGTGTGTAGTGTATTGTGTGTGTATTGTATTGTGTGTGTAGTGTATTGTGTGTGTATTGTAGTGTGTGTGTGTAGTGTATTGTGTGTGTATTGTATTGTGTGTGTGTAGTGTATTGTGTGTGTATTGTATTGTGTGTGTGTAGTGTATTGTGTGTGTATTGTATTGTGTGTGTTGTGTGTGTTACAGCTGGCAGGCAAGTCTGGCTACATGGTGAAGCAGGGGGGCCGCGTGAAGGTGAGACAGCCGCACTGGGGGGGGGGGGGGGGGGGGGGTCACGGGGGGGGGTCACTGGGGGGGGGGGGAGCTGTCGCCCCCCTATCCCCCCGTCGTTGGCTCCACCACTTCGCATCGTGGGGCAGGGGGGGCCACGCGGCAAGGCTGCAGCCCTCCTCTCGTTCAATGCACGTGGACAGGAAGATAGGCGGCATGCACGATTACGTCACACGATAAGTGACAATCAGTGCCGGATTTAGGCATAAGCTAAGTTAAGCTACAGCTTAGGGTCTTATATTATGATATGGGAGGGGGGGGGGGGTTCTAAATACGAAAAGATAATTATATAAAGTTTAAAGTTTTACATAATCGGTTGAAAAATAAAGATAAAGGGAAAAAAGACACTCGACAAAACCGGTTCTTTTCATACCCACGCGACAAAATTTTGACGCATTCCTCGATCTGCAAAGCCTCAGCTTCGACATTACTGAGGTTCCCCAGCATCATCCGACCCTCACGAACGAATGCATCCACACGCCTTGTAGATGATGGTTGTTTGACCATACTTCAGACTCGGTTAAACGAAGCAACGCCGTGTCCCGTCACCACAGCTGCAGCTCCTCCATTCGGCTCCAGCGGTGACATGCAGTATAAAACCCATTCATGAGAACTGCTTTTTGTGTTTAGTTTGTCGTATTTCCACCCGCACCTGCGATTAGCACGGTTTGCTACGTATGCTGCGAAAAATGTTCAACATACAGTAGACAACATTGCCAACTTATTTTATGCTTCATGGTGACCGATCCGAGCACTATCCACTCAACTCCTGCTTGGCTTCTTCAAGTTCAGGTGTCACCTGTGCAGCTGGTGGGGAGCCCAGCAGAGCACAGCGAGGCGTGGTGGTCACTTTGAGGGCAGTGGACATTGAATAATGTATATTGGAGGAATCCGATTATCTATAAAGCTCTATTTTTCACAGATGTTCAGTGTACAGAGCCATAAGCTGAACCACAACTTTCCTCCCCCCCCCCCCACGCTGTGTACAGAGCTGGAAGAAGCGTTGGTTTGTCTTGGAACGCAACGAACTCAAGTATTACAATAATCAAGCGGTGAGGTCATATCATTGTTGTTGCGTTCTCTGTACGTTCCGACTTTGTAACCTTTACAAATCCACATTTTTTAAAAGTACGTGAACAAATATGGCATGGAACGGAAGCCCGTCATCTGTAGATGTGCACGACCTTATGGGTGCGAGCGAAAGAGACAAAAACACTTGTGGACTACAGAATGCAAACCCCCGGAAGGCTAACATACTTGTGCGCATTACGAAATCAAACCGTTTCCTCTGCTGGTCGCGAGGACCAATCGCCACCCTAGCAACAGGTGCTCCTAGCAACGGCTTCCATAGCAACGACTTCCATAGCAACGGCCGGCCCTGCAGGAAGTAGCAACGGATGGCGTCGTCGCTTTGCGTGCAGGTAGTTTGGTGGGAAGTGCTGGTGGCATCACTCATCGTAAATGCCACGTGTCATCACGATAGGTTTTTTTTTTAAATCAGTTGCATCGACAAAAAAATTCCAACACATGTTTTTGTTATACAATATTTCGCTGAATTTTGATTTAAAGCTTTCGTGACTGCAGGGATTCATCTTCTTAGTTCTTTCGGTAAAGTCACGTAGAAGGGAAATAATAAAAAATGTCTTTCCGACAGACCTGTTCTTCACCTGAGGACGGCTGCTTGCGTTGTGGTCGAAACGTCGTGAGAATTGTATTTTAATACGTTTTATTTTTATTATTTCCCTTCTACGTGACTTTACCGAAAGAACCAAGGAGAATATTTGGCTGGTCCTGGTTTTACTTGGTTCATTTCACGCGCGAACACCCCTGGAACGTGTTCTGTGGGGGGGGGGGGGTCAAGACAGCCACTCGGTGATTAAAACGTGCTTTTCTGCATACCATCTGATAACGTACAGCTAGATCTCCATTATCCGTCAGCGGGTCGATTGCCTGGGTTGCGGACTCGGCGTGGACATCAGTGCCGTTCGTTTTGAACGCAAGCTCTGCTCCTCTCTCGTCCGCGACTGTGACCACGTGAAAAAAAATTATTCAGACGACGCATTGTGTCGTCACCCCCCATTCGACAAAGCAAAACCCAATAAACACACTTCTGGAGCCAAACTTGCTTGTGCACGATTTGCGTTTTTGCTTTATATCTTCCCCCAGTTACGCCAGATAATTGAGTAGTGGACTGCACAACGTTGCCACGTGATGATGTGTTTAAAGTGACCACGTGACCCCGCGTGACGGTAGGATGACAAGCCGATCGACACATTGCGCCTGTCACGGTGCTCTAAAGTGGAGCAGGACATCAGCCAGAACAAGGGCAACTGCTTCAGGTGAGGGCACCCCCCACATCAATACCTCCCTCGTCTCACCACCAGTCCTCAGCCCCTCTCGCTCCCTATAAAGTATCGCCCCGATACCCCCCCCCCCCCAATCATTTGAAGTATCATTATTATGCTTTTTCTCAGGAAAGCCTCATTAATTCACTCACAATTTTAAAGAGGGTACCGTCAAATTTTGCCAACAGGTGAAGATTGCAGTTGTGTGTATAATGAACTCGAGTAATTTGTGGACTTTTTTTTTTCCAATTCGGCATATTTGAACCAGGACGGCCACAAAACGGCCTTACCACTTGCGAATTACATCAAAGCATTTTTATATTCACTGTATGCATAACTTATTTTTCATCGTACGGAGACCCTTTTATAAATCCACTTCTGGACGAGGGCCCTTAGCACACTCACTGTGTGGGTCGTGGGGGTTTATTTATCCATTCTTCACGCTGGCCATTGCAGTTTGTGAAGACTTTGGAGCAGCGTTGAATATATTTATATTTTCTGCACGGCCCTCTGCTGCCTACAACGTAGCCCCGCAGCAACCTATAGCACCCGTTTCGTGCACGGTGGTCACTCGTCCGAGAACTATGCAGGCTCCATCCCGCTTAGCTTCCCAGATGCGATGAGGTCAGGCGCATTTCCGTGCGATTTGGTTAAATTCGGTAGACTGCTTTCCTGAGGGCAATGATGATAAATAAACGATGCTTAAATTATTTACGAGGTAGGAGGGTGAAGATACAGACGTAGACATGTATTGTTGTTGCTGCCAATGATGCGGATGTCACTGCTGTTGTACTGGCCCAGGATGGTGTTTCCGGAACGGACTTACTACATGCACACAACCACACCCGAAGAGCGAGAGCACTGGATGGAGCTCCTACAGTTCAAGCTGGTGAGACGTCGCTTTCGTTTCTACGACGCAGCGCTAAGTCTGGATCTTGTGCGATTGTTTCAAGTGCAGAAAAGCATTGAACGGTCTCTACTCGCAAACGTTTGGCCAAGCTTCTTGAGGAAATGTGCTTTCCTCGACACCAATACTAATCCCTGCCATTCGCCACCAAGTGACGTCACCACGGGTCCTGTGCCAGGCCAGGTGCACTTTGAGGCACCTGGCCTGGCGTTATTGCCCTTCGCTCAAAAAACTCGATCGAACAGCGACACCACAGCATAAAACCCAAGTAAATTAACCCTCTGGTTACAATGTCTGCAGTTGAGAAAGTCACATCACACCGCTCGCCTGGTTTCAGTTAAGACATCGCACCACACGTGGGCAAGCCAGCAACACTGGGCTCATCCGTTCAAATTCAGCTGCTAGCCGCTCACATTTAAACCAGGTTCTAAAGTGAGACAAATTGATGGCCTCAGCTTGGTCACAAATGACATTGTTTGATTGACATGCAGAAAAAACTCTCAAAGAGGTGGCATATAAAATCACTGTGCTCAAATTGGTGGAGAGACACAGGCTTTGGAAGTGACTTCGACGTAGTTTTGAAACATCACCATGTTCCGGGGCAATTGTCGAACACAGGGTGGTGCACTGCTCGCTGTGAGAGCTCCGAATGGTGATGTAACGATGGAACACACGAAAACCACCCATTTTTGAAGACGAATAAGTATTCGGCTACCACGAATGATAAAGAAAATTTGCGAGCGGGCAGCATTATCGCTCCTGTGAATCAATTAATTGGCGGTGGTGGTGCTGTTGTTTTCCAGAACCCGGAGATCAAGCACAACTGCCTATGAAGCCCTGCCCACGTGGCCCACAGCTTCACTCTCCCACCAGCTTCCAACTACAGCTTTGCCCCGTCCACAACCGCCCCTCTGTGGAACCTCTTCCTGGCCAGGGTTGACACCAGTGATAAGTGATACCAGAACTGGTGATGTATGGTCAACAGACTCACACGACCGACAAGGCGTGGGGAGGCAGTCAAGCTGCAGTGGATTGACAAATGACTGTAAACTATTAATACAATTTAAACAAAACTTATAAACAAGGGTATAACATTGAGTATATATGTTTGGTGCAAACTATAGCCTCGGTAACCTATACAAAATCATTAAAGATTTCTATTCCAGTATTTAACAATCGTAATATTGACTTAAAGCTTTCGTGACTGCAGGAATTTCATATTCTTTGGGTCTTTCGGTAAAGTCACGTAGAAAGAATACAAAAAATTAAGTGAATAAAGCATAATAAAAATATCACGTCAACAAGAGAAAAGAGGGACGATTGCTTGTGTTGTGATCGAAACGTCGTGATAGTTTTATTAATTTTTATTCACTTTATTTTCATTTTTATTATTTTGTTCCATCTACATGATTTTACCAAAAGAATAATCGTAATATTAATAAAGCACATAACTGCAGTGTAAAATGCTTTATCAAAAATGAATACATTTAACATTGTGGCAATAACGGTGTTTAAATAAGAGCAGTTGCAAGGGTCATGTGAAACCATTAAATGTACAAATAGAAAGCGTACTCTTATACGCGTGCAGTTATATGCATGTATTGGGAGCTTTAAAATAAATAATTAATGCATTTCATCCACCTCGGTTGATTTGGTGCTTTTGTAATAACCCACACAGATGAGGCAGTTGATGGCAATAATTGGGGCTTATTCTGCTACTGCAAATGAGGGTTCGGGTGCTGCTGATGTTAGTATTGACAATGATGTAGGTTAACATGCAAAAAATAAGTTTTTGAAAGTAAAAAAAACTCAACAGTAAGCACTCATCCCCCATGTGACTCATCTCACTCACGTGACTCCCATCAAAGCCGCCACTTACGAGAAAAACAATAAAGACAAGTTACTGACTCCTCTCTCTACCAGTCTCCCTCATCCTGCCCGCATCTCCCTCGTCCTCCCCATGTCTCCCTCCCTCCCCATATCCCTCAACCTCCTTGTCTCCCTCCTCCTCGGTGTAGGATTCCCACCACCACCACCCATCTCAAAAGAATTCTCTCATCAAAACGCTATACCACGGAGCTCATGGCATTTCTGACCAACACCACCTGGCCAGTGAATTGAAACATGTACATCGGGCCCTCAGGATGAACGGATACTCTGAACGCACCATCCGCCAAGCTGTTTCTCCCACCATACAGAAACAGCCACTTGAAACTCCGATAAAAACTGTCACGTTACCATACATAGCAGGCGTGACCAAAAAGATCTCCAAAATTCTAAACAAACATAAGATCCAAGTCCGATTCAGTACAGTACATAAAATCCGTGATCTAATTCCATCTGTGAAGGATGTCATCCCTGACTTGCAATACCCTGGATTCTATAAACGGAGTTGCAGCTGTGGTGACTGTTACATTGGGGAAACGAAACGTCATGTCTCTGATCGTGTCCGCGAGCACAAGTCAGATTTGAAACACATCAAAATTGAGTCTTCCGCCGTTGCCGATCATTGCTACAACGCGGTGGGCTCTCATGAGATTGTTTTCTCCGAGACTAAGGTGCTCTGCAAACCCTCTGGCTACCATCAAAGGTTTGTACACAAAGCCATTCAGATATACAAACGGACATAATTTCAACCGTGATGATGGGTACAAACTTAGTAATCATTGGAAAGATGTTATCAACCATGCAAAAAAGATTTAATTACACATTTTTGGACCATCTTATCTGACAGGCACTATTTTACTTTACCGAGTGTTAACATCCCTAACGTTTAACAGTACTCTCTTCATTGTCAGCCAACACTGGTATAAACATGGACATTTTCGTTCCTTTTCTAATATGTACATCCACAGTGACTTGCGCACAAACACGTCATTGGCCATGACCACGAGTACCCCGTCCCTCTGTTAGCCCCCCCCCTCCCGATACGCTCCATTCATTGGCTACCACATTCTGATAAGCCCCCCCCCTCCCCCCTTAACTGGTACTTAAGAGCTTACACCTTGAATCCCTCCCTCACTGGATGCAGCAAATCTGGCTGTGACGGTTCCACCTGATGACGGAGACTTGTGTTGCCTCCGAAACGTCGTGATTTTTATTGTTTTATTTTTATTAATTTTAATTTCATTTTTTTACCTACGTGACTTTACCGAAAGAACTAAGAGTATGTATGCGTGTACTGTATGTGCGATTCTACTTGCGTGGAGCGGTAGCGTAGCGGTTAGTGCGCTTTGCTACAAACCCGGGTCCTGGGTTCGATTCCCGCTCACGGTCGACACCAGTGACAATTATCTGAACTGGTATTGGGCCTCACCTCGGTCAACTTGGCCTCAAATAAGTACAGTGAAACCTTGGAATGTGAGCATAATACGTTCCTGAAACGTGTTTGTAATCCAAAGCACTTGTATATCAGTTGTGATCACGTGACGCTCGGCAGACAGCGTCTGCACGTACTACTCATATTGCAAGACCTCGCTCGTTTATCAAATTAATATTTATTTAAAAAAATTGCTCGTCTTGCAAAACACCCGCAGACCAAGTTACTCGCAATCCAAGGTTTTACTGTACCTGGTACGGTGTGTAAACATCACCACTAGGGAGACGAAGGTAGCTGGGCATGGCGTTGGCCACCCACCCTCATGTGTCGTGGCGGCCTTCATAGGTGTTCGCTAACAGCACTTGCTCCAACTGTCCATTACGGCTATACGGGGGATCTTTGTCTTTGCGATGCTACTCCTGTTGCTGATGATGTTGCTCATGTTTTTCTTGAGGATATTGCTGTAGATGATGAAGTTTTACTTTTGCGATTGCCGATTTTTCCGAAACTGCTGATTCATCAGCAGGATTAGAGTGGAGGAGAAACGGGAAGCTCAGCGGGTGCTGAGTTTATCCTCCAGGCGAGCGTTCATGGAGGCGAGGTTTTGAGCCCCAGAGAGGACAAGGTGAGCGTCTACGATAAGAGACGAGAGGGAGCAAGGCTGTGGGGGGACACAGACACACGCATTATGATCACTCATAGACGTACACAATCACAGAAAAACACACACTGAAACACGCACAACGGCACAGAAACAGATAATCTCAGACAGATGGGATGAGGAGACAGAGACAGACACTTCGACATATACAGAAAAACAATCAAAGATATACACACGTGTGTGTACTGTGTGCATTCGAGTATCTAGTGCGGTCTGTAAACGTTACGGAGAATTGGTGATTAACTTGGACTCTTAATCATGAACATGGATCACCAATGATCAGTGTAGATAGCAATATTGAACATTAATTATTAGTTGTTTATTTTAACTCTTAAGAATTAATATCTGTAGTTAACGATTAGGGAGACAAAGGTGGCTGGGCAAGGTGCTGGCCAGCCCCCTCAATGTCCGGTGACAGCCTTCATAGGTGCTTGCTAACAGCACTTGCTCCTACAGTCTGTTAAGGATATATGGTGGGATCTTTGTCCATAATACAGGTTTTTTCGGGTTAGATTGCATACATATATAAATGTGTCGTGAAACCTACCACCGCCCGACACAGCCAATTAGTAATGTTTGTCACAAACAGAATATGCGTGCATGTGTCTGTCTATGTATCTCCGTGTCTGTGTTTTGTCACTCACATTTCACACTTAACTTCTAATTTAGAAATATTTGTAAGAACGTAATAAACCAGGCTACGCGTTAACTGTGTGTTAACCGACTCTGTTGCATTGCATTTCCAAATTTTACTAAGTTTGTTTTCTCAAACTTCCTATTTCTCTTTCAAATTTGCCAGGCTTGTTTGTCTACAGGTTCATGCTGCGGGGTGGATTTCCACACAACTCTCTCATTGACATGCTAATTTCTCTACCCCCCCCTCTCTATTTAAGGCCTCGACACAGAGGCGTTGTGTCTCTGTGTGTCTATGTGTGTGTCTCTGTGTTCTCTCTATCTGCTTGTGTGTCTGTCTATGTGTCTGTGTTTTGTCTCTCAAATTTAGCAATCTTTGGAAGAACGTAATCAAATCAACCAGGTAGGGTGTTGACTGTTGTTAGCCGACTCTGTGTTATATTGCATTATATTTCTAAGTTTATTAGGTTTGTTTTCTCATTCATTCTTACCTGGTGACGATTGCTTGTGTTGCAATTGAAACGTCGTATTCTATTATTTCATTTTCTTTCAACGTGACTTTACCAAAATAACTGATTGGGTTCAGGTGAGGACATCGTCCTGCTCTATTTAAGACAGGAAGCAGGTGGATTGCTTCACTATTCTGGCAAATCGGCCGATTATGCTGGATGCAATTACCAGCGAAACGTCGTACTAAAATTGTAAATGTTGTGGATTTACTCTCCAACACACCGGTCGGCTGAAGTAGTAACTATTTGGCGTTTTGTTTACGTGACAAATCCCTTACTAATTAATTGGCTGTGTCGGGTGGTGGAGGGTTACGACACATTTATACTTACGCGATCTAACCCAAAAACCTTAATTATGAATGTTATTTTATTAGTTTACATTTGACGGAGGGGAAAAACAAATCGCGCGTTTTCGTCCGGGGACTTAGTGTGTTGTATCTGTGTACTTTGTTGAAACGTAAACTCAATAGTGTCAGTTAAAAGCAGACAGGCAGACAAAAAATTAGGTTTATAGGTAAGATATTGGTCGTGAAAGCCTACGTCTTAAACTTGGATCGTTGTGAACCACACTATAAACTCAAGAAGCGGAAGTTGATTACCGACCATGGCCAACATCTGTACCTGCCATGGGCTCTCCGGTTTTAAATGAGTATTGTACAATGTCACACATCCGACTCATTGGAGACTAAGGTATAGGTAGACGTGAGCATCTATAGAAAATGACAGTTACACCATCATGGACAAATACAGTGGATTGCGAGTAACTTGGTCTGCAAGTGTTTTGCAAGACGAGCAAATTTTTTAAATAAATATTAATTTCATAAACGAGCGAGGGTCTTGCAATACGAGTAGTACGTGTATACGCTTTGTCTGCCGAGCGTCACGTGATCACAACTGATATACGAGTGCTTTGGATTACAAACACGTTTCCGGAACGAATTATGCTCGCAATCCAAGGTTTTACTGTACCGCACTGGGTGTGGGCGGCAAATTGGTCAGGGTGGATACGCGATGGTCCTCTATGCAACATAGTGTATCTTATTTGATCTCGACTCACCAGTTCCTCCTCTTCCTCCTCCTCTTCCCCGTGCCTTCTCTGTCCCCGTGTCTCTTTCTCCGTTTTGTAAAAGTTGGAAAGAGACTCTAAAGTTGTGGCGGCGTCAGCCAGGGCCAGGTCGCGTATCTCCCCCAACTCCAAAGCCTCCTGCCGGAGCCTACACAGCATCACCATTAGCAATGCCATTCTCATCAACGGCATTATCAATAACATCAACAACATTTTAGTAAGCAGCAACATTATAAGCAGTAGCATCAGCATCAGCTTTTTCATCGGTAGCATCAGCTTTTATTATGTTTTATTTTTATTATTTTATTACTTCCCTTCTACGTGACTTTACCGAAAGAACCAAGAAGAAGCATCAGCTTCATCACCAGTAAGAGCAATAGCAGCATTCACAAGATAAGATAAAGTACACCAATACCAGCAGCAACGTCATCATCATAATTCTAAAAACTCAGCATCTTAATTATTACGATTGGTGATAGGGTTCTTAAAACCAATGACGATGATGCTGCTGCTGACGATACGTTAGCCGATTCCCACCTCTCTTTCTCCATCCTCATAGCGAGTCTCTTCTTGCGAATTCTCACCAAATCCAACTCAACCTGAGATACAAAGAAGCCACATTCGTCACCAGGACATCAAAAGTTATTCACTACCTATCATCATTAATAGTTAACTACTGATAATTAGTATCAATTTTCATAATTAATATTCAATATTGCTATCTATACTAATCATTGGTGATCCATGTTCACGGTTAAGAGTAAAAGTTAATCACCAACTCTCCGTATTAAGCCTTAAGAATAATCACTCAATGTCACACCTGTCAACCCCGTATCATTATCTATATTATTACAGACCAATTCAGACCTTATTGGTCACCTCGTGCCCTTATAAATCTTAACGTTCATCCTACAAAGTCCCATCACAAGGGAGAAACACAAACAAAGAGACATTTTTTTTGCTCGTAATGAAACGGCTGTACACCATATGGACCTGAAAACTAAAATTCCCTGTACAAGAATACGGGTAAACCGCATGGGTCGACAGGTATGCAATGTTAAACATCAATATAAATTAACATATTATCTCTAAAGGAAAATCTTAATAATTGGATCGTGAGATGGTGGGGCACCATAATGAGGCTTTTAATCAGCAGTGGATTGACCATGGCCGATGGTAACGAATTGACATTATGGCAAGTCCTCAATGGTGCGTTCACACGACGCGTTTTTTCAATATCGCGGTTCCTCCATCACGGGAACACCATTCGCACAATACGGAATGTGCATCGTAATAACGAGGAAGGCACACCGTTATAACGCGGGACGCATGCTGTTATACGATGGGATGCGCGGTTATAACGAGGAATGTGCACAGTGATAACGCGGGACACGCGTCGTCACGAGGAACGCGTGCCGTTATAATGCGGGATGCGTGCTGTTATAACGTACGTGCAGCCGAGCAGTATGATAGTCAGTGGAATGATACAGTAACACAGCGGCGTACCACCCTCAGTTATTCGTCCTGCCATCTGTCTGTGCGTATATCGTATCCCGCCAAACTTTATCATTGCGTTATTTATGGGGAAATGGTTTTCGCTTAACACGGCACTTTTCAGGAACACGTCCATCGCACTGAACGAGGACTTTCTGTACTCGTTAATTTCTATACCCGTCACTTCTCACCCTGCGTAACTTGGAATTCAGATTCTTCCATTCTTGACGTTTAAGAGCCTGCGACACAGAACAAGCGCAGTGAATTCACCCAAAGCACGTAAAAAGCATCAACAAATAATGCGTGACAAAATCGAACAATGAATCAATGCATCGACAAAATTATCTATAAAAACTCAACAATAATCAATGAACTAAACGATTTTTATTTTGCCAGGTAGGGCTCACCGAGCTTTATAGCTCTTTTTCAGAAGCGACCTGGCCACAAATGAAGCGGCTTGCCACGTGGAAATTTATAGCAAACTCTACACACGTTTCTAAATGGAAGGAACAATCGCAGGACCCGGAGAAAAATCCACGCGACCATGCGAAGAGAGACATGCAAACTCCAAATATACAAGCATCGGGTTGGGATCGAACAGATGACTTCCTGTATACCAGGCAAGAGAGTTAATTATTTGCAGCTCAGCCAAATAGATTCACAGTTATGGCCGTAATTCTTACAAAAACTTCCAATGCCAAAATTATATCCTTATGAATGATTAACAGCGATTTATATAAAGTATTAATAATCCGTGGTTCAAATGTATTAATAATAGTCTCGCCATTCATAAGGATTGTTAATGATATTGATTTTTAACGATTATTCTAGAAAGTTAAAGATAAATCATCTCACCAAGTTATCAAATTCCACCTGCAAGTTCTTATGAAGCTCTTGAAGGAAAGTAACGCACACTTGAGATGTCACCTCCTCCCTAGAGACACACGCAGAAATATACAATCATCCCCCGAATAGCGTTAACAGACTGTTGGGGCAAGTGCTTTTCGTGAGCACTTATGGAGGACGGCACGGTACACGCAGCACCACACCCCAGCAGCCATCGTCTCCCCAGTGGCGATGTTTACACACCGTGCCAGGTACTCATTTGAGGCTGAGTCGACCTGGGAGAGGCCCAGGACTAGTTCAAATTGTCGTCACTGCTGTTGGTGGCCGTGAGAGGGTATCAAACTCATGTTGCCGGGTTTGTAGGGAGCGCACTAACCGTTGCACCACTGCTCCCCATTAAATATATACAAAAACACAGCCATATATACCACCATATCTGTGCGTGCGCATCTCTTTGTGTGTTTGTCTCTTTAGTGTCACTAACATGTAGGTCTCGATTGACGCTGTATATGTAGAGTAGTGTGGAGCAGTGGTGGTTAGCGTGCTGTGCTTCAAACCCGGCAACCAGAGTTAGATTCCCGTGCACAGCCCACGCCAGTGATGATTATAATTATCTGAACCGGTCCAAGGCTACCCCTAGGTCTACTCGGCCTCAAATTAGTACCTGGTGCGATGTGACAAAGGCGGTCGAGCGTGGTGCTGGTCACCCACACCCTCATGTGACATCCCTGGTTTTCATACATGCCTAATAGCACTTGCCTCAATAGTCTGTGAAGGCTGTTCAGGGGATGGTGTTCGTATGTGTGAGTATCTCATTGATGTGTAGGACTTCGTGATGCTTTATATGTAGGTGTATGCTTGTGTGTGCCATGCTGGCCTTAATAGGTGCTCGCAAACAGCACCTGCCCCAAATGTCTATTGAAGGCCATACTGGAGATCTTTGTCTATGTTTGTCTGTATAGAGGAGTGTTTATGTGATGGGTCTCTGTGTGAGTTTGGGTCTCTATGGAAGTCTCACTGACATGTAGGACTCAAGGACGTTGTGTATGTAGGTGAGGATGACATCAAGCGCGGTGAGTTGGCGAACTCCTCTCTTTCGTTCTCCTACACACACTCGCACAGTGCGCACTAAACACATAGATGCACATTAATATACACACACACTCAACAACAACAGCAGCCATTCGCCATTAAGTGGTGATGGTGCCACCACGGCACTTGTGCCAGGCGCACTCTCCGAGGCTCGCTGGAAGGTCACGGGTCAGACCCAGGTTACACGAGTTGACAGGTGCACTATCTACTGTGCCAACTTTGTGTTTTAGCCACCCGGCGCTCCGCTTATTGTTGCGAGCAAAACACTCACTCACACATTCACACTCGCCATCACTTGCACTCACGTTTGATCATCGAAGCTCTCCCTGCACTGCCGGGGTGGTCCCTGGTTCTCCGTGGGCGCAGTTTCTCCAAAGTGTTGGGCTGTTGTGGCTGCAGCTGCTGCACCGCAAAAGAGCGTCGTGCCGGGCCGCTGTGCAGGGACTGGGTGCTCTGTTAAGAGATTTGGAGAGTTTTCAACTCGGTGCATCGTATCACCGTAAAAGGCCAAATACCCGCTCTAAAGGGACTATTTATCGGCCTATCTGTCAGCAGTGGCATGAGAAAGCAATTTGAAGACTGGACCTTTACCCTTCATCCACCACATATCAATTCTCCAACCAACCTTTATCCACCACATACCAATATTGATGTGTGACCTGTAACATATGGAGCAGAAGGACAATGAAAAAGAAAGCAAGTGTGAAAGTTTGAACGGTCCAAATTGTTACTGCCAAAAAAGTTCCCAGCAAATTTTATTTCCATCCATCCGTGTTACCATGGTGTTAATGTGTGCTGGAATTGCAAGACAAGAGGTCGCCTGTTCGATCTTCTGGCAGGCTTAGAGCTCATCGGATTCCTCCAGTATAAATATTCTGATTCTGAAAACAATGACACGTGGCGCCATTGGGAAGGGGGAAAACATGACGTGCGACATCATTGCCTTGGCTGTAGCGGCTTATTAGATTGCCGTTTATATTTAAGTCGACACGTTTTGGGCAACCCTTTGTTCAATTTAGCAGGATCATCTTTACCCGAGTTATGATGCCTCCCCATGTTAGTCAGACAGAGTTAATGCACAAATGCTATCAACCTTAAGTTTGGAAGCGTGAATGATGTATAACCTAACAAAGTGAGGTGAGAGCGAGTTTGAACATTTTAGCATTTACAACAAAAAAAACTAAATCGGTTTTGTTGAATCGAGAATTTGAGAATGTTGACAATTTATGTAAATAAGATGCAATATTATTACACTCGGGGTAATATAACGAGATTGACATTACAAATGAGACAATATAAACGAGACAAGACAGCGTATGTTGAACTTCTTTCTCACCGTAGCCAACCGTGTTAGTCGGAGGTGTGGGAATACAAACGGAATGGGAAAAAAAGTGACTGGATAAAAATGAAAGGATATTTTAGGCAGAAACAAACGAGATGGGACAGAAAAAACGAGACTGTCAATATGACAGACACGATGAATGAGACAGCCAGCAATAGACGTATAATTTCTCGTCTCACCGATTTGTGTCCGAAGTTGGTAGGTGTCTGCGAGGTTAGTCCACGTATTTGTGAAACTCGTTTTTCCAAAATGTTCCCAATGGAATTATCAACTTCGCTGTCTTCTTCGTCTTCCTGTTCTACTTCCTCTTCCAAGATTCTGGCTTTTTTCGAAGAATGTCCATGTGGTATCAAAGTTCCAACACCTTCCATTCCTCCCGCCTCCTCCTCCTCCTGAATCTCAGATTCCCGAGAAAGTTCCTGATCTGGGCTTTCAAGGTCCGGCGGGCTTTCAAGGTCTGGCAGGTTTTCCTGCGCATTTTCAAGGTCACCTTCATCACTGTCACGATCACTTTCACCAACAACTTCATCATTATCCGGAGGAGTTGGCTGTACAGTTTTTGACTCTGAACCTCGGCTCTCTGAAGGATTTTCCTCCATAGCTTCACCATCTTGATTTGTGGTTCCAACGGGGCTGTTTTCAGAATTATTTAGGTTTGGACTTTCTAATTCTGCGGTTGGTACTTTCCGAGCACTTCTAGTGGTAGCATCATCTTCTGGAAGAATTTGTGGGGTTCTCTTCAATGATATCTGTTGAAAGAACAGAGGAATTCAATTATCAAGATTGCAATCCCTATTTTCCAGATCTTCCATGGACTGGCTCCTGCCTATGCTTGTCCCCTGATCTTACTTTACTCCACCTCCATGCACTCCCCTACCTTCCCCCTCTCACCTCACTACACACCTCTCCACGTGCTCTCTGGCCTCACCCTCAACACGAACCCCCAGTGACACACAGAAACAACCAGAACCAAGGCTCAAAGTCAGGATCTCAGTATCTCCAACAAAGTCATTATGAAACCGACAATGATTATGAACCCCCAGAGATAGAGACACGCATGATTCGAATTCAGGATCTCAGCAGTGCCAGCCGTTAAAAACCTCTTAAAGAGAGAAACAGACACCCAGACCCAGGGCTCGAACTCAGGTTTCACAATGTTGTTGATCTAACCTTGGATTCTGGATGACTTGTGTTAGTCTTTGACTTTGCAGGGCTGGAGATTTCTAAGATCACAGAACATACGTTACAAACATCATTATCTCCATCAAGCAGTGGATAGATGGTGGTAATAAAAGCAAGGAAAGATGCATATGGATAGAAATACACCAAAATAGAAAGAGGAACACATGGATATATAGATAAAATGTATGAATGTACAGGCGACCCCCACACCTACAATCGAATTGGTTCCTGGACAACATTCGCAATTGGACCAGTCGTAAGTCCAACCCTTATTACCCATAGGTGAAATGTTATACATTGGGGTTCCGTTCCTGGAAACCCATTTACATACCATAAAAATACCAAAATTTACCGCAAAAATAAATGAAAATAACCCTTAACACACATTCATTGTAACTTAACAAACATATTTTTAAGTAAAAACACATATTAAAATCTTTAAATACTTTTCTAAATGTACATCACATTTCCTCTTTTCTGACATAGCGAGTAGATTTTTTTTTTCAAAATTTGAAGAAAATTCCCTAAAAAAGTGAAGAGCGTTGCGCAAGAGATGCGTTAGCGCTAGGGCAATCGACTCGGCATTGGGGGTCATAGATACGAGTTTTAGTCGCTGTGGGGGTTTTAGTTACTATAAAAAAGGTCGTAAAACCGGGGGGTTGCAAGTCGAGCCTTCGTAAAACAGGGGTTACCTGTATGGAGAACTTCTTTCAAACTGTGTGTAGCCAATCGTTCTAATCGGACGTACGGGAATAGTCTTCCCCGACCAGGAATCGAACTCGGGTCGTGGCGGTCAGAGTGCTGAATCATAAGTACTAGACCATTAGAGAAGGCAAAGATATGCAGGTTAAATGTATGTATGTAGCACGTATTTTGCACCAGGCTAATGGTATATCACTACATCCTATGCTCTTTCAAGATTGAGCCACATAGAGATGATTAAATGTCGAGTGAGTTCACAAACATCCACACATACAACAAAGATCTCCGCCCACACCACATAACCTCAACAAACTATAGGACCAAGTACTGTTCACGAGTAGCACCTATGAAGGTCGGCAAGGTACACGAGGGGGTGGGTGCCCAGCACTACGCCCTGTGTCTTATTCACGGCGATTTTTACACAACGCACCAGGTGCTCATTTGAGGCTGAGTTGATCTAGGAGAGGCCCAGGATCCATTCAGATAATCTTCACTGGCGTTGGCCGTGAGTGGGAATCGAACTTCGGTCGCTGGGTTCGTAGTGCAACATGTTAGCCGCTACCCCACTGCACCTTATCCACACATGCACACACATACTTGGACGTACTGCATAGCTAAACTAATTTACCTTCTTCTTCAGAGTAGTCCTGTATGCTGGGCAGCATCAAAGCCATCGAGCCATTCTCATCGTTGGTGGACACAAATAGCTGGGGGCATGGAGAAGAAGAGACCCATAGACTCACGTAGACACTCAAGAGACCCACAGACTTACACAGACACCCAAAGTGAAACAGAGACTCATAAGTCTTCCATAAATACCCACTCACCCAAAGTCCCATATGCAAGTACTGTATGCGAGTTTCTGTGCAAGTCTGTGGGTATCTATACAAGTCAATGGATAATCATGTCTGCGAGTCAGACATATAGAACCACGGCTTAAACAGCTTCTCAGTGTATCTGACATGGCCATTATGAATCAGAAATTGTTATTATGAATTTAAGATGGATGACCATTATAAACCTCTTACCTGCTTCTCCAAATGAGCACTTTGTCTTGTCGAAGACTTTTCCACAGCATCAGTGTCTGTAACGTCAACAGTTACAGAGACCCATAGACTCACATACAGGCCAGGTTTGGTACCAGCGTTAATAGATGCTCGCTAACATTATACCAGTGTTTGAGCTACACGAGGGCTCTTGGCCTTCCTACATGTCTGTGGGGGGGGGGGGGGGTAATGTAGTGGTTATTGCACTATGAACCCAGCGACCCAAGTTTGATCATGGCTAATATCAGTGGAGTATCCAGGGCTGTGTGTAAACATCGCCACTGGGGAGCCAAAGGTTGTCAGGCATGGTTCTTGCCACAACACTCCCCCGTGTGCCGGTCTTAATAGGTTCCCCCTAACAGCACTTGCCCAAACAGTCTGTCCAGGCTATATGGGGGATCTTTGTCTACAGTATGTGTGTATATGTGTATCTCTGACCTGGAGGTTCCTCCTCCACCTGTAGTTGTTCTTGCACAGCAAAATGAAACTTTCGTTGTGTGGGCTCTCTCGTGCTGTTCACACAACACGCACACACACAGAGTTGTAAAGTTGATTTTTGTTCAACCAGGTGAGAACTCAAGAGAACAGGGCGGTCTCATTTGTAAGGGTGAGCTGGGTCACCAACATGCCAAGAGCAATGACGTAATAAACGAAGTAATGTACAACAATTCTATAAGCTGAATCTATGCATGTATGTTGAACTTCTTTCGCACCGTGCGAGAAAATATATACAGTATATAGTGCATGCCTGTCAAGCCCTTATCAGTGCCTTACTTATTCTTGGTTCTTTCGGTAAAGTCACGTAGAAGGGAAATAATAAATACGATAGCAGCACCGACGAGGAAGCAGCCTAAGCCTTGGATCAGAGTTTCGTATTCATTAAACCAGGTTTTAATTCCCCGAAATCGGGTTTAAATGTATTAAAGAAAAAACCCGATGCCTGCCGCTGGAAAAATCGGGTTTTTTCCACCCATGTGACCAGGGCACCCCGGGCTTTTCACATCGTGATCTAGGCCGGCGTAACTTAAAGGATGCTTGTAGGTAGGGCAGGCAAAACCTTTACACGGCTCGGGGTTAGCCGGGCGTGGAGGAAGCGAGGCGGAGTGGAGCCCAGGTGCTTCGTGTTGGGAGCGATAGGCCAGAGACGGCGGCTTCCATAACAGCGTTAACACGATGGCTCACGACTACCACCGTCACCGTCACCCAGAAGTTAATTCGCCGCGGACGGCCCGGCCTGGCTTGGCAACTCACCTCAGAGGGCGCGTTGTGGGCCGCCTCAGCGGCTGCAGAGGCTCCATTGCGAGGGGAGAAGGCGGCGTTGGGAGCCTCCTCCACTTCACTTTTCGCTTCTCCCGCCAAAAATGAAGCTCCCCCACCACGTGACGGCACCAGAATCGATTCCTAGGAAATCGTGATGGTTTTATAGGAGGAATGGATCGATTCGTAAATAAAAATTGTTACCTCGATTAGTTTCGATTTTTCCGTTGCAGTACTGTACTTCGAATGGCGTTGGATTTATTAAATTGCTTTAAACGTCAAGAATCAGAATCTCTATTTATCCGGGAGAAATCCGGGAGAAATCCGTGGCGTCCGAGCAAACATTAATGGCAGAATCCGTTATTAACGGACCGGGTTTCGATTTATTAACATGTTCATTTTTGTTCACGAAGAGATAAAATAGATTCATTAAGTTCGGAATTGTATTGACAAGCTTTTGATTTAACGTTGCCGTATCAAGGAATGTAAAAATCTATTCAACGGATATTTATTGTTAAAACGGACGCAGATTTTACCAGCAACGCCTTGAACTTGATTGGGGATTTCTGACGTCACGTGCACGCCTTGGGACTGTGATGTCATCACCCAACATGATTCGTTACGTAGTTACGTCACCACAGGGGGCGGGGGGTCGTGGTGACGTCATCGCGCAATGGGATTCCGACTTGCGTGACGTCAGGCGCGTCCCTAGCGAGAACTCGTTGTTTTATGACGTCACCGCCAACATGAAGTCATCGATTTTATTTTAACTAATGAAGGAATCGATTATCTCCCAAAAGCTGCACTCCTTAACGTTGCGAATAAAAATAATCAGCTCAGTAGGAATCGATTCCAAGATTCTTCGAAGCGATTCCAAGCTGGTGTTCTTCCCACGGGAATCGACAGTTGGTGTTGGTGATCACGAATCGATTCCTGTCGTGTAAGAAGTCAACTCAGCCGGACAAGGCCCCAAGCAGGTTTGTACCTCCTGCCGATTAATTATCGCGGCTGATATCTTTCTCTCCTTGTCCATAATTGATTTGATCATCGTCGTCATCGTTATTATTACCATCACCAGCCACTGTCAGTCCACCGCCAGCAGTCAGAATTTTGAGACGTGTTGATAATTTTTAAATGCGTCTTCTTGAGCCTGTTGCTATCGCTTCGGATGTTGCTGATTGATTGTTGTTGGCCGAAACGTCGTGAGAATTGTATTATTTTTATTATTTCCCTTCTACGTGACTTTACCGAAAGAACCAAGAAGATGATCGCTGTCTGTTGATGCCGATGATTACTGTAGCCTTTGTGAAGACTGCTAGACTCCCATGTAATGATGATGCCGATGATGATGTTTGGGGCCGTCCATAAATGACGTCACGTACCTACGGGTAGGGGGGGTCAGATTTTTGTGACGAGGGAGGGGGGGAGTCAAAAATTGTCCAAAATCGCGTGACGTCATTTATGGACGGCCCCTTTACTGTAGGATGAGCGAGGAGGAGGCCGGGTTTGAGACTAATGCTCGTGATGCTGCTGCTGCTGCTATTGATGTTGCTACTTGAGGATGAGTAATACTGCGAGGCTGCTTCTGATTATAGTCATACAGATTACGCAAATTACAATCACAAATCTGGCTGTCACCTGGTGATGCCGGTTGTAATTACTAGCGAAACGTCGTACTCCAATTGTAAATGTTGTGGGTTTACTCTCCAACACACCGGTGTGATGTACTAGTAACGAATTTGCACATTCTGTTTACCTGACGAACCTTACTAATTGGCTGTGTCGGGTGGTGGCGGGTTTAATGACACATTTATGCGACCCAACCCAAAAACATTTCTTAGATGGATAATGTCTGGTCGCGAAAGTCTCCTACGTGTAAAACTACGATTGTGTTACTGCTTCTAAAAAAATGATAATGACGATGCTGATTTTATTTCAGGATGAACGAGGAGGTCGAATCTGTGAGGCTCCGTGCTGAGCGCAGGAGAAATCGACTCCTGCAGAACCCAGAGGAGAGAATGAGGAAAATCCTTGGGCATGGAGACATGAAGGCGAGAGACACTGGGAGACTGCAAGGTGAGAGATACACGGGGAGAGAGAGATGAGGGGTGAGAGATATACACAGGGAAATAGAATGAAATGACTGAGACATACACAGATCATACATGGTAAGAGAGAGACACGAAGAGAGAGTAGGGGAGGGAGATATACACAGTTGAGTGTCACTGACCTTTTACGTCTCTGTGTCTATATCTGTCTTTCTCTCTGCATCTGTCTCTATATCTATCTTTGTCTCTCTGTTTCTGTCTCTCCATTTCTGTCTCCGTCTCTCTCCCTTTATTTCTGCCACTGTGTGTTTCTCTCTCCGTGTGCGTCTCTGTCTCTCTCTTCTTCCTCCAGACCCTGAGAAGGAGGAGGGGATCAAGGGGGACGTGTCTCCACCACAGACTCTGCCAAAGATGCATACGAAGGAGCAGAATGAGGAGAAGGGGGGGTCCCCCACCCACCCCGCCCATGCCACTGAGCATAGCACCACCCCTCGACTCAGACTCCCACGTACGCGTGGGCCAAGCAGGGCCGAACTTGGCGAGAGATCTCTGGGTGGTGGGCAAACGCCTCCGGTGAGTGCACGCACCGCACGTGCGTATACACACGTGCAGTATAAAATACGTGCATGGGCGCATGCACAAACACATTGATACGTACGAACGCACACAAAGGTGGTACTTGGCTCTAGGGCTCTCTCAAGCGGAGGCCCTTCCGACAGCTGTGGTATGAGCAAGCCATTGCAGGGCTGCCCCTTCACATCATCCCCCCCCGCCCCCTTTCCTTTGTCTCTCCTGCACAGAGCGGCCTCGAGAACTACTTTGCTCAGCTCGACCAAGTCCTGAGGGCGGAGGGATATGGTGGTGGTGGTGGTGGAACAGCAGAGGGGTTTTTCCGGCGTCGTAAAGAGGTTGGAGGTGGCGTGGAGGAGGAGGACGAGGAAGACGAGGGGGAGGTTTTCCGTCTGCTACGTTTGCTCTGCAGTGCGATGCTGGCCCTATTCGTACGGATTTTCGTCGTCCAGTACCTGGTGAGTGAGGCGTGTCTCCCCGTTTGACTCCTCGTCCAGGATTGAACTACAAATTTAGTTACGACGTCGGAGTGATATCATGCAGGTACTAAGTGGATTCTTGCATTGCAGGATCCTGGGAGTTGGCGACAGTTTTGGAAGGGGGAGGACTTAATTCACCAGTGGATAAATCATGGCCAATGATGATGATTGTGTGTGTCTGTGTGCTACAGTCCATATTCGCTCCGTTCCTGACTCTACAAGTCGCTCTGATGGGCATTGGAAAATTCTTCCCACAGGTACAACTATTTTCACACCAATGGTATCTTTACACAGAGAAAGACACAGCGAGAGATGCACAATTTGATAGAGATATGGGGAGACAGACAGACACAGGTAGAGAGGAATAGAGAGGTGGGGGGGAGGGGGAGAGAGGCACGGCGAGAGAAAGAAGCAGAATATTTATTTATACTGGAGGAATCCGATAGGCTATAAAGCTCTTTTTCACAGATGTCCAGTAGGGCGGGTCAGAAAGTTACAACAATAAACAATACAAACACACGACACGAGTGCAATGTAGAGGAAAGGTAAACAAATCACAAACAAAAACGTGCTTTTTATTTCACCACGTAAAGCCCACTGAGCTGCAGAGAGACCTTCATATAGAGAGACACAAAGGGAGAGACTCAGAGAAATGGAGAGAGACAACCAATGAGGTTATCAGACGAAATTAGTTGTAAATGTACGGAGTTCAGATAAAAGATACCCCTCCTCGTGTCTCCCTTCTCTTCCTCATGTTTCCCTCCTCCCCGTGTCTCCCACACTCACCCCTGTGCATCTCCCTCCTCCCCTCCCCATATCTCTCTCATCTCCATGCCTCCTGTCCGTCTTTCCCTCCACTCAGTACGAACGGAGGGTTCCCAGATGGATGCCCACGGAGCTCACTCGCATCCTCACGGGGAACTCGAGGCAGCGAAGTGTTTCCACGGGAGACTGCCCGACCACCCCCTCCGCCACCACCCCCCTCCGCCACCACCCCCACCGCCACCGCATTTCCCCCGTCGGCCGCCACCGCCCTGCGTAACCTCTGGAGCCCGTCGGTTATCGGCATCGCCAGCCAGGGCAGCTCGCTCTCGGCCCTGCTCCCTCGGCTCTTGCGCTTCTACGCGCGTCTCACGGACGCCTGCGCCGACCTCGCCGTCTATTTCTTCACAATCCTGGTTTGCCACGAGGGCATGCGGGCGCTCGGCGCGGAGATGGAGCAGGAAGAGTAGGGAGGGAAACAGGGGTCGAGGAAAAGGAGGGAACAGGATGAGATGAAACAACGGCACGAGAGGGAGGTGGAGGGAGTTTCGAGTCGATTACAACTAGGGCTGCCACAGTATTTCTCACGATGCAATGTCAGATTTCGCGATATGATTCTCACGATATCTGTTTTCCATTAGTTTGTAGTATTTATTATTGTGTTGTTTTTGTGCTTTGCTGTCATTCCAGTCAAAGTTCTTCAACTGCAGTGCACACAACATCAGCCCGCCATGAGTCTTTCTATTCATTACAAACTGCAGTGCACATGCTGTCAGCTGCACAATAAATAAGCAATTACAATAACTTCTAAACCTATGACATCGGTTACTCCGGAAAACTTTTTGTAAAGCACTAATTTAATTGGCGAGAGCTATTTATTTAGAACGTGGTTAAGTGTGCTTTTCATTTTGTATATATTTTGTCAGGAAGTAAAATTTTGATTTGGAATATATTGGCCAAAATAACCACGATGTCACGATACTTTGCATAGTGGGCGATACGATTCTCGTGGTCCTTGTATCATACGGCATCATAGTATTGGCACACCACAGAAACCCTCGTCAGAAGTAGAGAATGAGAGTAGTCTAGAAGGAAACACTGAGTAGATTAGGAGGGAATGAGAGGATTACATTTGGAGAGAATGAGAAGGCATATACTCGAGAATTAATAGATTAGGAGGGAATGAGTAGATTAAAGGAGTAAATTAGGGAAGCGTTTATTAGAAGTACAGAAGTAGGAAGGGGGTGATACCTTTTCCCTCTGAGACTAAGGTATGTTTTACTACAGCTATCGGTCTTGCATGCGACAAAGGAGAATGGAAATTTCCGAACGATGAACAATGGTCTGTAACGACATGATGATAATAAAGGTCATAAAAATGAAATAACGTGCTGCCCTTTGTCGATTCACTGTCATGCGATGAAACGCCAACCTCCTAGCGGAGAGCGTGGGAAAGTTGCCGAGGATCTGTGGCCATCCTTGGATGCACTAGGCACTGCTCACTGCTTTCCTCTTAGTTTCTTCTAACGACTGCTCCATCAATTTCAGTGAATGGAGAGACATATTTGAAAGCGTATGATGTGTAACTTAGGGCAACGATTACGCCTATCCGTTCTGGCTATTGTGGAAGAGTAGGCCAAAAGACCCTCTAGAGCGGCTGCATTAAAGCTCCCTCTAGTGGAGGCCCTTCTGCCAGCAGGGGCGTGAGCAAGCGGTTGCAGTGCTGCGCCTTATCTCCTTTCGGCCCGCAATGCAGTTCCCACGTGCTCAGGGTAAATGCAGCACCCGGTTACAGCTTGCCCGTTATCACCATCTCAGCTGATTGCTGAATTTATCCATATCCTGCCTGACAAGTCTAAACCAAAACACAGAACTCGCATTTAGATCAAAGTCTTAAGTAGTTCCAATCCTGCCACAATGCCATTACGATAGCCGGCACACGAACCAAAGCTATCACCGCAGATGCAATGAACACTGTATTTTAATATTTAACTTTTTATTTTCCCAGGTCAGGCCCACTGAGCTATGCAGCTCTTTTTTAGAAGCGAGCTGGCCATAACTGATAGCTCAACGAAGTGGCTTATCAAGTGGAAATGTAAAGCGGCCGATGTGGTGCTCTTAGCACTTCCGATTAGCACGCTTGGCTACGCACGGTGCGAAAGAAGTTCAACACACATACAAGGGGTGACACGCTTACGACCCTAAAGGGAGGTGAACCCGCTTCCATGCCCTTGACACGATTGGTCCTCCAGCACTTATGCTGAGTCACTATTCCAGCAAACAGTGCCTTGCATAACCGAGGTCTAACCTGGCTCCCCCCCCACACCCAGAACCGTGCCTAAATGATTGAAGGCCTCCAAGGAAGGGCCATAACCTTTAAGGGGCACCGCGGTGTCTCAAGACTTAGCATTGGCATCTTTTTTGTGAAGGGTGGTGTCGCGTTTTATGTCGCGACTTAATGACTCTAACATGTTTTATTGCCGTGTTATTGTGACTGGGTGACCGCGGGGTGACTGGGTGATTGTTGACCTCCTGGGTGGTCGGGTGATTGGGTGACGGGGTTACTGGTTGTTTGTTACTGAAATGACTGGATTGGTTGTGGTGTCGGCTGAATCAGGAGTGTGTGTGGAGTGGAATGTGACTCAGGGTTGTGTGAATTTGAGATGGTTAATACTTTCACCATTTATCCATATGCCCCATATTTCTCTAATCGATTCGGAGAAATTTTACATGGGGTTCCTGTTTTGAAATGTTTGGTCAATTCCTTACCCGCTGAAATGTGTTCCAGTGGGATGAAATCAGTTTTACTACCCTGGAGAAAATACACATGACACACACACACACACCTTCGATAAGCACTGTTGGCTACCTACGGTGCTAAATACGTTCCATATCCATACGTACACACCCATCGCAATCAGATTCAAAGTCTATTTACTGGGCTGCAATGCATTGGCGAAAGAAAAGTTTTTGTTGCGCAAACGTACCTGTAAAAGCCAATGTTAAGTTACCGTGCGTGCACGCGTGCGTGACGTGAAGAAGGGACTTTGTCCCACCAATAATCCCACTGTCCAGTCCCCTCGCCATATATAAACCCTGGCGACCCGTGAGTCCGGAGCGAGAGAAGATCGAGGACAAAGCTTCATCTCAACTTCCAAGGTGTGTTGTGCTCCTTATCACGGGAGTTCCGTGTCGCGTGCTGCCCCACGTCTGCTCCCTGGCCTCGTCTGTCTAGTGGCGAGTCGTATGTTGTTGTTGTTTTTCTGTTGGATGTTGTTGAATGAACCCCGATGACACCCCGTGTGATACAGAATTCGGCAGGATGCGAATTTTTTGCGTTTTTATGCGGCTAATGTTGACAACATCTTTAACGTGCTCAAATAAAGATGCGCATAGCAGTTTTGCAACATCCACTGCGAGATGAGAGCCTCCTCACATCGCGCGGGGGTTGTTTGATCACACTTCACCACACTCTCCACTGTGGTGAACATGTGCAGTGTATACGTAGGAGCATAGAAAGTATAGTACAACCGATGTCGGCTACACTGCCCTTTGCTACTACACTGCCCTTTGTAGCGTATACGTAGGAGCATAGCTAGTATAGTACAACAGATGTTGGCTACACTGCCCTTTGCTACTACACTGCCCTTTGCAGCGTATACGTAGGAGCATAGATAGTATAGTACAACAGATGTTGCCTACACTGCCCTTTGCTACTACACTGCCCTTTGTAGCGTATACGTAGGAGCATAGCTAGTATAGTACAACAGATGTTGCCTACACTGCCCTTTGCTACTACACTGCCCTTTGCAGCGTATACGTAGGAGCATAGATAGTATAGTACAACAGATGTTGCCTACACTGCCCTTTGCTACTACACTGCCCTTTGCAGCGTATACGTAGGAGCATAGATAGTATAGTACAACAGATGTTGCCTACACTGCCCTTTGCTACTACACTGCCCTTTGTAGCGTATACGTAGGAGCATAGCTAGTATAGTACAACAGATGTTGCCTACACTGCCCTTTGCTACTACACTGCCCTTTGCAGCGTATACGTAGGAGCATAGCTAGTATAGTACAACAGATGTTGGCTACACTGCCCTTTGCTACTACACTGCCCTTTGTAGCGTATACGTAGGAGCATAGCTAGTATAGTACAACAGATGTTGCCTACACTGCCCTTTGCTACTACACTGCCCTTTGCAGCGTATACGTAGGAGCATAGCTAGTATAGTACAACAGATGTTGCCTACACTGCCCTTTGCTACTACACTGCCCTTTGCAGCGTATACGTAGGAGCATAGATAGTATAGTACAACAGATGTTGCCTACACTGCCCTTTGCTACTACACTGCCCTTTGTAGCGTATACGTAGGAGCATAGCTAGTATAGTACAACAGATGTTGCCTACACTGCCCTTTGCTACTACACTGCCCTTTGCAGCGTATACGTAGGAGCATAGCTAGTATAGTACAACAGATGTTGGCTACACTGCCCTTTGCTACTACACTGCCCTTTGTAGCGTATACGTAGGAGCATAGCTAGTATAGTACAACAGATGTTGCCTACACTGCCCTTTGCTACTACACTGCCCTTTGCAGCGTATACGTAGGAGCATAGCTAGTATAGTACAACAGATGTTGCCTACACTGCCCTTTGCTACTACACTGCCCTTTGCAGCGTATACGTAGGAGCATAGATAGTATAGTACAACAGATGTCGGCTACACTGCCCTTTGCTACTACACTGCCCTTTGTAGCGTAAACGTAGGAGCATAGATAGTATAGTACAACAGATGATGGCTACACTGCCCTTTGCTACTACACTGCCCTTTGTAGCGTATACGTAGGAGCATAGCTAGTATAGTACAACAGATGTTGGCTACACTGCCCTTTGCTACTACACTGCCCTTTGTAGCGTATACGTAGGAGCATAGCTAGTATAGTACAACAGATGTTGGCTACACTGCCCTTTGCTACTACACTGCCCTTTGTAGCGTATACGTAGGAGCATAGCTAGTATAGTACAACAGATGTTGGCTACACTGCCCTTTGCTACTACACTTCCCTTAGCAGCGTATACGTAGGAGCATAGATAGTATAGTACAACAGATGTTGGCTACACTGCCCTTTGCTACTACGCTTCCCTTAGCAGCGTATACGTAGGAGCATAGCTAGTATAGTACAACCGATGTTGGCTACACTGCCCTTTGTTACGACACTGCCCTTTGCAGCGTATACGTAGGAGCATAGATAGTATAGTACAACAGATGTTGGCTACACTGCCCTTTGCTACTACGCTTCCCTTAGCAGCGTATACGTAGGAGCATAGCTAGTATAGTACAACAGATGTTGGCTACACTGCCCTTTGCTACTACACTTCCCTTAGCAGCGTATACGTAGGTGCATAGAAAGTATAGTACAACAGATGTTGGCTACACTGCCCTTTGTTACGACACTGCCCTTTGTAGCGTATACGTATGAGCATAGATAGTATAGTACAACAGATGTTGGCTACACTGCCCTTTGCTACTACACGTCCCTTTGCAGCGTATACGTATGAGCATAGATAGTATAGTACAACAGATGTTGGATACACTGCCCTTTGCCACTACACTGCCCTTTGCAGCGTATACGTAGGAGCATAGATAGTATAGTACAACAGATGTCGGCTACACTGCCCTTTGCTACTACGCTTCCCTTAGCAGCGTATACGTATGAGCATAGAAAGTATAGTACAACAGATGTTGGCTACACTGCCCTTTGTTGTGTGGAACTTTGCATCGCTGCACGGCCGCCTTTGACAGCCTGGCGTGCGTGCTGGTCACCCATCCAAGCACGATCCACTGCCCAGGCTCAAACACCGCTGAGCTTACGAGACCTCAGAAGATCTGGGGCATGTTGCGGGTGATCAAGTTCAAGTTCATGTATTAGGTATAGCCCTGTGAGCCATTCGGCTCTTGAATCGGGTGCAACCGCAACAAACAAAAAACAAACATATGAACAAGAAAACATCTTAAAGTGACTAAGTGCAAACAGAAAATCCAAGAAAAGACAGCAAAACATTGCAGAAAAAACACCGTACACCAACGCTGTGTGCAAAAATCCCAGTGGGATGCAAGTCAAACAACAACAACAACCACAAGACAACTTAGATTAAGGCCATCAGTCTTACTCCGTACTACAACAAACAAACGTGGCCAAACCAGTAAACTTTTCGAAATCACCAAAATAAAGCAATGAAACAGTGATCATAGGAACTGTGACGGAATTTTCACAATAAACGACAAACAACATGTACTACCAAAACCCTGCATGGTGACGATGATGATGATGCCATAGAGATCCACGTATATGAGTGGCTGAAGAAGAATATTGCAACACGTCTCGGTCGTATAGACATGCAACGCCTGTCTATAAACACAAAAGCTGTAACACACCTGTTCATAAACACTGCAACACACCTGTACGCACACAACTCCTCCAACACACCTGTGAACACACCTGTGACATTCATAATATAGGTTTTTTGGGTCAGATCGCGTTATTTATAAATGTGTCGTAACCCTCCACCACCACCCGACACGGCCAAACAGTAAAAAATGTGTCACGTTTTTCAAATATATTTATTTAAATCTATTTAAATCTATTTAAGACCGGAAGCAACAGGAGAGCTTCACCATTCTTGCCCGATGAAGCTGATTGTAATTATTAACGAAACGTCGTACTCAAATTTAAAAATGCTGTTGATTCTCTCTTCAACACACCGGTAGGCTTAAGAAGTGAATTATTTTGTCCTTTGAAAAACGTGACACATTTTTTACTGTTTGGCCGTGTCGGGTGGTGGAGGGTTACGACACATTTACAAATAACGCTATCTGACCCAAAAAAACCTATATTATGAATAATATTGGTCGCAAAAGCCTACGTGTTAAAATACACCTGTGACATGTTTGTATACAAACACCTGCGTGCAAACACAACACGCGTAACACACCTGTGCACAGGTACCTGTGTGCGAATGCAAACACCTGCACCACATGTTGCATGAACTACAAAACACCTGCACACACACACCACATGCAGCACATCTGCGTCTCGGTAAGGCGGCCACTTGCCCGCGGCCCCACGATCTCATCCCATTATTGACCCCGCTACCCCGGAATGACCTCCCCCATGCTCCTTGACGCCCCCAGGAGCCCTTGGAGCTTCCAGGATGGATGTAGAGATGAAGGGGTCAGACTCGAGCCAGGAGATGCAGGGCTCCGTGCTCAGCTTCCACGACATCGGCTACGGCGTTACCCTGTCGAGTGGCCCTCCCTGGCATCGCTCGTCCCAACGCAAGGACATCCTGGTGAACGTGAGGTGAGGCGGGCTAAGGCTGCCCGGGGTTGTGTTGGGGCACGCCCGGATGGATGTCAGCGAACGGGGCAGTATTCCTGCCATCCTGGCTTCTTCTGCAACGCGGTCGCCTCTGCTCCGATTTCTATCCGATGGTTTTTTTTCCCCACCCTGCTCGGATTTCTAATTGCGTCATTGTTGTTGTGCCAGTTTTTATGTTATTGTTGTACCAGTTTTTTTTTATGTAATTGCTTTTTTGATATTGGTGACCCAGGTCAGACCATCCTTGCTTCTTGAGTTATCACCTTGTTAAACAAAACAACCTTGAACCCCTTCCGATTTAGGGGGAGGCTGCTGGTTTGTATTTATATATATAAAAAAAGCTAAAATACATGTTTAACTAAAATGTTCTAAAGCAATACGAATGGCTTAAAGCAGGGGTCCTCAAACTTTTTAAACAGGGGGCCAGTTCACTGTCCCTCAGACCGTTGGAGGGCTGGACTATAGTTTAAAAAAACTATGAACAAATTCCTATGCACACTGCATATATCTTATTTTGAAGTGAAGAAACAAAACGGGAACAAATACAATATTTAAAATGAAGAACAGTAAAGTTAAATCAACAAACTTGCCAGTATTTTAATGGGAACTATGGGCCTGCTTTTGGCTAATGAGATGGTCAATGTCCGGTTCCATATTTGTCACTGCTAGTCGTAACAAGTGATGCAAGTGTGCATCCGTTAGTCTAGATCTGGTTGGAGATTTCAAATGTTTCATTCTGGAAAAAGTTTGTTCACAGACATAAGCGCTGCCAAAGATGGTTGCCATTTTCAGTGCATGGTTCCTGAGATGAGGATATGTCTCAGAGGGGAGAAATGCATAGAAATTATGAAGGCTGCTTGACTTGAATGCGTCTTTCAGAGAGTCACAATTCTGCAGTTCAGCCAGTTCCATTTGGTAAATTGTATCCACATTTTCAATGTCAATAGAAAATGGGTTACGGAAAAGCTGTATGTCCTGTTCATGAAGATGAAGCTCTTTAAATCTAAATTGGAACTCCTTTTGCAATTTTTCCAGTGAATCCACACATGTTTTGTTTGGGAATGCAACCAATGGTTTTTCTGCTAACAGATTTTGAGTTGTGGGGAGATGGCAGAAGTTTTCCTCCTTCACTTGTTTGATGAGGAGGCCTAATTTTACTTCAAATGCTTTGACATGTGATTGCATATCACAGATGAGCTTCTCCTTTCCTTGAAGTTGCACATTGAAACTGTTGAGTAGATCTGTTACATCTGTCAGAAAGGCAAGGTGCCATTTCCATTCTGCATCATTGAGCTCTGGTACTTCTTTGTTTTTTGAAAACAGAAAAGCTGTAATCTGTGTTAGTAAGTCATAGAAACGTGTCAAAACTCTTCCTCGACTCAGCCAACGGACTTCTGTGTGGTACAGAACATCTTCATAGTCAACATTTAGCTCAGACAGAAATTCCTGAAATTGTCTGTGGTTTAGTGCATGAGCTCTAATGAAGTTAACAGAGTCCCACTTCAGTGATTTACTACACAGCGCTTGTTGGTGGATGAGGCAGTGTATGGCTATTGGATGAGAATGGTTATGTTTGTCCATCTCTTGGTTAATGCGAGCAATTACTCCTTTCTTAGACCCCACCATGCTAGGAGCACCATCAGTTGTCACACTGGCTAGTTTAGCCCAGTTCAGCTCCAAACCATTCACAGTTTGGCAAACCTTTTCATAGATATCCTCTCCTGTAGTTGTTCCTTTGATGCTTTGCAGTGCAGCAAGCTCTTCTGTGACTTCGAAATAGTCATTCGTCCCACGAATAAAAATTAGAAGTTGTGCAGAATCACGAACATCATTGCTTTCGTCGAGTGCCAAGGAAAAATAGGAACGTTTATTTGTGGAGTTTTGCAAATGCTGATGGAAATTGTCTCCCATTTCTTCAATCCTCCGTGTAATTGTAGGTCCTGAAAGACTCACTGTACTAAATAAATCGGCCTTCTCTGGACACATCTCTTTGGCAACAGAAAGAAGGCATTCTTTAACAAATTCTCCCTCAACGAATGGTCTGCCAGTGATTCTAGATTTGAAGCTTTCGTGACTGCAAGGAATCATCTTCTTAGGTTTTTTCGGTAAAGTCACGTAGAAAGTAAAATAAAATAAAAAACAAAAATCACGACGTTTCGGAGGCAACACAAGTCTCCGTCATCAGGTGGGACCGTCACAGCCAGATTAGCTGTACAGCTAGCCAGATTAGCTGTACAGCTAGCTGTACAGCTAATCTGCATATGCTGATGGAAATTGTACAGCTAGCCAGATTAGCTGTACAGCTAGCTGTACAGCTAATCTGGCTGTGACGGTCCCACCTGATGACGGAGACTTGTGTTGCCTCCGAAACGTCGTGATTTTTGTTTTTATTTTATTTTACTTTCTACGTGACTTTACCGAAAAAACCTAAGAAGAGGTCTGCCAGTGCACGCTATTAGCTTGGCAACTTGAAAACTTGCTCGCAGTGATGAAATATTTAGCTGCTTCTGCTTCACAAAAGTATTTTGCTGAGTTGTTAATGTATTTTTCAGTTTTAATATTTTATATTTTCTCACTTCTCCGACCAAACAATCATATTTATCTTTATGTTGAGTTTCATAGTGTCGACGTAAATTGTATTCTTTGAACACAGACACTATATTCTGGCATATCAGACACACAGCTCTTTCCTTGTATTGCATGAAAAAGTAATCATAATTCCACTGTTTTTTGAATATCCTACACTCCGAGTCAATTTTTCTCTTTCTTGACATCATTGTTTCCTAGGGAGTCAAAATTGCTATTAGTAAAATACCAATATATATACAGCGCTACAAAAACAATATACCAGCAATAACTTTGCCCACACAGAGACATACAGACTGCACTGCCCATCAATGCAGTCTGATTGGGGGAACTCCGCTTTTACCCCAGGCTCACACTGGTGCGGGTGCCATTAAAAAGTTAATTACACCTGCAGTTTTGTTCACAGATCGCAGTGCGATCTGCGAACTCGCATAGGAATCTGATCGCATGGGGGAGAAGACCCATGCGATCCGATTCCACTGCAGGAAAAAAGAAGGCACATGTGCCTTTTTTCTTCCGAATCTAATGCAAGTTCAGCCATACAAGCATATGGCTGAACTCGCACTGCTCAGAGATCGCAACAGTATGAACCGGGGCTTACACAACATACAACATATAACCTCATATAATTGAATAGCAATCAGAATATAATTGCACTTACTGTCATTTAAATTGGGTTTCCTACTCCTCGGCTGTCTGTCACTGATCAGCACGGGAAAACAGCAGGCAGCTCCTCCAGAGATCAGAGATCACTCTGTTATTACCCCTCTATCATTTACTCAGCACACAGGAATATCACTGGGAGTGGAGCCGAGGGGCAAGTGAGGGAGCTGAGGGAGGGAGAGCCAGTCAAGCGCAGCCAGGGGAGGGCTGGCAGCCTTAGGCCTGGGGGGCAAGTCCAGTCAATTGGCCCATTGAACCATTCACCAGCGCAGCCCAATGAGTGCCCACCGCCGCAGCTCAATTATTGCTCACCAGCGCAGCCAAATCAGTGCTCGCCACGGCAGCCCAATCAGTGCCCACCACCGCAGCCCAATGAGTGCTCACCAGCGCAGCCCAATTAGTGCTCACCAGCGCAGCCCAATTAGTGCTCACAAGCGCAGCACAATTAGTGCTCACCAGCGCAGCCCAATTATTGCTCACAAGCGCAGCCCAATGAGTGCTCACCAGCGCAGCCCAATTAGTGCTCACCAGCGCAGCCCAATTAGTGCTCACCAGCGCAGCCCAATTAGTGCTCACCAGCGCAGCCCAATTAGTGCTCACAAGCGCAGCCCAATTAGTGCTCACCAGCGCAGCCCAATTAGTGCTCACAAGCGCAGCCCAATGAGTGCTCACCAGCGCAGCCTAATTATTGCTCACCAGCGCAGCCCAATTAGTGCTCACCAGCGCAGCCCAATTAGTGCTCACAAGCGCAGCCCAATTAGTGACCATGGGCCGGATAAATGCCCTCGGTGGGCCGCATGTGGCCCGCGGGCCGTAGTTTGAGGACCCCTGGCTTAAAGCTTTCGTGACTGCAGGAATTCATATTCTTGGGTCTTTCGGTAAAGTCACGTAGATAGGTTCAAAGAAAATAATCAAAAATAACAAAAAAAAACTACGACGTTTCTATCGCAACACAAGCGGCCGTCTTCAGGAAGACGTCGTAGTTTTCTGTTATTTTTCTTTGAACCTATCTACGTAACTTTACCGAAAGAGCCAAGAATATCAACACGAATGGCCTGGGAAAATCAGTATGCGGCAACAGAATTTAAAAATTATCGCCTCTTCTGCCACGCGTCTGTCCCACTCATGCAGGTGTTCGGCTGTACTTGCCAACCATCTCCACGCTGCCCTGTCTTCACGCTGCCCTGTCCCCACGCTCTCCCTGTCTCCACACTGCCCTGTCTCCACGCTCTCCCTGTCTCCACGCTGCCCTCTCTCCACGCTGCCCTGTCTCCACGCTCTCCCTGTCTCCACGCTGCCCTGTCACCACGCTGCCCTGTCCCCACGTTGCCCTGTCTCAACGCTGCCCTGTCTCCACGCTGCCCTGTCACCACGCTGCCCTGTCTCCACGCCCCCCCGTCCCCACGCCGCCCCGTCTCCACGCTGCCCCGTCTCCACGCTGCCCTGTCCCCACGCTGCCCCGTCTTCCCTCTGCCCTGGCCCCACGCTCTCCCTGTCTCCACGCTCTCCCTGTCTCCACGCTGCCCTGTCTCTACGCTGCCCTGTCTCCACGCTGCCCTGTCTCCACGCTCTCCCTGTCTCCACGCTGCCCTGTCTCCACGCTGCCCTGTCTCCACGCTCTCCCTGTCTCCACGCTGCCCTGTCTCCACGCTGCCCCGTCCTGCGCCATCTCTCTTTCCGCTCCTCGGGCCACCGTGTCCGATCGCACCACCCCCCCCCCCCCCAATCTCTTCTTCTCCCATCCTCTTCTTGATCTCTTTCCTTCCACTTGCATCACTTGCCACATTCTGACATCATTTTCCTGTTCTCTCAACATGACCAATCATTTAAAAATAATCTGCCTACCGCCTAACACTGTCCGATAGTTACAATGCCTCGTCTCTAGAGGGCAGCCCCGACCTATGGAAAGGGTGAATCTTCCCCGTCGACCCGCTTCCCCAGTCAACATGCAAACGTTGAACCAACGTTCCATGTTGCCTGGGTCCCTCCTTGTTTGACCTCTCCTGTGATGGTCTTCCCCTTTCACTTCGTGGCCTCGAAGTAACGCGATCGGATATACCGTGTCCCGTACATACATATAGAGCGGTGGACAAAGCCAATCGGCCTGGCTTGTGAGCTCCAACTCCCAGTGCCGGATTAAGCTCATGTGGGGCCTGTAGCATATGTTATACTGGTAGGAACCTCCTGGTTACACCAGCCCACAGGGGATTATTGTGTCCGTCCGTCCGTCGTACAGCTATGTTGCTATACACTACACTATACACGACTCTATACACCACTACATACCTTCAACCCCTTACAGTATCAGTGTCTACCTTATTACATACCAATTCAGAACTTATTGGTCACCCCGTGCCCTTATAAATCTCCACGTTCATCCTACAAAGTTCCACCACAAGAAAGAAACACAGACACATTTTTTTTTATTTTTCCCGTATTGAAATGGCTGTACACAATATGGACATGAAAACTTTATTTTCCTGCACAAGCATACAGGGTTAAACCGTGTGGGTTCACAGCAATGCCTACGAGATAGAAGTGCCCGGGCCTACAAGAACCTGAAACCGGCCCCAATTGCTACCATGCATATTTTTATTTCGTGACAATTTGTAGATTTAACCTTCGCCGAAGTGTGCTTAAGTCAGACCGTCTCGACTTCCACGAAACGGTGAACAGAAAAAAATAATACAGAGGCATTTTAGTCAATGAGCACCCAGATCTTTAATAATTAACACAGTCAAAGGCTGGAGGCCCGACACGCACCCTCCCCTCTTGCCTGAACCGGCCCAGCCCAGGGCACTCGGCAGACTATGTTATCCAAAGGTGCCCTTCTGGCCACACGAGTTAAATGAAGGCTCGATGATCCGCCCTATTGACGAGAACGGCCACGGATGATTCAAAATCGTGGATAATCCAAAACTGTAAAGTTAAGGTAATGGAGTTGCCCAGTGATAGCACTGTATGTGTTTAACATTTACACAGTACACTGCTTACATGACCAAGTTATCCCTTGGTCTCCACGAGCTCTCACCTGGTCTAAATAAAGGTTCTGTTTGTCTGTGTGTCTGCGTGCGTTTCCCAACAGTGGCCTCATGAGGCCAGGAATGAATGCCATCTTGGGACCGACCGGCAGTGGAAAATCTTCGTGAGTGAAACTGCGAACGCTCCGTTACTTTGCGCACATCTCCTTCGTAAGTAGAAAATTAAAGCCATCGCCACAGGAGGCTGGTCGTGGCCACATGACCCAAACTATGGACTATATAACTGAACAACTGTAGTCTGTGCTCCCTTGAATGCATTAAGCTCCTGGACAAATTGCAATGCGCAAGAATAGAATTAATACAAAAAGGCACCTTCATGGGTGTCCAGGTGATTAAGCTTAATAAGATCCTGCAGTAATGTCGACCCTGGGAGCAAGATTTTGTCAGTACAATGCTGGGTGAGGGCCTCGCCACACCGCCAGGATAATGGAAGTTATGCCAAACTTCACCCATCGTGCCCACGCTGGTCACTGCGGGGTTGTGAAGGTGGGGTGCATAGATGGAGCATAGTACAGAATCACAATGGATTTTGCATGCCAACCCTCTGCTGCTGTGGATGCTGTCATCCACATTGCTGATGAGCGCCGCGATGGTGAGATGTTAACTCCCTCGCCTGGTATGGAGGAGGTCGTGGGTTGCATCCCGACCTTGACGCCTGTTTATTTGGAGTTTGCATGTCTCTCTCCTCGTGGTCGCGTGGATTTTTCTCCGAATCCTCCGGTTTTCCCCTCCACATTTAGAAACACGCATTTAAATTATTTGGCTGTGATACATTTCCACATGATGAACCACTTCGTTGAGCCATCATTTGCCATAGCCAGGTCGCTTGTGAAAAATATCTATATAGCTCAGTGGACCTTACCCGGTAAATAATGCATAGTTGAGTTTTTTAGTTTGATTCTATAGATGTATGTACTTTAAGCATCTATTACACCGTAGCCAACCGCGCTAATAGGAGGTGCGATTGCTGATGCCACTGCTCCCCGCTACTGCTGCTGCAGGAGATGCTGCCGATGTCGCCCCTGCCACGATAGATGCCGCCGTAGCTTCCGCCTGTGTAACCACTCCGACGACAAAGTAATATGAAGGGCCACTCTTATTTAAAGAACCCTACTAAAGAATCTACACAATAAGGGACCCGAGGCTTCGTTCTTGTCTTCCCGCTTGTATCTTCCTCCGAGCGTCCCCACTCCTCGTGCTCTCCCCTTATATCTCTCTCGGAACCTCTTTCTCGAATCTTCTTGAGCCAATCCCCGTCCGTTCCCTTTAGCAGATCCTTTCCGTATTCCCTTTCAACCCCTTATTCTGCGATCCCTTTAAAAGTCTACCTCCTGACCAATCACCGTGGAGGCCTCTTGCTTCCAATCGGAGACCGTTTGTTTATTTTTAAATGGCCGTTCGGCTGCGTATGGCTTGGGGTAATTTTTCGGTCATTACGCTTGATGGCCTCGCTGCTCTCTGCGTGCTCAGGCTGCTCGATGTGCTGGCCGATCGGAAAGACCCATCGGGGCTCACGGGCGAGGTGCTGCTCAACGGGGACCCTCTGCCACAGGACTTCAAGTTCATATCGGGATATGTGGTGCAGGTGAGGGAGACCCCCTACATCATGGGGTGGCCAACCAGTAACAGACCAAGAGCCAAAGAGTACCCATGATTGTTGCAGAGCCACGTGTACATAGATATAAGTGTATATCCATAATAGAGTTTTTTTGGGTTAGATCGCATGAATATAAATGTATTGTTAAGCCCGCCACCAACCGACACGGTCAATTAGTAAGGTTTGTCACGTAAACAGAACATGCCAATTCGCGACGCGCTAACCGCTACACTACCGCTTCCCACACCTACCCACACCCCACACCTCCGATTAGCACGGTTGGGCTACATACGGTGCAAAAGAAGTTCAACATACATACATAATTACATACACACACATCTTTACACATAAACACAAAACCGCATAAACAAACCACTGCTACTGCTGCCCCTACTTCTGAATGCCACTCCTGCTGCTGCTGCTGCCCGGTGCCGCAGGACGATGTGGTTATGGGGAGCCTGACCGTGAGAGAGAATTTCCAGTTCTCGGCCGCGCTGCGACTCCCGACATCTGTGAGCCACACGGAGAAGGAGCAGCGCGTGGAGAGAATCATCTCGGAGTTGGGACTCACCAAGGTGGCCGACTCCAAGGTCTGTGTCACCCACGGGAATCCGCCACAATGTCCACCACGTGTTGCCCGAGGTGCCAAACGCAATGTCTACCGCACCGTCGAGACGATGCTCGCGATGGGTGCGGTGTCATCCAACTCGTCAACCCACGTTTCCACTCCCAGTGTCAACCTTGTGTCATCAACGGTCTCACCGATGTGTCACCCACGTGCCACCCGGGGTCCCACCCACGTCCCACCCACGTGTCACCCACGTGTCACCACACGCGTCAGCCGTGCATCACACACGCACGTTACCGGCCGGTCTCAGCCAGCTGTCACGTTGTCGCCCACGTTGTCACCCATGACTTTGCGACGTTGCGCGGGATGGCGCGACGTCACCCGTGTGCGTCACCCGCTGCTGTCACCACATGTTGTCCACCCTCCCCGCGCCCCCCACCGGTCGTCAGGTGGGCACGGAGCTGGTACGGGGCGTGTCGGGCGGGGAGCGCAAGCGAACGAACATCGGCATGGAGCTCATCACGGATCCCTCGGTGCTCTTCCTGGACGAGCCGACTACGGGACTCGACTCCAGCACCGCCAGCGCCGTGCTGCTGCTGCTGCGCCGGTGAGACTCCATCCCACGCCGCGGGTTGCTTCCGCGAGGATGGCTGTTGTCGGGTCCGGGTGTGTCCCACGTCGAGTCCAGGTGTCTCGGCCTCGCTGTGCGCTGCGTTGCACCACTATCTGAGTAGTTAACCTCGCATTCAATAAACCTTCAGAGCCAGGGTGAACATCCGACTCCAACGTATTTAATGAATGAAACGAGGTAAAACTTATAGAAAAACACAGCACAAAAAACAGAATCTGTTAATACTTGCAATATCAATACAATGAATGAACACTGCAGCATCATCACATTGTCTTCGATAACATGAATCTCAACAATAGGTCCTGGATGGACAAGGCACCTACATTAGCACTGAATAGCTATACAACAAGAGAATAAGCAACTGTGTTAAATAAGGTCACTTTGTGTAATTACCATACTGCAGCATAAATGCACAGTGCTGCATATAACACTGAACTGTGGATGAGATATTTCTTCATCCTTGCTCTCAAGAACGCATTAACCTATCTACGTGACTTTACGGAAAGACCCAAAGAATATAACATTCACAATAATGCAAGTGGCAGGCTTCGTTCTTAACTAGGCCCCATATTCATCCTAACAATTTAACAGCATTATAAAGGCATTTACAGCATTATAACGGCAATCCTAACATTATAACAGCATTCTCAGTATTATAAGAACATAAACAAACTGCAGACAATGCTTCTTAAGTCCCGCAATGAACAGATGCACCCGTCTTCACTGAGACGTGAATTGTGCCTCCATTTTGTACTCTATGGAAAATGGCTGACACCCCTGCCTGGCCTCGTGACTTAAAGACCCTTAACTCGTAATTTCCTGGTCACGTGACCAAACTCAAAACCGTCATATCAGAAAGTTCCTGTGTAAACATACCCCCATATCTGCCGTGGGGCAGAACACTCGGTGTTGTCGGAGGAGAGTCCGGGTGTCCACATGTGGAGTCTGGGTGTTGTCGGGGAGAGCCCGGGTGTACACATGTGGACTCCGGGTGTTGTTGGGCGAAGTTTGGGAGTCCGGGTGTTGTCCTCTTGTCCGCTCGCCCGCCCTGCGAGTTGCGGTCTCTCGCTCGCCGTGACTCGACTCTGGCCTGCAGGCTCTCCCGCCGCGGCCGCACCATCATCTTCTCCATCCACCAGCCGCGCTACTCCATCTTCCGCCTGTTTGACAGCCTCACGCTGCTCGTGAGCGGCCACACGGTGTACCACGGCCCCTCGTCGAAGGCCATCATTTACTTCAAGTCCATCGGTGGGTGGGCGGTTGGGTGGGCGATTGGTTGGGTAGGCGAGTGGGTGGTTGGTTGGGTGGGCCACAATTATTGTAGACATCTCCAAATGGAGGGTTGATGACCATTGCCTTTGTAATGGCTGTGATGATGACCGTAATAATGTCAACAATAACATGACAATGATGAGTGATGATGATAATAATGATGATCAAGATGTTGATGCCTTTGATGATGATGAGAATATTGATGGTGATAATTATCATGATGACGATAATGACGACGATGATGATGTGAGTCAGGCTACGAGTGTGAGCCGTTCAACAACCCGGCCGACTTCTTCCTGGACGTTCTCAACGGAGACTCCACGGCGGTGATGGCAACTGCAGACACGGCCGTCGAGACCGGTTGGTCACATCGCCCACATCGCCCACGTAGCCCACATCACCAACATCGTCACATCAACACATCGCCCACATCGTCCACATCGTCACATCAACACATCGCCCACATCAGCCATGTCACCCACATCACCCACATTGTCACATCAACACATCACCCACGTCGCCCCCATCGTCACATCAACACATCGCCCACATCATCACATCGACGCGTCACCCACATCGCCCACATCATCCTTACCTGATCAAATAAAACAAAGAAAGGTCGAGCGACATCGCTGTAACCGCTCACCCAGCAGACGCGGCGGCGGGCGCCGGCTCCGTGTGCAAGCACCTCGCCGAGAGCTACGCGGCGTCGTTCTTCTGCCGGGACGCGGAGTCCGCCCTGCGCGCCATCGAGCTCCGGGGCTCGGAGTCGCACGGCGGAGACGGCGGCGATGGAAAGAAGAGGAAGGGGAGGGTGGGTCGCGCGATGGCGAGGGACAAGTGCGCCACCTCGTTCCTGCACCAGTTCGCGTGGCTCAACAAGCGCAACGTGAAGAACCTCATCGGAAACCCGCAGGCTTCGCTGGCGCAGGTGACGTCGGGTAGGGGGCTTGGAGCAGGGACGTGCGGTCAGGGGAGGCAGGGGAGGCAGAGCCTCACCTGTTATACTCCAATGAAAATAGCTGTTACGAAAAGTAAAAAAAAAAGAATCGTCAAATAAAATTAATATTAAGATTTTTCCACTGATCTGTGTTGTAAATGTAATTTCTGTACGATGCCAATAATTTTTATAGACAAAATCGCCAAATTCTCGGAGCTCCGCTGCAAATACAGGAAGAGACGAGAGGTGAGGCAGCGACGAGCTCAGCCTCCCCTTTGATTGCGCAACCCCTCAGTAACTGGATGGAGCGCGGGCAATAAGCACGTGCCTGTTACTATCTCAGTATGTCACCAATGTCATGTTTGTAGACCCCTTCCTTTCATGTCCTCGCCTTCCATACTCCAGGTAACTTATTTCACGTATATGTATAAAGATATTTAGTCCTGCTGGTCTCGTCATGAAACTGCATTGAAAAAGCACTAGGGGAGGCAGCTATCAGATCTGCTTCAATGAGGCGGACGTGTCTAACACGCCCCCCTCAGTGAGGCCACGCCCCCCTCAGTGAGGCCACGCCCCCTCAGTGTGTGAATCTGGCTCTGACACTCGCTAGTACCTCCCCAGCCATTGACCTCACGGCACATCACTGGTTTGGGGGGGGCATCGGGGGCGGGGGGCATCGGGGGCGGGGGGCATCGGGGGCGGGGGGCATCGGGGGCGGGGGGCATCGGGGGGGGGGGTGCATTGGGGGGGGGGGGGGCATCGGGGGGGGGGGGGGCATCGGGAGAGGGCACCCTTACTCAGTGCCCAGCCTCAGCCGCAATGGTGCCGAACGCCGCTCCGGAGAATGGTGTTGGCTCGCCTCTTGTCCTTCCTTGGGAGACTGGGCTGGTGCATGGGGCGTGGGGTGTGGGATGTGGTGGGGCGTGGTGCGTGGGGCGTGGTGCGTGGGGTGTGGTGTGATGGGGAGTGGTGGGGTGTGGTGGTGCGTGGGGTGTGGTGTGGTGGTGCGTGGGGTGTGGTGGGGTGTGGTGGTGCGTGGGGTGTGGTGGGGCGTGGGGTGTGGTGGGGAGTGGTGGTGCGTGGGGTGTGGTGGGGAGTGGTGGTGCGTGGAGTGTGGTGGGGCGTGGGGTGTGGTGGGGAGTGGTGGTGCGTGGGGTGTGGTGGGGAGTGGTGGTGCGTGTGGTGTGGTGGTGCGTGGGGTGTGGTGTGGTGTGGTGGTGCGTGGGGTGTGGTGGGGAGTGGTTGGGCGTGGGGTGTGGTGTGGTGGTGCGTGGGGTGTGGTGTGGTGGTGCGTGGGGTGTGGTGGTGCGTGGGGTGTGGTGGGGAGTGGTTGGGCGTGGGGTGTGGTGGGGTGTGGTGGTGCGTGGGGTGTGGTGGGGTGTGGTGGTGCGTGGGGTGTGGTGGGGCGTGGGGTGTGGTGGGGAGTGGTGGTGCGTGGGGGGTGGTGCGCGTGGTGTTGGTAACCTGCATATGTAGGAATATCGAGTACATAAAATTTAATTCCTATGTTTCCGACTTCCTCGATCTTGTCCCAATGATGCTTGACGTCAAGCCAAACGCCGTTGAACTAATCGCTCAACTCCGTTCCTCGCGAACTGTTCTCCAACTCACCGGCGCGGGCTGTGGCGGTAACGTGGCGCGCTCGACGCTCGCCCGCCACGTGACCTAATAACCCTCCCACCCCCCCCCCCCCAAAAAAAAAACACAATTATGCGACAATAATAACGGGTTAGGATTATCATGGATAGGCGTGCCTTGTAACTCGAGCGGGCAGTGCCGTACGTCCATAAATCCTCGCTCCAAGGCATCCCGGCAGCGTTGCGGAGCACGTCGAGTGAGACATCAAATCCCCGGGGGGGTCTCTGCCTGCCCCCCCCGCTCACTGCCGCCGTTTCGCTGTCGACGCCGTAGGTCGTGGTGACGTTGGTGCTGGGACTCGTGGTGGGAGCGCTCTTCTTCGACGCGAAGCTGGACAACTCGGGCATCCAGAACCGGTGAGGGCCGTCCAGCGGGCCCGGCGGTCAAAACTGCCCATCGGACGAGCGTACGCCGTTGGTTGATAACCCACAGGGCGATGGTGGGCCGAGACAATTCGTGACCTGTCCCAATGCCCCCCGAGTCTCCATGCCCTGAAGTGGCAACGCCAGCCTTGCCCTCTCGTCTAAATGTCCCACCTGTCCCAATGCCCCCCCCCCCCCCATGTCTCAATTCCCCCATCTCTCAATGCAACGTATCTCAATGCCCCATACTGCCGTGTCTCAAGTGCCTTCCTCGCCACCCCGTGTCTCTCAGGATGGGCTCGCTGTTCTTCATGATCACGAACCAGATGTTCGGGAGTCTCTCGGCCATCGAGCTGTTCGTCCGAGAGCACAAGATCTTCATGTGAGTCGGGGGCACACAGACACACGAGGGTGGGGGGAGGGGGGGAATGGTGGTGAGCGCGGTATGGTGGTGAGTGCGGTATGGTGGTGGCACTCACACTGATATTGTTGATGAGTCTGATGATGATGCTCATTATAATGTTGATGATGGCGATGCTGATGATGCTGCTGATGCCGATGATGCTGATGTCTATGATGCTGCTGATGATGCTGATTATGATGCTGATGATGTCGATGCTAATGATGCTGGTGATGATGCTGATGCTGATGATGCTGGTGATGATGCTGATGAGAATTCCGCCGACGATGACGACGACGACGACGCCCTGTGCGCAGCCACGAGTACGTGAGCGGGTACTACCACGTGTCCGCGTACTTCTTCTCCAAGATTCTCTCCGACCTCATCCCCATGCGCACGATCCCCGGCATCATCTTCTCCTGCGTCACCTTCTGGATGATCGGTAGGGCTCCCTCGCTCCTTCGCTCGTTCACTCGCTCGTTCAACCAAGTCATTCGCTTCTCCACCCGGTTACGTGTGTGTGTCGTGATGAAAAAAAAGAATGGGCTTTCCGGCAATTATGTGGCCGATTATTTTTCCGGAATTTTGATACCGGCAAAAAAAACGGTCTTGTAGATAGGGGCCGTCCATAAATTACGTCACGCACCTATGGGGGGGGGGGGGGGGTCAGACATTTGTGACAATGGGGGGGGGGGGGGCGGGTTGAGAAATGTGACGTCACATCAAAATGCGCAACTTTAAATAAATATAGACAACACGTTCTAGTTAATTAAATAGACTTTTTAATACATCTTTTCTCCTACAACATCAGAGTGCAGCGCCACAGTAAATACGCACTACAATAGCAATAGTTTAAAGCGATTTGAAGCGTGTTTTATTTGGGGGGGGGGCAGAGCTTTGTGACGTCATATTTGAGGGTGGGTTTGACTTTTTGTGACGCCGTGTGACGATGGGAGTGGGGGGGTCAAAAATCGTCCAAAAGCGCGTGACGTCATTTATGGACGGCCCCATATGTGTGTCATGTATGAATATGTGCGATCCAGTCTTCTGTGACCAGGTGACGCACATGCCACGTGCTTGACCGGGTTACGTGTGCGCGTCACATATGACCGTGTCGCGTGTTCCGCGTCCCGGGGTTCCAGGAGGAACAAGTTGATGACTGCGCGTGTCACGTGCGCGTCACGAGTGAGTCACGCGCGTGTCACGCTTGTGTCTCGTGCGCCAGGGTTCCAGGCGCGAGTGGACAAGTTCTTCATCTACATGCTCACGGTGGTGATGACCGCATACGGCGCCGTGAGCCTGGCTCTCGCTGTGAGCGCTGGCACCAGCGTTGTCGCCGTTGCCAACGTCTTCATCACCGTCTGCTTCATCTTCATGATTGTACGCCCCGCTGGTCGCTCGCTCACCCACCCGCTCAATCACTTACTCACTCACTCACTCACCTGCACACTCGATAATTCAAGCACCCACCTGCCCACTCAATCACTCACCTGCTCGATCACTCACTCACCCGCATACTGGCTCACTCACCCACATACTCGCTCACTCACCCACTCAATCACTCCCTCATTCACCCGCATACTTGATCACTCACCCGTTCGATCACTCACTTGATCACTGACCTGCTCGATCACTCACTCACTCACCTGCACACAAGATTTGTCAAGAAAATAATTGTTAGCATTTGTCACCCAGGGTGGGTAACGAATGGGAAACGTTTTGGGCCACTGGCTCAAGGTCGAACGCCTGACATCGCACGTTCACGCTCCGTGCATCCCCACAGCTTTTCTCCGGGTTCCTGGTGAACCTGCCCAGCGTCATGTCGTGGCTGAGCTGGCTGCAGTATCTGAGCATCCCTGGCTACGGATTCACGGTGAGTGCGGCATCAGGCGGTGGCACCGGCGATCGGTCGCGCTCGCGGACCTCAGGAGCTGACGACTGAACTGCTCTCCGTGTTCCGTCAAGCGCGCTTGATGGAACAACTGTGCTCCTGTTGACTCCAAACGCGTTGTACAGCGTGTACACGAAACACAGGCAATGGCTTTAAAAGTTGATAATCTCCTATCGATGTAGATGCCACTGGTTCATGTTCTACAGATGTAGATGCCACTGGTTCTACGTGTTCTGCAGATGTAGATGCCACTGATTCTTCACGTTCTGCAGATGTAGATGCCACTGGTTCTTCACGTTCTGCAGATGTAGATGCCACTGGTTCTTCGTGTTCTGCAGATGTAGATGCCACTGGTTCTTCACGTTCTGCAGATGTAGATGCCACTGGTTCTTCACGTTCTGCAGATGTAGATGCCACTGGTTCTTCACGTTCTGTAGATGTAGATGCCACTGGTTCTTCACGTTCTGCAGATGTAGATGCCACTGGTTCTTCACGTTCTGCAGATGTAGATGCCACTGGTTCTTCACGTTCTGCAGATGTAGATGCCACTGGTTCTTCGTGTTCTGCAGATGTAGATGCCACTGATTCTTCATGTTCTGCAGATGTAGATGCCACTGGTTCTTCGTGTTCTGCAGATGTAGATGCCACTGGTTCTTCATGTTCTGCAGATATAGATGCCCCTGGTTCTTCATGTTCTGTAGATGTAAATGCCACTGGTTCTTCGTGTTTTGGAGATGTAGATGCCACCACTGCCATATATTGCGCAACGGTTGAACTTACGACTTTCTGCCCGAACAGGCAACTTGGACATACGGACAGGATTATTTGTATCTCTGAAGGTTCGTAAGTCGAACCTTCGTAGGTAGAGGAGTCCCCGTATTCCAAATCCTCACATCTGCAACAGTCCCACGGACCATTAAACAGCGGCCGTGCGGGATAGGGTCGCCAGCTGTCAGCGGTTTGACCCGAACAGTCGGGGAATTTGACATCCACTCTTTGGGTGGCAGCAATGGATTCACACCGAGATGCGGTGAGCGGCACCGGCGTTGTGTCGATCTTCGTTACGGAACAACAGACGTGTAGGGCGGACTGAGAAACATGGGCCGTCCGCGTAAGTGTTCGCCGCTGTAACTTTGCCGACCCGACCACACGGGACACCTGCGAACAAGAGCTTCGTAGCTCATCGGATTCCTCCTTCCAGCCCAGTGTGTGCTCGAGTGTGCTGCGATCTATTGCTGGACTTTGTTCGAATTTGTCTCTGTAATTTTTGGCCGACCCAGGCCGCCCTTGTGAGACCGCGCTGGTCCGTTCACGCAAAAGAAGCGCGACCTTCACCGCTGTCCTCGACGCGATGCGATCGGCAATGTCACGGCGGCGCCACGATCATCGCGAGGTCAGCTGCCCACGACAGCCGTCGTAACCCCCCCCCCTCCCTTCTCATCGTCAGGGCCTCCTCATTAACGAGTTCACGGGACTCGAGTTCCTGTGCCGGGGCGGAGAGAACGCCACGGAGCCCGAGCAGTGCCCACCAAACTCCAGCGTCGCGCTCGGCCCCGTGTAAGTACCCCAGCAGCGGAGAGAGCATGACGGTGACGGCAGCAGCCGAGACGACGAGAGACAGACGAGCCCTCGCCATTCCCTAGCAAGCCCCGCCCATCACCTCCCGTCCAGCGGCACGCGTCGGGAACAGATGCGAGGCATTTTATCGCGACGACGTTCACGCGACACGATTGGCCACCGATCAATCGGCAGAGTCATCGACGGCTTCAATGTTAGTCGAACTTCTTTCGCGCCGTACGTAGCCAACCGCGCTAATCCACCGAGAGCCCAACTCTCATGAGCGTGCCCTTTAGTTACCCTGCAGAGCGCGGTGCGACAAACTCCGTCGTTGTACTCTACATCTGTGCTCCCCACCTCCAAAAAAAAGCCGCACTGACCAGCCTGGTGAAGTATGGTCAAACAATCCCCACGACCCGCACGGTGACCATCTGACAAGGTCGGGGCCCACTGGGGGATGAGCGGTGGTCGCGATAGGGGCGGCGGCGTTGGCGATTGTGGTGTCGTTGACATTGATGGCAGTAGGAGTGGTGGTAGCAGTCGTGGTGATGGTGTTTGCGGTGGGCTTTGAGAGCCATATGGGTGGTGGTGGTAGGGCAGGAGGCATTGGCAATGTTGGTGTTGATGGCATTGGTAGTGGTGGTGGGGGTGGTGGTGGAAGCAGCAGTGGTAGCTGTCGTGATGTGGTTCATGACGACGGCGGTTGACGGTGGTGACGGCGGTGCGCTGTGACCCCCGTGGTGACCCCCGTGGTGACCCCCGCGGTGACCCCCGCGGTGACCCCCGCGGTGACCCTGTGGTGACCCCACGTAGGTGCACGGGGGCGGAGCAACTGTGCCGCCTGGGCATCACGACGGACTCGTGGAGCCTCTGGAAGAACCACGTGGCGCTGGGCGGCATGATCCTCATCCTGCTCACCATCGCCTACCTCCGCCTGCGCTTTGTGCGAAAGTACATGTGACCGCCCGCTCACCCACCTGCTCACCCGTCTACTCACCAGTCTACTCACCTGCCTACTCACCCGCCTACTCACCCGCCCACTCACCCGTCTACTTCCTCAACCCGCTCACCCAACGGTCCACATGCCACGGAGAAGTATGGCGTTTGTATCAAATGATAAACGCCAGAAACAAACGCCATAATTGCGCGTACGTGCGTATGTACCGTGTGTATATACGGGAGAGCGAGGAGTGTCCGCAATGTATCTCTCACGAGATCGAGGTTCGTTTTTCGTTCGCGTTAACTACCGCTGCGTTTGTTGTTTGCCGATGAGCTCGAAGCGCGAGGGCCGCGCTTCTCGCCGTCACCGCTCGTGTTTGAAGCGCCGTGCTCCCTTCCCGGCAGCGAATCTCCCAACAACCCCCTGGATGACGGAGCAAACCGAAGAAAACGTCAGATGGACTCTGCAAATCGAATCGAATCTCGCGCCACGTTTGGCATCAGCGCCGTTTTCGCGGCGCAAAAGGGGGGCGATCGCGAAGGTGCCGCGTTTCGCACGGGAGCAGGGGCGCCGCGGTGGCTAGGAGACGTCAACGACCTCGCCTGGTGTGCAAGAGGTCGCGAGTTTAAACCCAACCCTGACGCCTGCCTGGATATTTGGAGTTTGCACATTCTCCCCGTGGTCACGTGGATTTTTCTCCGGGTCCTCCGGTTTTTCCCTCCACGTGTAGAATCAATGTGCGTTTAAAGTATTTGGCTCCTATCAATGTCCACGCGATAAGCCACTTCGTTGGGCTATCATTTGTGATAGCCAGGTCACTTCTGAAAAAGAGCTATGCAGGTCTGTGGGCCTTGCCTGGTAAAATAAAAAATAGTTAATAGAGCCTGCGAGTTGAGGAACTTACCAACCTTGGACCAGGATGCCGGCACGCATGGACGACTGGTCTTTAACAAATGCCGTGGTCAATACACGCCACGTGTATTCGACATTACGTGTGATGATGCTGTGTGCGATGATCCTGTGTGCGATGATGCTGCGTGCGACGATGATGACGTCACACCACAGTATTAACCAGGGTGGCCGCCACTGGTCTCGGCGAGCGCGCCACCACCCGGGCCGCATCACTTCAAAGACCGGCAACGAGACGACAATCGGTGAATCCCGACCGTTTAATCACGAACGGCGCAAGCGGAGAGCCAAGCAAAACATTTACGTACCCACAAGCCACGCGGGGCCAACAATAAAAAAAATGTATAATCTTCAATTTAAAAAAAATTTATTTCGACGGATTAAAAAAGAAAAACAATTTCAACTCCGGCCAAAGAATAGGACGACCGGCGGCGTCGTCGGCAGCAGCATCGTTGGTGGCGGGGGCAGTGGGGGCAGTGGGGGCAGTGGGGGCAGCGGGGGGCAGTGGTGGGGGGGGGGGGGGAGCTGTGGGGGTGGGGGGGGGTGGCCTGTGGATCGGCGTGAGAGGCAGCCGAGTCTCGCGACTGTTTCCAGAAGGATCCTGCCAAGTTTTCGTAGCGGGAGGGGGCGATGCTGCTGCTGCTGCTGCTGTGTAAACTCAACTGGGTAGTGTGCGGGGAACGTTTCAGCCTTGGGATGTTTTGGCCACTGCCAGTTGCATTGTGCGAGCTTTTTTAGTTTGTATCCACAGGTAGAAATTGGAGAACCCGGAGGAAACCCACGCAGAACGCAGCGGGAGAACATACAAACTACACAGAGGCACCCGAATAGGGAATCCAACCCAGGTACTTCTTGCTGTGAGGCACAAGCGTTACCTCCGCACGACCGCCCTGCCCGCTAGCAACTATCGTCTCACCACCGATGACTGAACAGTGAACCCAATAAACACACCGACTCGCTCACTTTACCCATGGATTCTCAATACAGTGCGACAACGTGGACAAAGTATGATAATTGGTTTTTTACCCTTTTATCTGGCAACAAAAGTGACACCTTTTTTACAAGGAGTCATGTTTGCATTGACCACAATACCTGTGGTCGGAATGCAAAAAAAACACAACTCTGATAATGTATGCACTGTTTTTGAAATTGATTGGTCCACACCCGAGACAGCTTTTCTTAGAGCCTAGTCTCACATGGTGTTGGACCAGATGATGCCAAAAGGCGCACAACTCAAAAACAATGCACCATCAGAGTATGAGAGCTCGGGGTAAGCATTTGCACCATTGGAACCTCCTTTGCCAGTAGCAAAATATGATAATTGTTTTTTTACCCTTTTATCTGGCAACAAAACTGACACCTTTTTTACAAGGAGTCATGTTTGCATTGACCACAATAACTGTGGTCGGAATGCAAAAAAAAACACAACTCTGATAATATATGCACTGTCCTTGAAATTGATTGGTCCACACCCGAGACAGCTTTTCTGGTGTTGGACCAGATGACACCAAAAGGCGCACAACTCAAAAACAATGCACCATCAGCGTATGAGAGCTCGGGGTAAGCATTAAAAAAAAGTGTCAGTTTTGTTGCCAGATAAAAGGGTAAAAATGTTTTTATCATATTAGGCTACTGGCAAAGGAGGTTCCAAGAGTGTGGACAAAGTACTTTGTTAGTTACCAAGGCTTGACCAGAATCTGAATCTTTATTTATCCTGGAGAAATCCAGTGAGCTATTAAGTTTTTTTTCACAGATGTCCAGTAGGGGGGTGCGGTTCAGAAGGAAGCAGGGCACGGGTTTAAATTCTCAACATCATTAAACATCTAATTTTAAAAATCATTTAACTAAGACCCATCAAGACCAGTTACACACACACACATACACACAAACACGTAAACAAATATTAACCAATCAGAGTAGCGCGTGGGGGGCGACGGACGGACGGGCGGCTCACAGAGACGCTGAGCCCGCACCGTTGAGACCCTCGGTTGGAGTCCGGCGCGGGCGAGCGGATTCCTCCGCTCCACTGCGACTCGAGCAACCGGGGAGGGTCGTGACCCCAGCGTGGAGTGTATCTGAAGGTGGGGGGGGCGGGGGTGGGGGCGGGGGTGGGGGCGGGGGCGAGGGTGGGGGTAGGAGCGGGTGTGGGGGCCGGTTCCCTAAGCTAAAGAGCCGCGCTACTACGTACGGTGGTGAAAGAAGTTTGACGTACGTGCATTATGTCCCGCGACGTTTCGTTTCGTTACGCGCGATCGCCACTCTCCCCCTCCCCACCAACTCGGAGCGCGCATCGCTCTGACCGTCGGTACTCCCTCGACAATGTTTTCAAAGCCTCGTGTTGTTTTCTAGCCGAGCAAAATGTCTCGTTGCTCATTTGTCTCCCGTCCGTGTAATTTCAATAAGAACCTTTGTAAAAGCTCTTGTGAAATGTTTTCTCTGTTTGGTCTCGAGCGAACGTCGGGTCTAACCCTAAACCATAGCCCCTAAACCTAACTCCGATCTCAAGGCCTAACCCCTAGCCTTATCGCGAGCCTTAAACCCTACCTGTGATGTCTCGCTGCTACTCCCTACTCCTCCAATTAGCACGGTTGACTACATACGGTATGAAAGAAGTTCAACATACATAAATCCCGAATGCCTGACCCCTGACCCTCAATCCTATCCCTAATACCGAACCTGTAACCCTATCCCTAACCCCTGTCCCTTAGACATAACCAGAAGCCCTTAAACCATGTCCCCATAACCCCAAGGATACGGGCGAAAATTAATGAGGTGCAGTGCCCCCCAAATATTTATATATATCTATTTGGGGGGCACCGTGCCCCTGTGAACGGTCAGCTGGTCCGTCTCCCGTCAACTGGATTCCCCGTGGTTGGTTGGGCAAAACAGCCCGCTGATCTCACTGCCGCTCACCCCGTTGATCTTGGCGAACGGTTAAGCCGGTCGCTCGGGCAGTTTTCGTTTGGCGATGCAGTTGCCAGTTAAAAAGCCGCAGCAACGTTCGCCATGGCGAGCGTCGCCATGGCGACGCTGCCGTGACAACGCCATGCGGCGACGGCGTCGCTCCACCGGAACCTTAGAGGCTTTTTATATTCACTTCTCGTTCAATGAAATTGCAAACTCGTCGCCGTACAGCCTCCGGCACACAGCCTTCGGGCTTGCGTAGCTACAAGGTTATCGCCGTCTGGAGTGTTGCGGCGTTCCTACTCCTGCTCTCATCGTCGTGACAATCATTACCCAAGCGACACAAAAAAAACCCGGACTGCTCCTGAGAAAACTTCTTACAGATTTCCTTACCCCCCGCCCGCCACCACCCTCCCCCCACCACCACGAGTCGACGTCTACCTCCTCAAAAACCTGGACACAGACGGCAACCCCCCCCCCGCCCCGGTCGGCCTGCGGCCCCGGTGAGTCGGGGCGCCTTGTCGGCCGTCGCCGCCCGACTTTCCGGTGGCCTCCCGTCCGCTGCGCCGTACAAGTCACCCGGCGCCGCCCCGGGTCGCCCGCCCGGCGCGCGCCGGGGTCTCTCCGCCGCGGCCGCTGCCGCCCGCTTGTTTAGGCGATCTGATTGGTCGGTTGCTTGACCCGGAAGTAGAGCTTGCGGGTCAGCATGGACAGGAAGCAGGGCACCTGCTTCTTGCCCAGCGATTTGATGTCGTTGGAGCGGTCGACGCAGCGCGCGGCCACCATGCGGTTGACGAGCGTCAGCAGCTCCAGCAGCTCCAGCTCCGAGCCGTGGCGCTCCAGCGCCGTCACCAGGTCCTGGATGTACCACGAGCCGTTCACCGTCTCGCGGTGAGAGTAGTAGCCTGCCGCGGGGCGGGCGAGAGAGAGAGAAAGAGGAGTTGCGGTGAGGTAGAGTGAGCGAGAGAGAGAGTCACGGAGAGACAGAGAGAGAGAGTTGCAGTAAGACAGACAGAGAGAGTCACGGAGGGAGAGACAGAGAGAGAGAGTGGTGGAGAGACAGAGAGAGAGAGTCGCGGAGGGACAGAGCGGGTGGGCAACAGTGGGGTGGGGAGGAACAGGACATTGTTGTCGCTGTTGTGGTCACTGATATTATCACCATCATTCTCATGGTCATCATGTGTTTCATCTTCATTATGGTCATCACTACCACCATCACTGTCACCATCACTATCACCAGCACGAGCACAATCACCATCAACATCACCACGACCACCATCACGACCACCATCACCGCCACCATCACCGCCACCACCACCGACACCACCGCCGCCGTCACCGCCACCGTCACCGCCGTCGTCACCGCCACCGTCACCGCCGCCACCCTCGCGCACCTTCGGCCACGGAGTAGCAGAGCAGGAAGTCCGCTGCGGAGGGCAGCGTGGGGGCGATGCCGGCGTCGGCCACCACCACGTTCTCCTCGGGCACCAGGAAGTGGTCCACCGCGTCCGTCTCCACCAGCACCGGCTCATCGTGCTTGTCCCCGCGGCACGCCTGCACACGGACGCACGCACGTGTACGCACGTTACACGCGTACGCAAGCACGTGTACACACGTCACACGCGTACGCACGTCACGCGTGTACACACGTCACACGTGTACATACGTCACACGCGTCCGCACGCAACACGCGTGTCCGCACCTGGAAGATGAAGATCTTGGGCTTGCCGACGAGCGAGGGGCACTCCGTGCCGCGAAACTGCTCCAGGATGTCGTTGGTTTTGACGAGGCCGTCCTTGGTGTAGAGTATGCCGGGCTCGCCGTGCGTGAACACCGCGCACACGAAGCAGTCAAAGCCTGAATGGTCCGCCTTGGCAGCTGGCGCGGGCGGGCGCGAGGATGCGCATGGGTACATGGGGGCATGAGCACGCAAACACGTGGGTACACGGGAACATGGGCACGCAAACACGTGGGCACAGGGGAACACGGATATGCAGGCACATGGACATGCAAACACGGGCACACGGACACAGGCAAATGGACATGTGGCCACACGGACATATAGACACACGGCCAGATGCACGGAGAGACAGACGGACAGGCAGTTAAATGGACAGACAGAGGGGCAGGCAGTAGACAATCGGACGAATGAACAGACCGACGGTGCAAGATGGACCCAAGGAGAGACAGCCACGTGGAAAGACGGCCAGATGGATGGGTAGATGGATGATGCGCAGATGGAGATATCCACGGGCAGACAGTCAAACAGACTTTTCAGACAGACACATGGATGGACGAAGAGGGAGAGACAGACGGATGTGCGGACAAAAATCTAAGTCAGACGGATGGATGGAGAGAAAACAGATGGACGGGGACTTTAAGAGTGGGTCTTGAAGGGATCTAGCATGAGGGAGCAAGAGTCCAGCTTGACGCTATCAAGAGAATTGGCCACGATGACCTCTTGACCTATTAACCATCTCCTATGAGAGCGGGGGGTGGGGGGGGCGCGGTCAGAGAGCTCACCCTGAAGGATGACCTGGTGGAACTCCGTGGTGCAGATGTCTTTGTGGACGCGCACCGTGAACCCCAGATTACGCAGCCTGGACACAGCGAGGGTCAGGGGTCAAACACTCCACACCAGTCCAGCACGTCAACCGCTCACGGTCAGTCGCGTCACTCAACGCAGCATGTCAACTAATCACAACATGGGGGGGGGGGGGGGTGAGGGAGGGGGGTGCACTCGCCTGCGCTCGAGGTTGTTGGAGTCGGCCTGCGTGCCACGGCGCTGATTCAGACGCAGGGTCCAGTGAAAGTTCTCGTGGTTGAAGATCAGCGCCAGCCCCCGAGATGCATGGTTCATGTTGTACTCCAGTTGAGGGTCCATAATGCTGCGTCACAGAGACAACACAGATTATTGATTTCGATATCATTACGAGTCCGCTCGATTACCCAGCACAGCCGCATGGAGCCTCGAGATTCTTTGTCAGGAGGGTCCTGCCAGGTTGGTGTGTGTGCGCGTATGTGTGCGGTGTGTCTGTGTGTGTGTGGGGAGCGGTGGTGCAGCGGTTAGCACGCTGCGCTACGAACCCAGTGGCTCGAGTTCGATTCCCGCTCACGGCCAACCACAACCTCGTGTACCGTGTTGGCCTTCAAAGGTGCTACTTGCAAACAGCACTTGCCCCAAAAGTAGGTTGTAGGCTATACTGGGAATCTTTGTCTTTATTGTGGTGTACACTGCCCGTAGAATGTGGCAGTCCAGGTGGTGCCGATCACCCACCGGACCGGTTGGACGGGTGGCAGGGATGAACATCCGGGAAAGCGGAAGCGGGGTGGTTGTGCAACGCGCACACGTGCGCCTTTGTGTGGGTGTGCATGTGTGTTTGTCTTTGCTGGCGTGGATGTGAGCGTCTGTGGGCCTACGAGTGTGTGTGTGTGTACGTGACCGTATGTGGGGGAGTCGGGAGCGGTGGGTGTAGCGGTTAGCGCGCTACGCTACGCACCCGGTGATTCGAGTTCGATTCCCGCTCACGGCCAACACCAGTGACGATTATCTGAACCGGTCCTGGGCCCCTTCTAGGTCGACTCAGCCTCAAATGAGTATCTGGTGCGGTGTGTAAACATCGTCACTGGGGAGACAAAGGCGGCCGGGCGTAGTCCTGGCCACCCACCCCCTCGTGTGCCGTGCCGGTGCTCGCTAACATCACTAACCCCAACAGTTCGTTCAGGCTATACGGGGGATCTTTGTGTAGTGACATATAATGGGTCACTACGGCGCTTAGCGCCAGTTACGGATAGAGGGGAACTGGGAGTGTAGTGGCCCTCTCTGCCAGCACGGTACGCTGTGTCATGGACAGGGTCCCTAGGGGGCATGGTTCTGGTGGCTGGCAGAGAGGGGATGCATCTGAGGACATAGCAGCCCGGTTGGCTGGGGGGCATAAAAGGGAGGTCCCGGGGTCCCATCGGGGCTGTCTGCTGGAATGGAACCCTCGGTTTCCGGTCTTCCTGCTCGGCATTGTGGGTCAGGCAGTGTGCCGACTCACCTGACCTGTTTATATAGTTACCCCGTGGTGGTTACCGGTAATGTAGTTATCCCGTTGTGGTTACTGGTTACTAAGTTACCCCGTTGTGGTCGTAGAATAAACCTGTTGCTTCCTGAATTAGTGTCTCTCAAGTGAACTCACTGCATTTGTATGTGGAGGAGTGGTGGCCCAGCGGTTAGCGCGCTGCGCAGCAAACCCCGCCACCCCAGTTCTAGTCTGGCTCCCGGCCAACACGAGCGACGATTATCTGAACCGGTTCCTGGGGTATCCCCTAGGTCGACTCGGCCTTAAATGAGGGCGTCATGCCGGGCATGTAAACATTAGCAAATTGTGGAGACAAAAGCAGCAGTCGGGCGTGGTTCTAGCCACACCACCCACTCGTGCGTTGTGGTGGCCTTGATAGGCGCTCGCTAACAGCACTTGGCAACAATCTATAAAGCCTGCATACCAGTGCGTGGCATGCAACAAGTGGGAGTACAGGATAGGCGAGGCTGGTTTGCCTGCTGCCTAATATTGAGCAATAATTTACTTTTAACTAGCACGAGTCCAAAGTACTGTATCGTAAAAGCAAGTGTATTGTTTAGTCTATCAGCATATTGGACCAAACGTGAAGCGAGCGGCCAACTCTTGGTCCTGTTTCAAGTTTCTGGGTCATATCAGCAGCAGCGGCGGCGGTCTGGCTTTCATTATCCGGGGACGCTGTTGGCACGGGTGGGCATGGATCGTTCCGTTCGGTGGGGATAAAACGCCATACAGCCAGAATTCACCACATCTTCGTCATAATCATCACCACCATCATCATCACCAGATGGGTTTTTTTTTCATTCATTCATCCATCGCGCATAAGGACCGTTGCGCCAAAAACAAACAAAAAACCTCCTTTGACGGCATTTGTGTAAAAAAAACTGCTCTTGCTGCCATACACCAGCATCTAAAAAAAACACAATTAAACATTTCTCATACAGCGAACCTCCACCGGTTGTCAACCTCCCACTCCCCGCCAATGGTCGACCATCAACCCAATGGGGACCGAGGGGGCACGAGGCGGCACGTGGCCGACGCGACCGTCCGATGACGCAGACGGCACCCGTCAAAGGATTCGGCGGACCCGCAAAACCCAACACCATCATCGACTGCCATCGAACACAAATACCAAAACCATCGACCCACACCATAATCACTCCCGCCACCGCCGCCGCCGCCACCGCCGGCTTCTTCACGCCTTTAAAGGAGGAGGAATTAACCGTTGATCCGCTCTCGCTTCTGAACAGACAACCCGAGTTGGATAACAACATCTAAAATGACATCTTTTAATCTGCTGCGATAAATCTGTACGAAAGAACGAAGTCTGGCCGGCATCTTGAGTGATTTGCTTCAACCACGGATCACGGCGGGGGGGTGGGGCGGAGGTCACGGACCACACTGACGGACGTTGACCGTCAACTGGGGTCCACAGGGCGACGGTCAACTCCGTTGGACGCAGCCGTCTCCCCTCTCGAACTGAGCTCCCGATCGCGCGGGCGGGACAGGTCGCATGACATGAAAAGACGAAGCCGAAACCCACATAACAATCTGTCAATAAAACAGTTGTTAAGATGTGTAAATACCAGACAGGATTCACGCGTACTGCATTAACGCCAATAAGTATAACCCGTAAAAACAAAGATTTTCACTATAAATCCTTTATATGCGTGGCGGCTAGAGTCCTCTCGTCCTCTGGCTTGAGATGGCTGCCACCTATGGGTCAGATGATTGCATTGCACCATTAAGCAATTGGTAATTGAATATTTAATTTGTTTTCCCTAAACAGTGTAAAATTTTGGGAATTTTTTTTCACGAAAATTAATTGTCTCGCACAACGAGTCTGTGTGGAAAATGTCAGCTCGATTGGATCACGGGAAGTGGGTTAAAAAACGACCGAAAGATTTGCACGGTCGTAAGCGCGCAAGCAAGCACGCAAGCAAGCACGCAAGCAAGCAAGCGAACTTAATATAAATGATTTAAAAAGGGTGTTCGCTGTCTGGCGTCCTCTGGTCTAACACTGTTTGAGACTCGGCTCTAAAGAAAGCTGTCTCTGGTGTGGAGCAATCAGTTTTAAAGACTGCATCAAATGATCAGAGCATGTTTAGTGTTTGCATGTTCACTGCAAGGACCGTGTGTGGTTAATGCAGGCATGATTCCTTGAAAAAAAATATTGTTTGGTGCTTTAACATCTTAACACAACTGTTTTGTTGCCAGAAAGGGGTAAAACCTATTGCTATATTTTGATACTGCCTAGAAAGGTCCCGATATTGAAGTCGGACCCCATCGGTATGCCAAGAAGGCGCCTTCTTTGGGCATCGCAAGTGGAACGACCGGCAGCCGAAATCCAAATCGGCTGATATCTAAATCGGCTTGGCAGCAATGTGTAAAGCGAGAAGTCGAAAGTGGCAGAAACACGGTGAGCAATAATGCCGACTCCACCACCACTACCCCCCCTCTCTCCCACACCGCCACCACCACCACTACCCCCTCTCTCCCACACCACCACCACCACCCCTCTCTCCCACACCACCACCCCCTCTCTCCCACACCGCCACCACCACCACTACCCCCTCTCTCCCACACCACCACCACCCCTCTCTCCCACACCACCACCCCCCCTCTCTCCCACACCACCACCACCACCCCTCTCTCCCACACCGCCACCACCACCACCCCCTCTCTCCCACACCGCCACCACCACCACCCCCTCTCTCCCACACCACCACCCCCTCTCTCCCACACCACCACCACCACCACCCCCTCTCTCCCACACCACCACCACCACCCCCTCTCCCACTCCCTGGTGCCATGACCCCGCTCTCTGCCAAGGGAACCGCCACTGCGTGGGCGAGTGGAGGAGTGGGCTGTACCACTTCACTCACATATAACATGCTAATTCACACATATAACATGCTAATTCACACATATAACATGCTAATTCACACATATAACATGCTAATTCACACATATAACATGCTAATTCACACATATAACATGCTAATTCACACATATAACATGCTAATTTACACATGAAATGCTAAATAACACATATAACATACTAATTGACGCACTGTATACACATGAGACGTGTACAATGCTCATTAGCATACGAGTGACACATTCCTCCCACCCACAGTGTTGACGCCGCGGGGCGTCTAGGGATGATGGGGGGGGTGGTGGGGGGGGGATCGTGGGGGGGGGGATGGGGGGGGGAATGATGGGGGGGATGATGGGGGGAGGGATGGGGGGGGAGAGATGGGGAGGGATATGGGGGGGTGGGGGAGGGATGGGGGGGTGGGGGAGGGATGGGGGGGTGGGGGAGGGAGGGATGGGGGAGGGATGAGGGGGTGGGATGGGGGGTGGGGGAGGGATGGAGGGGTGGCGGAGGGATGGGGGGGGTGGGGTAGGGATGGGGGGGGTGGGGGAGGGATGGGGGGGGTGGGGGAGGGATGGGGGGGGTGGGGGAGGGATGGGGGGGGTGGGGGAGGGATGGGGGGGGTGGGGGAGGGATGGGGGGGGTGGGGGAGTGATGGGGGGGGTGGGGGAGGGATGGGGGGGGTGGGGGAGGGATGGGGGTGGGGGAGAGGGATGGGGGTGGGGGAGAGGGATGGGGGTGGGGGAGAGGGATGGGGGTGGGGGAGAGGGATGGGGGTGGGGGAGAGGGATGGGGGTGGGGGAGAGGGATGGGGGTGGGGGAGAGGGATGGGGGTGGGGGAGAGGGATGGGGGTGGGGGAGAGGGATGGGGGTGGGGGAGAGGGATGGGGGTGGGGGAGAGGGATGGGGGTGGTGCTCAGGTAGACTGACCTGTTTGAGTCGACTTCGTTAACGTTGGCGGCGTCTGTAAGGGAGCACAGAGACAGTGGTGATGTTATCCGGCAGACGCGACCACGTGGCTCCAACAGGGTTTGGCGATGGTGGTGATGATGGTGGTGGTGTGAGAATGATGTTGACTTGAGCGGAGAGTCTTGCAATACAAGCGTCAGCGATGGGATTTCACACAGTGGCAACACGCCACTCCACTTGGATTCAGTGATGGTGAGGATAGAGAGGATGGCGATCGTAACTGGGGATGGTGATGATTGAGGATGGTGATGATGGTGGTGATGAAAATGGTGGTGGTGATTGATGGTGGCTATGTTAACGGTGGTAACAACGGTAGTGGTGATGGTGATACTAATTTGTAGTGATGATGGTGGCGCTAATTTGTAGTGATGATGGTGGCAGTGATGTTGATGATGGGTGGTTGTGATGGTGGTAGTGAATTTGATGATGACGGTGGTAGTGATGGTGATAGTGATGTTGATGATGGTGGTAGTGATGATGGTGGTAGTGATGTTGATGATAGTGGTAGTGATGATGGTGGTAGTGATGTTGATGATAGTGGTAGTGATGGTGATGATGGTGGTAGTGATGATGATGATGGTAGTGATGATGATTGTGATGTTGGTGATGGTGGTGGTTGTGATGTTGATGATGGTGGTGGTAATGATGATGATGATGTTGATGATGGTGGTGGTAGTGATGATGATGGTGGTTGTGATGTTGATGATGGTGATGGTGGTAGTGATGATGATGGTGGTAGTGATGATGATGTTGATGATGGTGGTGGTAGTGATGATGATGGTGATGATGGTGGTTGTGATGGTGATGATGGTGGTAGTGATGATGATGGTGATGATGGTGGTTGTGATGGTGATGATGGTGGTAGTGATGTTGATGATGTTGATGATGGTGGTTGTGATGTTGATGATGGTGATGATGGTGGTAGTGATGATGATGGTGGTAGTGATGATGATGTTGATGATGATGGTGATGATGGTGGTAGTAATGTTGATGGTGGTAGTGATGATGATGATTGTGATGTTGATGATGGTGGTGGTTGTGATGGTGATGATGACGGTTGTGATGTTGAGCGGATCGTGAGACCGCCACGCGCGCCGCCTCACCTGCCCAGGAGCTCGCGGCGGCGTCTCGCGACTCACCTCTCGGTCACGTGACCACCAACAAACATGCCCTTCGCTCGCTGTCGCTTTGTTACCGCCCACAGAGGCTTCGTCAATTTCCTCAATGGTGAGTGTGGGCGTGGGGAGGGGGAGTTGCGGAGAGGATGAGGAGTGGGTGGGTGGGTGGGGAGGAGGTAGGTGGGGGGTTGGGTTGCGTTTCCTGGTGGGTGCTGGTGAGTGGGGTTGATTCTGGGGTTGATGTTTGGTTCCGTTTGCCCGGGGTCACGGAGCCCGCATGCCCAGCCACCGGATTCCCCGCACGGGTTCTGTTTGGTCAGCCTAGAGGAAGCTCAACGGGCGGCGGTGGCGGCTGTGCACGGGCTGGAGAAGAGTCGGAGGGATGTGGAGCTGAGTGGACTTGCCGAAGAGCGGTACCAGCGGTGTCAAGATTGGCCTCTGGAGGAGGAGGCTCGTGAAGGACACTACTGGGCAGTTGGAGGCAGTCGCCCTCCAGCAACAACGGAGGACAGAGGAGCGACGCTCACAACAACGAGCGGAGCGCCGTGCGGTTTAAAACGCAGCAATGTATCTCAGTCAGTCGACCTATGACATCTGGGTCTGCCCTGTGAGCCTTCAGCACTTCACATGGCCTCAAAAGTGCACCTAGCCTGGCACAAGCGCTGTTGTGACGTCATCGCCACTCGGTGGCGAATGTCGCTTGTTGTTGATGGTCGTAATGGTGAGTGTGTGTCCGTGGTGTATCTCTGAGTGTGATCATGCGGTGGGGGGGGGGGGGGAGGTGACAGAGGGAGATAGGCCGCGCTATCTCCCCCTCCTGCGTCTCCACTCACCTGCCAAGACTCCTGTGTCCGCGTGATCTCCAGGTGACGAGACGTCCGCTGCGACAGCGCCTGCGGCACAGAGGGGAGACTGTGGAGGAGCCACGTGGCAGAGGAGGGAGGGGGTGGGGGGTAGGGGGGGATCCGACGCACCCCCTTCAACCCCCCCCCCCCCCATCGAAATAAAGTCCCCTCCGCGTAGCCTACACAAGTACGTAAAAAAATGAAATTTAAATTAATAAAAGTAAAAATAAAATAAAATTATTTTACTTTTATTAATTTTTATTTTTTTTACCTACGTGACTTTACCGAAAAAACCTAAGAATATGAATACTTGCAGTCACGAACGCTTCAAATCTAGAATACACAAGTACGCGTGGTCAATGCAGACAGGATTCCTTGCAAAAGGTTTCAGTTTGGTGTTTTGACATCTCAACACAACTGTTTAATTGCCAGAAAGGGTAAAAAACTATTCTTATATTTTGATGCTGGCAATGGAGGTCCCATGATGTAGCTGCTCACCCCGAGCTCTTAATGACAGTGGCATTGCCTTTGTGCTGTGCGCCTCTTGGCGTCGTCCTCTGGTCTAACACTGTTTGAGACGAGGCTCTAAAGAAAGCTGTCTCTGGTGTGGACCAATCAGTTTCAAAGACAATGCATTATATACTACCAGAGCATGTTTTTTTGTTTTCATGCTCACCACAAAGTGTGTGTGGTTAACGCAGACATTATTCCTTGCAAAAGAATTCAATTTGGTGTTTTAACATTTCAACACAACTGCTTTATTGCCAGAATGGGTAAAAACACATTCATATACCGGCCACCTGAGTTCGATTCCCGGCCATGGCAAACATCAGTGGCGAATATCCAAACCAGTTCTTGGCCTCTCTACTAGGTCGACTCAACCTTAAGTCGAGAACCCGGGTGCAGTGTGTGTAACAATCAGCACTGGGGAGACAAAGGCGGCCGGGCGTGGTGCTGGCCACCCACCCCCTCGTGCTCTGCACCGGCCTTCATAGGTGCTGCTCGCTCACGGCACTTGCCCCAACAGGTCTGCTCAGGACATTACGGGGGAGCTTTGTCTTTGTGCTGTGGTGGTGGTGGTGTTGGCGGTGTGAATAGTGGTCACCAGATGTCCTTCAGGGCAGAGGTTAAATACAGGGGGGCGCTTCAAACAATGTGAACGCTTCTGAGAATTTGCAACGACACCATGAGAAATGTGCCACCTTCCGGGCTCTGGAGACCACCTGGAGAAGATTCCAGGCACGCGTTGACAATGATGGCGAACAAGTGGAGACTTTTTGAAGCTATTATCATGCATTTGTTATCATGTTACAGTCGTTCTTTTTACATTAAAAACGATAGTCGCATGTGTGATTTCTTTTAAGCACCCTGTATATGACACAATACAGTACGGTAGTTGTGTATGGGCGCACTCTAGTGACAAAATATATAAATACACAATGCATATTTTTTTGATTTAAAGCTTTCGTGACTGCAGGGATTCATATTCTTGCCTCTTTCGGTAAAGTCACGTAGAAGGGAAATAATAAAAGAATAAAAATAAAACATAATAAAATAAAATTCTCTCGACGTTTCGGCCACAACTCAAGCAGCCGTCCTCAGGTGAAGAAACAGAGCTGTCGGAAAGACAGCGTCCCCATGAACATATGTAAACTCCTTTGTCAAGGCGCTTCCCTCCTCCCACCCAGCTTAAAATACGCTGCCAAGCTTAGCAGTGTTCATTAGGACGCTGTCTTTCCGACAGCTTTGTTCTTCACCCGAGGACGGCTGCTTACGTTGTGGCCGAAACGTCGTGAGAATTGTATTATTTAATTATGTTTAAATTTTATTATTTTATTATTGCCCTTCTACGTAACTTTACCGAAAGAACCAAGAACACAATGCATCGTTCATACATATATCTCTCCGCAATCGGCAGGGATGTTTGCCCTGATGCAATGTCTACTTTTATTTATTTACACGGACTTGCCAATCGTTTCCTCGATGTTGCATTCCCATCGTGTTTGTTGTTGTTGTTGTGTTCTTTGCCGACCGCGTGGCCCCTACTGGACGTCTGTGAAACAAACCGCTTCACGGCTCATCTGATTCCTCCTGCACTGTCTGAGATGAAGACGATTCTCTTTCTCGAGCAGCACACAGCGCCACGTGATGCTGCACTGCCCCCTACCGCCCACCGCGCTTAACGTCCGGCGCACGAGAGCGCACGACTCGGAACGCGACATCGATGTTGAACGTGCCCCCCCCCCCCATATCCAATAATGATCGTTCATGCGATTGTGCAAAACAAAACAAGAATTGAAGGTCGTGGCAAGTGGAGGGACATACAAAGCGGCTTGGTCTGTGACGCGTACCACGGGAAGGAGAGAGGAGAGACGCGAGAGAGTGAGCGAGAGGTGGGGGTTTACATAAAGCAAAGTTTAAAAATGTAAATTATAAAAAAAAATACGAAATGATGAACGAAGCAAAGTGCCGAATACACCGAGCATCTTCTTGTTTCCACTGATCGTAAAAAAAAGGAGACACGCGGAGAGAATGGACGAGGGGGGGTTTGGGGGTGGGGGCAGGAAGAGACCGGTACGCGAGAGAGAAGGGGATGGAGGCCGGGACGGAAGTCCCTCGAGACGGACAAAGAACGGGAGGAGGAAGTGGAAGTCACGGCTCAAGATGCAAACGCGTCCGCTCAAGATGCAGGCGTGCGGGAAGGTGGCGGTGGAGGGGAAGGAATGACCAAGATCTCGAGGAGGATGATGAGAGGGTGGAGACGATGATGACGACGATGAGAGGGGAAGAGAGGGAGATGAGAGGAGGAAGGAGCTTGCGTGGTGGAGGAGGAGGAGCAGCGTCTGTAGTCACAGCGGGGTTGGCGGGTGAGAGGAGGGATTCCGAGTGGAGGTGGCCACAAGGAAATCGCCGCTTTACGGGAGCCTTGAGCGGATTTGGACATTCAGTAGAGCATAGGTGGTGTACGTATGTTGAATTTGTTTCGCACAATGCGTAGCTAACGGTGCTAATCGGAGGCGCGGGATGATGAATACACTCCGCGATATTGAGCGGGGCGGCCTGCTGGGGTCGAACCGCGAATCTCTGCACGTAGCTGCGAAGCGCTCAACCGCTGGGCCGTGTTTTTGAAGTCCATCAAAGTAGAAAACCCCGATATGAAAAATTGTGAAATCGTATCGCGGAAATAATACCCAGAGCTCAGGAGCCGCGATGGGACTGGGCAGGGCGTTTGTTTGTTGTAGTACAGAGTAAGACTGATGGCCTTAATCTAAGTTGTCTTATGGTTGTTGTTGTTGTTGTTGTTCGACTTGCATCCCACTGGGATGTTTGCACACAGTGTTGGTGTACGGTGTTTTTTTCTGCAATATTTTGCTGTCTTTTCTTGGATTTTCTGTTTGCACTTAGTCACATATTCACTTTAAGATGTTTTTGTTCATGTTTTAGTTTTTTGTTTGTTGCGGTTGCACCCGATTCAAGAGCCGAATGGCTCACAGGGCTATACCTAATAAATGAACTTGAACTTGAACCCACTCACTCACGACTTGAACACAAATCTCACCCGTGGCACAAGAATGGGAGTCGCCAGACCTGGCAAACAAGTGTCTCGTTACCCCACCCCCTGGTTTCAACCTCCACAGGAAAGAGTGGGTCCATCCTCAACAGGTTCGGAACTGCTCACGGGCCAATTCCTCGCCACCCTCCACCGATGGGGCATAAGAGCGAGCGAGTCACGACACGTGCCATGGGGGGGGTGCAGCAAGCCATGCTCCAAACATCCTAGAAGTCTGCCCGATCCGACTCGCCCTCAACACAGCGGAGAACGGAAGCAACCGCTTGGCTTAGGGACTTTGCAATTCGCTAAATGAAACATTGTCACACGAGAAGAAATCTCGAATCGACGCGACCTCTAAACACACACACACGCACGAAAACAAAGTGGAGCATTTGTAGAATGTTGATGTTCTTCGTAACACAAAAATAAAAATATTTCGCATTTTTGCTGGATGAATGCCTCCCCACGCTGGGGGTTTGGTCATGGTGCCTGTTTGACCATACTTCACCCCGACGGTCAATGCTGTTAGCCGTGGCCAGGAATCAATTAACCGTCAAAATGATAATTATTATACCGCCCTAGCCGCCCATCATCACCATCATCACTCCGGGGTCGATAAAACGGCACCACTTTGTGGTAAGCCAGCAGTAGTTCGTGTTATGGATAAACTGACACCCCCTGTCATAGGAATGTGGAAGTTCAAGGCTCGCGACTATTTGTCGTGTTTGTTTAGCCGAGGTGATCATAAAAGCAGGAATTTGACACGCAGCCTTTCGCGACCAAAATAGAGGGGTTTTTTTTGGGGGGGGGGGGGGGTTAAATCGCGTACATTTAAATGTGTCGGGTGATTGCGGGTTTAACGACACATTTATATTAACGCGATTTAACCCAAACATCCGTCTCTAGTAGGATAACGACACGTGTATCAGCAGCAAGATTGTGGCACGGAGTCGCCGAGGCTTTCACAAGAAGCAAACGCGAAACGGATACTGAAGGCGACAGCGGTGGAAGCGAGAATAGAATAATGGGAGCTCCAAAAACAAGCGTGTCGTCGTCGTCATCTTCATCATCATCGCGAGGAATCGAAAATATTGCACGAAAATAAAATCCCCGCCTGAGTCCGTCTCGAGCAGAGCCGTTTTATGTTTTTAAATCCTTTATATTAAGTTAACTTGCTTGCTTGCTTACGACCGTGCAAATCTTTCGGTCGTTTTTTACCCCACTTCCCGTGATCCAATCGAGCTGACATTTTGCACACAGACTCGTTGTGCGTGACAATGTTTTTTTCGTTAAAAATTTTCTCCAAAATTTTACACTTTTTAGGAAAAAGAAAAATTATATTTAATTACCAATTGCTTAATGGTGGCAGGCATTCATCTGACCCATAGGTGGCAGCCATCTCAAGCCAGAGGACGAGAGGACTCTAGCCGCCACGCATATAAAGGATTTATAGTGAAAAACTTTGTTTTTACGGGTTAATTTTTTTTTGTTTCGACCGATGGTCGTCGCTGTGAAGTTACAGAGACACGAAACGGATCAAGGGTGGAGACCGTGCTCGCTATAAAACAAGAGGCCATATGTCAATCGGGCTATGTGAGGCTATGGGGCAATGTGAGGCTATGGGGCAATGTAAGTTTATGGGCAATATAAGTTTATTGGCAATGGTCAGTTTATGGGCAATGTTAGTCTATGGGCAATGTTAGTCTATGGGCAATGGAAGTCTATGTGCAGTGTTAGTATATGGGCAATGTTAGTCTATGGGCAGTGTTAGTCTATGGGCTATGTTAGTCTATGGGCAATGTAAGTTTATGGGCAATATAAGTTTATTGGCAATGGTCAGTTTATGGGCAATGTTAGTCTATGGGCAATGTTAGTCTATGGGCAATGGAAGTCTATGTGCAGTGTTAGTATATGGGCAATGTTAGTCTATGGGCAGTGTTAGTCTATGGGCTATGTTAGTCTATGGGCAATGTAAGTATATGGGCAATGTTAGTCTATGGGCAATGTTAGTCTATGGGCAATGTTAGTGTATGGGCAGTGTTAGTCTATGGGCAGTGTTAGTCTATGGGCAATGTTAGTCTATGGGCAGTGTTAGTCTATGGGCAGTGTTAGTCTATGGGTAGTGTTGAGTCTATGGGTAGTGTTAGTCTATGGGTAGTGTTAGTCTATGGGCAGTGTTAGTCTATGGGTAGTGTTGAGTCTATGGGCAGTGTTAGTCTATGGGCAGTGTTAGTCTATGGGCAATGTTAGTCTATGGGCAATGTTAGTCTATGGGTAGTGTTAGTCTATGGGTAGTGTTAGTCTATGGGTAGTGTTAGTCTATGGGCAGTGTTAGTCTATGGGCAATGTTAGTCTATGGGCAATGTTAGTCTATGGGCAATGTTAGTCTATGGGTAGTGTTAGTCTATGGGCAGTGTTAGTCTATGGGCAATGTTAGTCTATGGGCAATGTTAGTCTATGGGTAGTGTTAGTCTATGGGTAGTGTTAGTCTATGGGCAGTGTTAGTCTATGGGCAATGCAAGTGCAGCATATGGTGACTTGCAACTCGTATGTAAACACACAACTACGTGTGCCAATTAGGCAATGTTAGTATCCGTGTAATGTACAAACAAAGGGAAATGCTCGTCTTAACTACCATCCCTCGACCATACTTCCCCACGCTGGTCCGAGCGAGTCAGGGAGGGGAAGCCCCGGGTTCGATTTATGTACAATATGTACACTATGTACAGTATACGCCACTAACTTTAGCCCTGAGCGGGAATCGAACTCGGGTGGTCGGGTTGGTCGCGCATTGCGCTAACCACTGCACCACCACTCCACCCCTCAGCTTTGTTATTGCTGCTGCTGTCATATCACAACCCCTCCCCTCCCACTCACGATCCCATCCCACTCTTACACTCTCCCACTCACGATCCCATGCCACTCTTACACTCTCCCACTCACGATCCCATCCCACTCTTACACTCTCCCACTCACGATCCCATCCCACTCTTACACTCTCCCACTCACGATCCCATCCCACTCTTACACTCTCCCACTCACGATCCCATCCCACTCTTACACTCTCCCACTCACGATCCCATCCCACTCTTACACTCTCCTACTCACGATCCCATGCCACTCTTACACCCTCCCACTCACGATCCCATCCCACTCTTACACTCTCCCACTCACGATCCCATCCCACTCTTACACTCTCCTACTCACGATCCCATGCCACTCTTACACCCTCCCACTCACGATCCCATGCCACTCTTACACCCTCCCACTCACGATCCCATCCCACTCTTACACTCTCCTACTCACGATCCCATCCCACTCTTACACTCTCCTACTCACGATCGCATCCCACTCTTACACTCTCCTACTCACGATCCCATCCCACTCTTACACTCTCCTACTCACGATCCCATCCCACTCTTACACTCTCCCACTCACGATCCCATCCCACTCTTACACTCTCCCACTCACGATCCCATCCCACTCTTACACTCTCCCACTCACGATCCCATCCCACTCTTACACTCTCCCACTCACGATCCCATCCCACTCTTACACTCTCCCACTCACGATCCCATCCCACTCTTACACTCTCCTACTCACGATCCCATCCCACTCTTACACCCTCCCACTCACGATCCCATCCCACTCTTACACCCTCCCACTCACGATCCCACTCTTTCACTCTCTCGTTCCCACTCACTCTCTCATTCTCCCACTCTCTCACTCACTCTCAATCCCACTCACGATCCCACTCTCACACTCTCTCATTCTCCCACTCACGATCCCACTCTTAATCTCACTCTCTCGATCCCACTCTTCCACTCTCTCACGCTCCCACCCACTCTCTCATTCTCCCACTCTCTCATTCTCCCACTCTCTCATTCTCCCACTCTCTCATTCTCCCACTCTCTCATTCTCCCACTCTCTCATTCTCCCACTCTCTCATTCTCCCACTCTCTCATTCTCCCACTCTCTCACTCTCCCACTCTCTCACTCACTCTCCCACTCTCTCTCTCACTCTCCCACTCTCTGGCTCTCCCACTCACTCTCTCATTCTCCCACCCACTCTCCCACTCACTCTCACACTCTCCCACCCTATCACTCTCCCGCTCTCACGCCCTTCGTACCGTCATCGATCATCTTCCTCTTCTTCACCTCTTCCCACTCCATGCCCCGGGTGGTTGGACAGCCGTGGAGCGAGCTGACGAAGCGCAACGGGTGGTGGAGGATGCGGGGGAGTGATGTCCGATCTCTGCGCGGGGCGCTGGGGGTAGGGGAGGGTCGCGGTGCCACCACCTCCCTCACTCGGCAGATGGAGTTCGTGGGGTCTTGGACGGCGTGGCGAGGAATCTTGCAACAAACCCCTGGCTGGTGCAGAGCTCCACGTGCGGCAGATTCCCCCACGGAGCTCCGAGATTCTCCCCCCGAGCGAGCAGCGAGCGAGCAGCAGCAGCGAGGAGTCTCTGGGACGTCCCTCGAAGACTTCCGCGTCGCGCGCCCCGAGATTCTCAGACGACGGTCGGCCTCCAGTGACGTCACCGGGCGCTCTCGCTTTGAGATTCAGAGGGGGCCCCGTGCGGTGATGCAGGGCGTGGTGGGGGGGAGGAGGGGGGGGGAGACGTTGGGGGGGGGGAGAAGTTGGGGGGGGGGGGAGAAGTTGGGGGGGGGGAGAAGTTGGGGGGGGGGGGAGAAGTTGGGGGGGGGGAGAAGTTGGGGTGGGGGAGAATTTGGGGGGGGGGGAGAAGTTGGTGGGGGGGGAGAAGTTGGGGGGGGGGAGAAGTTGGTGGGGGGGGAGAAGTTGGGGGGGGGGAGAAGTTGGGGTGGGGGAGAAGTTGGGGGGGGGGAGAAGTTGGTGGGGGGGGGAGAAGTTGGGGTGGGGGAGAAGTTGGGGGGGGGGAGAAGTTGGTGGGGGGGGAGAAGTTGGGGGGGGGGAGAAGTTGGTGGGGGGGGGGGAGAAGTTGGGGGGGGGGAGAAGTTGGGGTGGGGGAGAAGTTGGGGGGGGGGAGAAGTTGGGGGGGGGGGAGAAGTTGGTGGGGGGGGAGAAGTTGGGGGGGGGGAGAAGTTGGGGTGGGGGAGAAGTTGGGAGGGGGGAGAAGTTGGGGGGGGGGGAGAAGTTGGTGGGGGGGGGGGGAATTGGGGGGGGGGGTGAGGTGGTGGGAGAGGGGAGGAGGAATTGGTGAGGGCGCTCGCCTAACCCCCATTGCAGGCGTGGTGGGGGGAGGAGGGGGGGGCGAGGAGGGGGAGCGACAGACGAGAGGGGAGCGCGTGAGTGGGGAGGCGTGAGGGTGCGACTCGGGGTGGGGAAGGAGGGAGTGAGGGGGGCGGGTGTAATGATGGGGGGGGGGATGAGAGGGTGGGGCGGGTGAGGGAGTGAACATCAGAGATCATGAGAACACAACACGACATCAGCCCCCCCCCATCACAGCCTGGCCCATCAGCCCCCCCCCCCAACGTGTCTGGGACTTCAGCTCCGCGCGACTCTCAGCACGAAAGGGTTTCTTGTTTTTCGTGTTTTTTTATGGTCGTCCACTGGCCACGTGGTGGTGGTGGTTCGTGGTGGGTGGTGGTGGTGGTTGGTGGTGGTGGTTGGTGGTGGTGGTTGGTGGTTGTTGTTGTTTCTCGTTCGTGTTCTCCCTTCCTCGGGGCGATTTGTGAACGACTCTCTGGTGGGTGGGGAGTCATCAGAATCGCGTGACTGATTGCAGAGACACGTGACTGAACTGGTCGCGGGGCTCCCCTAGGTCGGCTCGGCAGAGTGTAATCATCGTCATCACTTGGGAGACAAAGGCGGCCGGGCGGGGTGTTGTCCACACCATCACCTCGTATGCCTTCACAGGTGCTCGCCAACAGCACTTTTCTCAGCAGCCTATGTAAGGCTACACGGGTGATCTTTGTCTTTGTGTCTCACGATCGTCTCTGCTTTTCCCCCAAAGTTCTTACAACGTCGCTCAATTCAAGAAACGTGTTTAGTCATCTCTTTGCAACTTGGATAGCGCTGTCTGGTACTGGCCGATTGGGGTTTAGTTCAGTTTCAGTTTCATTAATTAGGTATAACCCTGTGAGCCATGCGGCTCTTGACTCGGGTGCAACCGCAACAAAACAAAAACATGAACAAGAAACATCTTAAAATGACTACGTGCAAACAGAAAAATCCAGGAAGAAACAGCAAAGTCTTCCAGAAAAAGCAACATACACCAACGCTGTGTGCAAAAATGCCAGTGGGATGCAAGTCAAACAATAACAACCATAACACAATGTAGATTAAAGTTATCAGGCTAACTCTGTACTACAACAAACATGGCTAAACCAAAACGTTTTAGGGCGTCACGGTGGGAAGATGTTAACTACCTCGCCTGGTGTGCAGGAGGTCCGTGGATTCCCGATCCTGACGCCTGTACATTTGAAGTGTTCATGTTTTCCTCGTGGTCGTGTGGGTCCTCCGGGGTTTCCCTCCACGTTTAGAATCAACGTGCTTTTAGAGGATTTGGCTGCTATAAATGTGCACGTAATAGGCCACTTCGTTGACCTATCATTTGTGGGCAGGTGGCTATTGACAAAGAGCTACATAGCTCAGTGAGCCTTACCTGGTAAAAATAAAATAAAACATAGTTTAGTTGTTGTTGTTGTTGTTAAAAGTCAACGTGGTATTGGGATGCGAGTGTAAGGACACAGTTATTCAGGACAATCTCTGAGTCGATTTTAATTTTCAACCAGCAGCGGCTCACTCAGACAACCAGCACTGACGAAGAACAGAAGCTTTCGTGACTGCAGCAATCCACTCTTTGGTTCACGTAAGTAGAAAATAAAATAAATCACGACGTTTCGGGCGCAGCACAAGCGTCCATCATCAGGTGGGAAAGCATGGTCTGCTGCTGATGCAGACTGTTTTAAAGGTTTGAAATGGGTGTAGCTCAAGGGTTACAAAGAAGTGACCGGGGCTAGTGATGTTAATGTGAGAAATTAGAGGTTACAGAAGTGGCTATGTTAATGTGAGAGATTAGCATGATGTTAATGTGAGAAATTATCATGTAACTGTTCTGCTAATAATATACGCATCTTTTAAAGCTTGGCCTACACCGACAGCAGCCTTCTGCGTCTACATCAGCAGCCAAGTAGAACAAGAAGACCACTCCAAGGCACACGCACGCACTCTTGCGGCTCGCTAGCTCCTTCGCCGAGGTGGCCTTGGGCGTTCACTCTGTGGGCCCCGAGTTGAGATGAACGAGCCCCGGTTCGGGCTCAGGCCAGAGGTCGCAAACGGGTTTTGATTCCTTACCCGTACCCGTACCCGGCCGCACCAGGGTCGCAAATGGGTACCTGCTACCCGTACCCGGCACGGGTACCCGTTCCCTACCCGTACCCTACCCGAAATGAGTGACAAACAGCTACTCACCAGTGACTCACGGCCTACCCGTACTCGTGCCCGGCCGGGTACGGGTAGCCGGGTATCGGGTAGGGTATGGGTATCGGGTAGGGTACGGGCATCGGGTACCCGGTTGCGACCTCTGGCTCAGGCGCCGTCGCCGAGAGCTGTTAGGCGATTCCGACTGCAAGTGAACTCGTGAACCGCCCTCGCAATGCAATGCAGTGCACGCTGGGTGGTTCACGGGGCCCACGCCGACTGTCGCTCGCTCGCACGCCGGCTTGCCCCTAACTGTGCACGCGTCAACGACGGCGTTGAGAGGGCCGGCGGTGGGGGCTGCTGGACTGCGCATGCGCGACCAATGGAGAGAGAGGGGGGGAGGGGGATCGGCCACTGAACGGCACGGAGAGTTCGTTTGTTCTCGTTTGCGAAGTGATGTTCCTTGCTTTCCCGTCATTCGAAAATCACCGCGACACATCTGCTCGGACTTTGTTGTGTTGGCACGCCGGTTTTGGAGCGCTGGTCGGGCTGGTAGGGTCGGGCTAGGGGCTTGCGCTAGTGGGGTCAGTCTATTGGGTCGCGCTAATAGTGTCAGGCGAGTGGGGTTAATCTGGTAGGTCTGGTTAGTAGGGTCAGCCTAGTGGGATTAATCTGGTAGGTCGGGCTAGTAGGGTCAGGCGAGTGGGGTTAATCTAGTAGGTCGGGATAGTAGGGTCAACCTAGTGGGGTTATTCTGGTAGGTTGGTCTAGTAGGGTCAGAGTAATGGGGTTAATCTGGTAGGTCGGGCTAGTAGGGTCAGGGTAATGGGGTTATTCTGGTAGGTTGGTCTAGTAGGGTCAGGGTAATGGGGTTAATCTGGTAGGTCGGGCTAGTAGGGTCAGGGTAATGGGGTTATTCTGGTAGGTTGGTCTAGTAGGGTCAGGGTAATGGGGTTAATCTGGTAGGTCGGGCTAGTAGGATCAGGCCCGTGGGGTTCATTTAGTAGGTCGGGCTAGTAGGGTCAGGCTCAGGCCAGGGGCCCGTGGCTTGGCACACAGACGCACGCCTCCCTCTGGCTTAGCAGGAAAGGTCGGCAGCCCAGGTTGTCCATGCCCTCGTGGATGGCGTCCATGATGGAGCCGCACTTCCCTGCGCACCGCACGGAGAGAGAAGAGAAAGAGGAGCCACGCTGCCACCGCCGCAGATTCCGAGCTCACCTCCATGAGGCTCGCATCAAGAGACCCATAGACTCGCACAGAGACCCATAGACTCGCACAGAGACCCATAGACTCGCACAGAAACCCATAGACTCGCACAGAGACCCATAGACTCACACAGAGACCCATAGACTCGCACAGAGACCCATAGACTCGCACAGGGACCCATAGACTCGCACAGAGACCCATAGACACGCACAGAGACCCATAGACTCGCACAGAGACCCATAGACTCGCATAGAGACCCATAGACTCGCACAGAGACCCATAGACTCGCACAGAGACCCATAGACACGCACAGAGACCCATAGACTCGCACAGAGACCCATAGACTTGCATAGAGACCCATAGACTCGCACAGAGACCCATAGATTTGCACAGAGACCCATAGACTCACACAGAGACCCATAGACTCACACAGAGACCCATAGACTCGCACAGAGACCCATAGACTCACACAGAGACCCATAGACTCGCACAGAGACCCATAGATTTGCACAGAGACCCATAGACTCGCATAGAGACCCATAGACTCGCACAGAGACCCATAGACTCGCATAGAGACACGTAGACTCGCACAGAGACCCATAGACTCACACAGAGACACATAGACTCGCACAGAGACCCATAGACTCGCACAGAGACCCATAGACTCGCACAGAGACCCATAGACTCGCACAGAGACCCATAGACTCGCACAGAGACCCATAGACTCGCACAGAGACCCATAGACTTGCACAGAGACCCATAAACTCGCACAGAGACCCATAAACTCGCACAGAGACCCATAAATTCGCACAGAGACCCATAGACACGCACAGAGACCCATAGACTCGCACAGAGACCCATAGACTTGCACAGAGACCCATAGACTTGCACAGAGACCCATAAACTCGCACAGAGACCCATAAATTCGCACAGAGACCCATAGACTCGCACAGAGACCCATAGACTCGCACAGAGACCCATAGACTTGCACAGAGACCCATAAACTCGCACAGAGACCCATAAACTCGCACAGAGACCCATAGACACGCACATAGACCCATAAACTCGCACAGAGACCCATATACATGCACAGAGACCTATAAACTCGCACAGAGACCCATAAACTCGCACAGAGACCCATAGACACGCACATAGACCCATAAACTCGCACAGAGACCCATAAACTCGCACAGAGACCCATAAACTCGCACAGAGACCCATAGACTCGCACAGAGACCCATAGACTCGCACAGAGACCCATAGACTTGCACAGAGACCCATAAACTCGCACAGAGACCCATAAACTCGCACAGAGACCCATAGACTCGCACAGAGACCCATAGACTCGCACAGAGACCCATAGACTCGCGCTGCGAACCCAGCAGCAGCTCACCCGAGTTCGATTCCCACTCGCGATCAAAAACAGTGGCGAATATCTAAATCAGGTGCGTGACACATTCCTGCGGAGGGAGCTGGTAGGAACGTTGGGTTGCTCGGTCAATGGCCAGGGTCAACGGCGGCGTGGTGTATTCCGCAAATATGCCCGACTGTGAGGGCGGGCACAAGCCGGCGTGAGTAGGTTAAACGTTGAGTTTTATAAGGGCACCACGGGATGCCCAGCCCCTCCCCACCCAGCCCCACCCCTCCCACCCCCCACCCAGCCCCACCCTCCCCACCCAGCCCCTCTCCACCCAGCCCCTCCCTTCACGACGGACGGACACAATAATCCCCTGTGGGCTGGTGTAACCAGGATGTTCCTACCAGTAATATCAGCATTGGAGGAGGCAAAGGCGGCCGGGCGTGGTGTTGACCACGCTCCCCTGCACAGGTGCGTGTGGGTGAGTGGGTGCACAAGTGTGTGCGTGTGTGCGTGCGTGGGTCCGTGCGTGTGTGTGTGTCCGTGCGTGTGTGTGGGGGGAGCGGTAGTGTAGTGGTTAGCGCGCTGCGCTACGAACCTAGCGACCCGAGATGGATTCCCACTCACGGCCAAAATCAGTGACGATTATCTGAACCGGTCCTGGGCCTACCCTAAGTCGACTCGGCCTCAAATGAGTACCTGGTGCGATGTGTAAACATCGCCACTGGGAAGACAAAGGCGGGCGGGCGTGGTGCTGTCCGCCCACCCCCTCGTGTGCCGTTCCGGCCTTCACAGGTGCTCGCTAACAGCACTTGCCCCAACAGTCTGTTACAGGCTACACGGAGGATCTTGGTCGCTAACAGTCCGTCGAGGCTACAAGGGGTGAATCCGAGTCGTGGGTTGTACGTCAAGTCGGGTCTGGGGGGGGGGGGCTTCGGTGGCCGGGTTCCCACCACCACCACCACCACCTTGCGAGAGCGTGAAGAGGTTGAACACCCAGTCGAGGCGGTGGCACACGCGGCCCATGCAGCGGCGGAATCGCGAGTCGCAGTCCACGCGCGCGACTCCGCACCTCGCGTAGCACAGGTCGTGGCGGTTACAGCAACGAGTCACCCCGCCCAGCGCGCTCACCTCACCCTGCCCGGCAACACGCAGAAAATGTATTTAAAAAACGGACAGACGAAGATCCCCCCCCCCCGTTGTCGCCTTCAATGGACTGTTGGGGCAAGGTGCTGTGAGCGGGTAGCGCGTGTGTGGGTGCACAGGTGTGTGTGTGGGTGCACAGGTGTGTCCGTGTGTGTGGGTGCAAAGGTGTGTCTGTGTGGGTGCACAGGTGTGTGTGTGGGTGCACAGGTGTGTGTGGGTGCACAGGTGTGTCCGTGTGTGTGGGTGCAAAGGTGTGTCTGTGTGGGTGCACAGGTGTGTGTGTGGGTGCACGTGTGTAGATGTGCGGTAGTGTAGCGGTCAGCACGCTGCGCTACGAACCCAGCTACCCGAGTTCGATTCCCGCTGACGGCCAACACCAGTGATGATTATCTGAACCGTCCTGGGCCTTCCCTAGGTCGACTCGGCCTCAAATGAGTACCTGGTGCGGTGTGTAAACATCGTCATTAGGGAGACAAAGGCGGCCGGGCGTGGTGTAGGCCACCCACCCCCTCGCGTGCCGTGACGGCCTTCATAGCTGCTCGCTAACAGCACTTGTCCCCAACAGTCTGTTAAGGTTATCGGAAGGGATCTTTGTTTGTGTGTGTGTCTTTGTTATCGTTCTAGTTTGAACTTGTCGAACCTGGAGCGTGCCAATAATAGGTGGGGCTTCCTATTTGTCTCATCAAAAATCCCCTTACCTGGGGTGTTTTTATTTATTTATCATGAAACACTCGACTCGTTCGCGAGTGATGGGGCAGTTGTGGAGAGAATGGGGGCGTTCCCATACCTGGCCTCCGAATCTTTTCATCAGCTGCGTTACGCGGTTGTATTCACAGCCACTGTTCTGCCCTCCTCACCTCACCTATGCACGTGAAACGCGGATCCCTTTTTAAAGGAAGATCTGAACCGGTATTAAACACTTTTTGACAGATGCCTGCGCAACGCGACTCACGACCTCCTCTTGATACCAAGATCCAGGATGGTCACGTCTATGCGCTGCTTCTCGGTGGCAGCCCCAACAGTCTGGAACGTCGTCACCCCTCTGCACATTCGCAGCATCACCTAAATCGCCTCCTTCAAGAGACACTTAAAAAGTCGCCTCTACAACCACGTGCTTTCGAGCGACTCTGAGCTTGGCTCTCCGCGCCTCTGAGTTGCGGCCATTACGTCCGCAAATTTGCGCGCGTTACAAATTTAACTATTATTATTACTCTGTGAGGATCTCGCAAATCCTGGAGAGATCTAGACATCGGCAGGCGAGTCAACGTTGGCTGGGTCACGTAGCCTGCAATCCAGCGACCGCAAGCCCAAGCAGCTTCTGTTTGCCGGATAGAGGGGGCTAAACGGGCGAGATAAGAGGTGGGCTGACGTGGTTACAGTACAGGAGGTACTGGAGCTGAGTGGACTTGCCGATAACTGGTACCATCAGTTCAAGATCGCCCTCTGCTGAGGAGACTCGTGAATGACGCTAAAGGGCAGTTGGAGGCAGCCGCCCTCCAGCAACAACGGAGGGCAGAGGAGCGACGTTTACAAAGCACAGCTGGTGCATCTGCCGGTCATCTCAGGTAGGCATCGCATAGGACCTGGGTCTGTCCCGTGACCTGTCAGCGACCCTTCGACACTTCACGCGGCGCCAAAGTACACCAAGCCTGACACAGGCATCGTAGAGATGTCACTACCACTTGGTGATGAACAAGCGGCTGTTGTTGGTGTGTGCGTGATGCGCTGTGCATGATGCGGCAAAAACAACCTCCTACCTCCTTGTTGGTGCCGGACGGCAACGCTGTGGTGGGCAGTGCCGTGGGGGGAGGGCCAACTTAGATTGGCCATTCCCCTCGTGGCGTTTGTAACTACCACAGCGGCCAAATGGAGGCTCTGGATGGGTGCGAGGGGCTGGTAACCACGAAAACACGATTTAATGCCCGAGTTGGTCATGATGCTGGCACCTGGTCTGGAGTGATTGGAAGACATGGGCCAGATCAGCTCAATAACACGGATGCATGCCGGGTCCTAGCAAGAACATCTGCTTGACTACATAGTGATGGAACAGCGGATGCCGGCCCATGTCCTTGACACCAGGACCTACCGTGGAGCTGATCTGCCCACTGACCATTGACTTGTCATCTGTAAGATACGCCAGCTATTCTTCCACTCCGGTGGTGGGTGTACACCCAGGACCCCATTCAAACCCATTGTGGCATGGTCTCAGCTAGCTGATGAAAGTTGCAAGCGAGAATTTAATCATCGCTTGCGGCTGGGGTTCGCATCATCCCCCACTCCTCCTGATGTCATGGGGAAATGGGCGAGGATTAGTACTGTGGCTCATGCAGCTGCAATGGCTGCTTTGGGTACACGGTCCAGATCTCCCCAGAGACCCTGGCTGATAGAGGAGGTTTTCATGCTGGCTGAGAAAAAGCGTCAGGCCCACTCTCATCGTCTACAGCATCCCATGTCAGAGAATGAGGAGGCTTACCGCAGCCTTCGCTCGGAGGTTCGGAGAGCCGTGAGGCACTGCAAGGATGGGTGGTGGTCGCGGATTGTGTATAACTCTGCTTCTGTGTGCATGACGCGCCGTGTATGCCGCTGTGATGCGCTGGGTATGATGCTGCTGCTGCTGCTGTGTGTGTGATGCGCACGTATAATCCGAAGACAGGAGATCCACATCCGTTCGGAGCAGACACGAAGCCGGGCCGAGGCTCGGGTTTAGATCCTGAAACAAGAGCACGCAGCGACTCCCCGTCAGACTCGTAGACCTGTTGGGGGCAAGTGCTGTTAGCGAGCACCTATTAAGGCCGGCTCGGCACACGAGGGGGTGGGTGGCCAGAACCACGCCCGGCCGCCTTTGTCTCCCCAGTGGCGATGTTTACACACCGCACCAAGTACTCGTTTGAGGCTGAGTCGATTTAGGGGATGCCCAGGACCAGTTCAGATAATCGTCACTGGTGTTGGCCGTGAGCGGGAATCGAACTCGGGTCGCCAGGTTCGTAGCGCAGCGCGTTAACCGCTACACTACGGCTGCCCACCTACACATATACAGATATAAACAACCTCCGTTCACCACTAAGTGGCGGTGACGGAGGTAGCCTGTGCCAGGCTAGGTGCACTTTGAGGCCACGTGAAGTGTCGAAGGGCCCGCTTGGCATGAGGTCATGGGACAGACCCTGCTGGTGCCATGGGTTTGAGTGACCGAGATGACTGTCTGATGCACACCACCTGTGCCCCCCCCCCATTGTGCCAACCTTCTGCGTAGTAGCAATAAACTAAAGCAATTTGCCAGGGCAGTGCACTGGAAACGGTTACCGGTTCATGCCTTTCAGAACCGCTCATCGAATCTAAAAGCGATTATTAGAGGTGTACGGGTTGTCGTTTAACAACCCGAATAGAAATCCACACACACACAAAACAACGCAACGCAGTCAATCACACCGCGACCTTAAAAGGAGAAGAAAAAAACCCGTTATAGACGACGTTTCGGGCATTGACCTCCACCCCCCGTTACCGTTCCCGCACGTGTAGCGGCAGATCCCCTCATTCCCGCCCAGGTACTCGACCGCAGTGTCCAGGAAGCCCCCCAGCGCCTCCACTCGCTCCAACACCCAGCCTCCCTCTTGCGTGCCCCCCTCTTGCGTGCCCCCCTCTTCTTTGCCCCCCTCTTCCTTGCCCCCCTCTTCCGTGCCCCCCTCTTCCGTGACCCCCTCTTCCTTGACCCCCTCTTGCGTGCCCCCCACTTCCACGCCCCCCACTTCCGCACCCCCCCGATGCACCCCACCCGGATCCGGCTCGCTCTCATTCCATGCACCATGCCCCCCCATCGCCATCGCCACCGCCAGGAGTAGCAGCAGCAGCGTCAGCAGAAACGGCAGCGTGGGTCTCATGCTGTCGGCTGGGTCGTTCGAGTCTTCCTCTCGCCGAAGTAACGCGGAGTGGAGGGTTGAGAGTCCCGAGCAAAACTCTCCGGGCGTATATCGGCGTCCCCTGTCCCCGTCGCGCTAACGTGGAGTGGGATGAGCGGTTGCGCAATGTTCCCAACCCCGCCTGGTCCTTTTTTTTGTTAATTTTGGACGTCCAACGGGTTCTGGCACCCAGCAACGTGGAGTGGCGTTGTGTGACGAGACGCGATCCCCGATCACCTGGAGCTCCCACCCCTCCCCTCCCCTCCCCTTCGCCCGCCTGGACTCGCCGCGGTAACATGGAGTGAGGCTGGCGGGGGTCGACACGTGGGAGCTCGCGACCCCTCCCCTGGTGAACCCGGCGCGTGGAGCTCGGAGGACAAAGTCCACTCGGGGGGCGGGGCCAGGACCCCCCCCCCCCCGTGTCAACTCTGGCCTTCGTACACCTCGTCATCACGTGACACCTCGTCATCACGTCATACCTCGTCATCACGTCACACCTCGTCATCACGTTATTAAGTCATCACGTCACACCTCGTCATCACGTCACACCTCGTCATCACGTTATTAAGTCATCACGTCACACCTCGTCATCACGTCACACCTCGTCATCACGTTATTAAGTCATCACGTCACACCTCGTCATCACGTCACACCTCGTCATCACGTTATTAAGTCATCACGTCACACCTCGTCATCACGTCACACCTCGTCATCACGTTATTAAGTCATCACGTCACACCTCGTCATCACGTCACACCTCGGCACGTCACACCTCGTCATCACGTTATTAAGTCATCACGTCACACCTCGTCATCACGGCACACCTCGTCATCACGTCATCACGTCACACCTCGTCATCACGTCACACCTCAACACGTCACACCTCGTCATCACGTGACACCTCCTCATCACGTGACACCTCGTCACCACGTCACACCTCGTGCTGCCACGGCTGACACGGGAGTCCTCTTGCCAACCGCGTCTGGCGGCAAGTCAGCAGCATTGTGTCTCTTCAGAGTCCTGGGGGTCGGCAACCTGCAGACTCCGGGAGCCGCGTGCGGCTCTTGGAGCGACTTCATCGCGGCTCTTGAAATATTTGCGCGTTTCACCGAATTCAATCAATTACCAAAAAAAGAGATAGACAGAGAGAATGGCTCTTCTTGTGATTTTTGGTTTGCCGATCCCTCACCCCCTCCCCGCTGTAAACAAAGTCCGACCTGTTGGCGAGACGTTTGCAGTCGATTTTCTTGCACAAATAACCTGCTGCGGATCACCGCATGGGGTGGAAAGCCCAACCAGCCGGCCACAGGGACTGCCGCGCACGGTGAGAGGCACGAAGCGCAGGGGGGCTGCTTGCACTTGCTCGAGCCTGCGGGTCAGGGGTCAGTCTCAAGTCATGGTCAGTTCACCGTGCGCAGTGAGTCGGGTGCAATACGACGCTTTGCTGCTGGCAAGTGCTGTGCGCGGGTGCGCTTCCCGCCGTCACCAACCAATCAGCGTGTTGATGCGTGGGCAAGTGACCCACACGGGACCCACACGGCGTGGGGAGGCGCTCATCCAGCAGTGGAGTGACGAGAGGGCTGTGGGGGCCTGGGCCTCGGCGGCGTTCGTGGCTGGACGGAGCTGCCCGGGTGTTGGGGGGGGGTGCCGATAGGGGGCAGCCGAGCGCGACTTGGTTTGTTCTAATCCCCGCGTCTCTCCGTGTCTGCAGCTGTCCGTCAGCGAGCCTCCGGGGTGTCTCCTCTCGTCTTTCCACCTCGAGTGTCCCTCTCATTGGCCTCCGTGTCGACCTCTGCGTCGTTCTGCTCGCCCACGTGCGTCTGTGTGTCCGCCACAGTTTGCCGCTGGGCATCAGCGCAAAACGAGCTTCATAGCTCATCAGATTCCTCCAGAATAAATATTCAGATTCTGGTTGTCCGTCTCTCGCCGTGCCCGTCTCAGTGCCACTTTCCAATTGTGTCCGTGGCTGTTGCTCTGTCTGTGTGCTTCTCTCCCCGTCTCCCCGTCTCCCTCCACCTGTGTATCTCGAGCCCAGACAAAACGGCTCGTTACGGAGCGGCCAATTCCGACTCTCGATTTTATTCGAACCAGGCGAGAACTCGACGCGATCTCATTGGCGTGGAGGTCCCTGGGCTCACCAAAATTTACAAAAGCAAGAGAACAAATGCAACACAGTCCCCGGGTTGCGCAAGACCCGACTTGCGGATCATCCGACCTTACGGAAACGCTCCCATCGAATCGTGTTAAGAAAACGAATCGACACGCGGAAACGACCGCGTGAGTTGCGCAAGCAGCACAGCGCGGCGAGGTTGCGGATGAATACTGCGCGGCGAGGAGACGCAATGTGGGCAGCTGCTGCCTTACGACTCACTTGAGCTTCAACTGGATTAAGGTCAATGGACTTGATCTTGATTTTGGGGGACGAATTGTTCAGTTTCCGGCATACGCAAAATGTGGGTTACGGATTGTTCTAGGGAACCTAACCCTTCCGTAACCCGGGGACTGTCTGTACAACGCAGCAACGCAGCAAATAGAAATCTTCGCAGAAAACAATCGTTTTATTATTATTATTACACGCTTTCAAAGGGACATTGCCCGAAACGTCACCCGTTTTTCCTTTCGAGGCAGTGTTACTGACGAACTACGAGGAAGTCAAAATATTGCACGAACATAATCACTCTTAACTTACTACAAGCGGCTCGCCGTAGCGAACCACGACCCCGTGTGATTCCGAGCGGTGGTGCAGCCAACGTCGTGAGAGACATTGGCTCTCACGACATTAATATATATTTAGTTGATTTCGAAATATATTTGCAAATTATGTAAACACACGCAGACACGTAGTCAAGACAAATATCCCACGTATACTGCAGGGGTGAGGAACGTCTGGCCTGCGGGCCGTACAAGGCCCGCAAAATCATTTATTCAGGCCCTGCCAAGGCAACCGCACGACCCGAAATTCAATAAATCTAGGAGATTTTTTCATAGCAACATAAATTAAATTGTGTACGGCCCGCGAATGCTGTTATAAATATCCAAATGGCCTTTGGCAGAATAAAGGTTGTCCACCCCTGCGCGTATAGCCTGTGCAGGATGGTGGGGCAACTGCTGCTAGCGAGTGCCTAAGGCCAGACCGCTGTACGAGTCACTGGCGAGGCCATCACCACGCCCGACCGTCTTTGTCTCCCCAGTAGAAATGTTTACACACCGCACCAGGTACTCATTTAAGGCCGAGTCGACCTGGGGAAGGCCTAGGACCGGTTCAGATACTCGTCACTGGCATTGGCCGTGAGCGAGAATCGAACTCGGGTCGCCGGGTTCGTAACGCGACGCACTTTCCGCTACATCACCGATGTGCACAGCGAGCACGTACACACACACGCGTACACACACACGGACACGCGTACACACACACGTACACACACACACACGCGGGCACGCGCGCGAGTTAACACGGCTGGGCATCTACACCATTTGCCAAATCACACACCACCAAAGGCTGTGGCTGGCTCACCGTGGGAGATGCGGGGGGTGGGGTGGGGGGGTGCATAGTGCCGGTGGTGTGTGGGTGGTGCAGAGTGCCTCTGGTGCTAGGGAGTGCCGCAGGGTTTCCACTCTGTGTTGCTGGTTTGCCCAGGCTGGGTGACGATGTCGCGAGGCTGGGTGATGATGTCGCGAGGCGTCGCGAGGCGTCGCGAGGCGTGGCAGGGGTCTTGGTTGGTTCCGTAGCTTCCGCGGCTGTCGCAGGGCGTCGTCGCTCACAGGTCCCTGGCGGTGCCGTGTGGCCTGGGAGGGCAGGTGCAGGCCGCGCGCTGGCTCTCCATGTAGGGGCGGCAGCCAAACGCCATCACCCCCTGGTGCAGCAGATCCACGGCCTCCTCACAACGACCTGGGCGGGGGGGGGGGGCACATGGTGGGGGGAAGGGGTGGGGGTGACGGGGGAGAGGGGCACCAATTAGTGGGGGTTAAATAAAATCCAGGTGGCTCAGCGACAGGGCGAGAGGCTCGCGATTCGAAAGTTGCAGGTTCACATCCTGGTTCGGGGGTTGAGCCCAGCGGCCGCCCCGGTTAATACTGCAGTTACAGTAGGTGTAGCAACACTACATGCCGTCTGCTTCACAGTGGATGTTCAAAAATCCCGTGACGTCATTTGAAAAAGTGTAGGCCATTGTGTGCCAGCGCCACGGTCCAAAATGTGATCAATTACACTGCAAATGGAGCCTCCTACTCTTGCCCGCTTGCAGGCCAGTTGCTGCATTCGCATTGCGCTGCATAGGGACAGCTGCCACTGGGGGTCCCCTGCCGTAGGGCTCCACGAGATGGACACGCCTCTGCGAGAGTCCAGGCATGCGAGCCTCGAGCGTGGTTCCTCCGCGTCTCTCGGCGGGGTAACGTGGAGTGGGCGCGCACCCAGGGTCTCGGGCGAGATGGTGAAGCTGACGCCCACAAGCGAGCAGATGCGGGAGAGGCAGCGGCGGAAGGCGGTGTCGCAGGCGCGCTTCTCGGCGCCGCACACGTCGTAGCAGCGGTCGTGGTCGTTGCAGCAGCGCGTCATAGCCGGGACGCCCACGTCAAACTGAATGGCACACGCACACACACAAGGACAAAGATCCCCCGTATAGCCTTAACAGACTGTAGGGGCAAGTGCTGTTAGCAAGCACCTACGAAGGCCGGAACAGCACACGAGGGGGTGGGTGGCCAGCACCACGCCCGACCGCCTTTGTCTCCCCACTGGCAATGTTTACACACCGCACCAGGTACTAATTTGAGGCTGAGTCGACCTAGGGGAGGCCCAGGACCGGTTCAGATAATCGTCACTGGTGTTGGCCATGAGCGGGAATCGAACCCGTGTCGCCGGGTTCATAGCGCAGCGCGTTAACCGCTACACTACCGCTCCCCACACGCACGCACACACACACGCACACAGCGGAGCATGTCACGACCGCAGGAATCTTAATATTTATTTATACTGCAGGAGGAATCGGATTAGCTATAAAGCTCTTTTTCGCAGATGTCAAGTCGGGGCAGGTAAGAACGTGACAACAACAAACAAAATAAGAACGCGATAGAAGTGCAAAGTATAGGAAAGGTAAACAAATACAGGTAGTCCTCTACTTACGATGGAGATGTGTTACGACGACCCCATCATCGCAAGTCAAAAAAGTCGAAGATGACCTAGCCTACCCAGGAGTCTTAAAGAATGGTCATAATTTAGCAAAACAGAGCAATTTACAGTACAGTACTATATAAACTATATACTGTAAGTATTTGTAGAGGAGTAAAATGGGGACGTGACGTCAGGTGTGCCGTTCAGTGCGATGACGTCACGTCTACTAGGGTACTTAAGAGATACCCCGTGACGTAAGCGGGGTCACCGTGGGAACGGGTAGAGTAAGAAGGGTGAAGGGGAATCAGGGGTAGAGAGAGGGATCGTAGAGTGAGTCTGGGGAGAAGCCGGTGGTAGCCGTAGAGGTGATTCTCTCTCCGGTCGGTGGAGTCGGCAGAGTCCACGATCCGACACGAGAGAGAGTGACGGGAGCTAGCCGGCAGGGACCCGGACTCAGAGTAGGACCCCTAGCCCCTGGGAGTTGTGTACCCTGCTGTGTAATATTGTAACAGCTTTAATAAACCCTGGCGGAAGCCCTTAACTTACCTCCGTCTACGAGTACGTCCGTCGGAACTTCTCTACATATTTATTAATTGCAATACTGTATTGCACAGTAAAACGTAAAGCAAAAAACAAGGTAAATTCTTAGCCTACCTATATGAACTGCAATAGAACGTTTTTTCAGGAAACAATCTTATCTGCTATAAAAAAACTTTTCACATGCATTGAACGTATCGTATCGGAATGTCGAGGGAGGAAAATAATGATTGCATGTTGTTTAATTTATATGTGGAGATGGAGATACAGAATGGAAGGCTATGGGTGTATTTACGTATGTACGTATCCTCAACGCTCCACGGTAGTGGACGTAGAGTTTGTATCCGGCTACAATGAAGAGGCTGGGAGAGATTGGACGGGGAGGGTTGCAAGGGGTGGTGGGGAGTGATCAGAGTTGGGAGGCAGAGAGTGGGGAGCTAGGGGTTGTGGGGGGCGGGAAGTGGGGGTATGAAGTTGGGGGAATTCAGGTGGAGTGGGGGGCAAGGAGCGAGGAGACAGGAGGTGCGGGGGGGTGGGGGGCAGGGAGTGGGGGGCACCTGAATGCCGAACACCGGGGAGCCGCATCCATTTGGCGCGGCCGGGGTGTAGTCGCGTCGTGGCTCGGGTTCGGCTCCTGAGCGGCAGGGAGATAACGGGTGAGTGGTGAGTGTGTGGGTGGGTGTGAGAGGTTGAGTGATAAGGTGCGTGGGTGAATGATAGGGTGAGTGGATGAGTGTGAGTGGTTGAATGAGTAGTTGAGTGATTGGTGGAGTGGTTGGGTGACTGAGTGAGTGGTTGAGTGAGTGGGTGAGTGGTTGAGTGAGTGGGTGAGTGGGTGGGTGAGTGGGTGAGCGAGTGGGAGATCGAGTACATAAGTGGATAAGTGAGCGGGTGAGATGATGAGAGGGTTGGTTGAGTGGATGAGTGCATGAGTTAGATGAGGGTGGGTGAGCGATAGAGTGCGTGGGTGAGTGTTGGTGGCAGTGTTGGGGTGTTGCTGGCAAGTGACAGGTCGCATACATGTTAAACCCATACGATTTACTCGTTTTCTTGTACAGGAAAATTAAGTTTTCAGGTCCATACCGAGTACAGCCGTTTCAATACGGGCAAACGAAAATCACATTTTTGTCTATTTGTTCGTGTTTCTCCCTTGTGATGGGAATTTGTAGGATGAACGTTGACATTTATAAGTGGGCACGGGGTGACCAATAAGGTCTGCATTGGTCTGTAATAAGGTAGGGGCACTGATAAGGTGTTGACAGGTATGGAGGTAGTATGGTACTGTTTGGTAGTGTTGGTGTGATGAGTTGCTGTCACGTGGTAGTGGTGATGTGTCACGTGGTAGTGTTGGTGTCATGTGGTAGTGTTGGTGTGATGGGTTGGTGTCACGTGGTAGTGTTGGTGTGTCACGTGGTAGTGTTGGTGTCACGTGGTAGTGTTGGTGTGTCACGTGGTAGTGTTGGTGTGATGGGTTAGTGTCACGTGGTAGTGTTGGTGTCACGTGGCAGTGTTGGTGTGATTGGTTAGTGTCACGTGGTAGTGTTGGTGTCACGTGGTAGTGTTGGGGTGAATGGTTGATGTCACTTGGCAGTGTTGGTGTCACGTGGTTGTCTGCTTCAGGGTGGGTGAGCTATGCCCCCCCCCTCCAAACCACCACTGCCGCCATTTACCATTGGCGCACGTGTATCTACACACTCCGTCTTCCCCTCCCAGGTACTCCATTGCCGAATCCAGGTAACCATCCAGCAGCTGCACGCCTGCCCGCAGTTCCTTCACCCGCTCGGCCACCCAGCCGCCCCGTGCCGCCACGCACATCAACAAGGGCAGCAGCAGCAGCAGGAGCAGCAGGGGCAGCATCCACGACCTCCCCACCGCCAGCCCACGTGTCCTCATGTCTTGGGTCACCGAACAATGTCAGCCGCCTCTCCTCCTGCCCCGACTCTCTTGTCTCCACACAGAGCCTGGGGAATCTTCTGCTATGAGAGTCGAGGGAGATGGAGGCGGGAGGTTGGTGGTAGTCGTGTTAGTGTCGCCGTTAGCAGCGGTGGTGGTTTTAGAGAGTTGATGACAGTGGTTGTAGACAGTTTTGTCGACTGTCGTGTGAAGAGGTAGCGGTGTTGCTGGCAGTGTGGTGGTGTTCGTGTTGGTTAGTGGTGGTGTTAGTAGCAGTAGTGGTGGTGGTGTTGTTGGTAGTTGTGTTGTTGTTGGTAGTGGTGGTGTTGTTGGTAGTGGTGGTGTTGTCGGTAGTGGTGGTGTTGTTGGTGGTAGTGGTGGCGTTGTTGTTGGTAGTGGTGTTGTTGGTGTTGTTGTTGGTAGTGGTGTTGTTGTTGTTGGTAGTGTTGTTGTTGGTAGTGGTGGTAGCGGTGTTGGTGTGGTTGTTGTTGGTGGTGGTGTTGGTGGTAGTGGTGGTGTTGGTGGTAGTGTTGTTGGTAGTGGTGGTGTTGGTGTTGTTGGTAGTGGTGGTGTTGTTGGTGGTAGCGGACTATCCGCCACGGAGCGCGGTGGCCGTGGACGCGATGACGGGACCCGCGATTCCGGTTTGTCGCGATTAACGATCTAGAATCGATTCCGAAATCGATTCCTTAGCAGTGTAACAAACGGGAGGCGAATCTGCATGAGAATATCTGCATGGGGGCGGGGCTGTCAGAAAGTGACAACATAAATACAATAAACTCCTTTAAAATTTTGTTTTTAAACAACGTTTTTAGTTTAAAGTGCACTAAAAAGTAAACAACTCGATTGGACAACGGGAAGTGGACGATATTTTGCTTACAAGATCTGACCACGACTTACAGAGGAATGAAGTTTAACAACTTTTTTTCACAACTTCGTTATAACTCACCCTCGAGAAGTACGTAGATGATGCGACGCCTGTTCCCACATCAACGCTTGTCTGATTTAGTCGATTACTTTAATTACTTTAGTAATGAATCTGCCTTGAGACACGTGGCGCCTGCTTCTTGGACGAGGCGATTCCAGAGTTTAGGGACCGCGGCGTTTTTGAGCTACCCAAATACAGATTTAATTAGCCCACTATACAAAATGTTAATTGCTTTAAAAGAGCCAATTAATGTATTATTTGATACCGATTTTGATACGGGCATGAATTGCCACCGTATCTGAGTACGTGTGTTGCAAAATATGGAATTCATTGGACAACAGGAAGTAGACTAACTTTTGATTACAAGATTTGACCACGACAAACATGGGAGTCAAGTTAAGTAAAATCGTTGAATAAATTCCTTAAAAAAGGTAGTTTTTAAAACAACGGTTTGATTAACAACTTCGTTTAACTCACGGTCGAGAAGAACGTCAACGGCGCCTGAGACACGTGGCGCCTGCGTTTTGTGCGAGCAGATTCCACAGTTTAGGGACCGCGGCGTTTTTGACCTACACAAAAATATATAATTAATAAGCCGTCGATACAAAATTGTTAATTGATTGAAAGGAGGCAATTAATTTATTCATTTATGCCGATTTTCAAACAGGCATGCATTGTCACCGGATCTGAGTACGTGTGTGCAGATTTTGGAATTGATTGGAGAACAGGAAGTAGACTAACTTTTGATTACAAGATTTGATTTGACCACCAGGAGAAATCCGATGAGCTATGAAGCTTTTTATTCACAGAGGTCCACGTTGGGGCGGTCCAGCAAGTTACAACAACAGACGACAATACAACAAAACACGACAGGAGTGCAAGAATGGGGAAAATGGAAGTCACTTTCTGAAAATAAATGTATTTATCAGAGGTGTGGACTCGAGTCATGTGACTTGGACTCGAGTCAGACTCGAGTCATGAATTTGATGACTTGCGACTCGACTTGGACTTGCATAACAATGACTTTGTCCCACCTCTGGTATTTATACAAATCAAGAAAATATTTTAAAGTACAAATTGCATAAGTAGATAAATTCATTCTAGATTTGAAGCTTTCGTGACTGCAAGGATTCATACTCTTAGTTTTTTCGGTAAAGTCACGTAGGTAAAAAATTGAAGTTAAAATTAATAACAATAAAATAATAAAATAAAACGTTGTGATTTATTATTCTTTTATTGTTATTAATTTTAATTTCAATTTTTTACCTACGTGACTTTACAGAAAAAACTAAGAGTATAGATAAATTCCTGCCGATTTTTCAACACTAAATTGGAAAAGCTTGGGGCAAGGCAGCAAAACAACACCCAAAAACAGTCCCAGACCACACCGGGTCAACAACACCAAGACCCCTCAATAGAATTGCACATTAACACAATCGATGACTACACGGGTAGATGGAGCCGTGCAATCAGCTTGGGTGCAGGGGCTGTGTCCATCAGCTTTGGGGGGCATCCTCATCCAGCACCGGGTTCACAGCGACCGCCGCTGCAGCTGCTGCATCGAATCTTCTGCAGGAATTAATTGGACCACCTTAGACTAATAATAGGGGTTTCCCCCTTTTTTCTGGCAACAAAACTGAAACCTTTTACAAGGAATAATGTGTGCATTAACCGCAATACTTGTGGTCAAAATTCAAACAAAAAACACTCTGATAATACAATATGCATTGTATATACTCTTGGTTTTTTAGGTAAAGTCGCGTAGGTAGAAAATAAAATAAAAATAAATTAAATCACGACGTTTCGGAGGCAACACAAGCTTCCGTCTTCAGGTGGCACCGTCACAGCAAAATTACTTGATACAGTAATTTGTGTTGCCTCTGAAGCGCCGTGATTTAATTTATTTTATTTTTCACCCACGTGACTTTACGGAAAAAACCAAAGAGGATGGACCCTTGCAGTCACGAAAACTTCAAGTCTAGAATATGCATTGTCCTTGAAACTGATTGGTCCACACCAGAGACGGCTTTCTTTTGAGCCTCGCACACATGATTCCTTGTAAAAAGGTTTCAGTTTTTTGCCAGAAAAAAGGGGAAACCCCCTATCATTATGTTTTGGTACTGGCAAAGGATGTCTAATGATGCACCTTACACTACTTGAGGCTAATTGGACCCACACATAACATCGATTCACACACGTCGATTCAGCCCTCCTTTTCATAGCAAAACTAATAAGTCGATGAATCGATCCATGCCCCCTCCCCCCTAGCGGATGCGACATGGGAAACGGATCCGGATACACCCCCCCCTCTTCTCACCCCTCCCCCCTTCTCACCCCCCCCCCCTTCTAACCCCTCCTCTTCTCACCCCTCCCCCCCTTCTCACCCCTCCCCCCTTCTCACCCCCCCCCCTTCTAACCCCTCCCCCTTGTAACCCCCCCCCCCTTCTCACCCCTCTCCCTTCTAATCCCTCCCCCCTTCTCACCCCTCCCCCCTTCTAACCCCTCCCCCTTGTAACCCCTCCCCCCCTTCTAACCCGTCCCCCCTTCTCACCCCTCCCCCTTCTATCCCCTCCCTTCTCACCCCTCCCCCCTTCTAACCCCTCCCCCCTTCTCACCCCTCCCCCTTCTCACCCCTCCCCCTTCTCACCCCTCCCCCCTTCTCACCCCTCCCCCCCTTCTCACCCCTCCCCCTTCTCACCCCTCCCCCCTTCTCACCCCTCCCCCCCTTCTCACCCCTCCCCCTTCTCACCCCTCCCCCCTTCTCACCCCTCCCCCCCTTCTCACCCCTCCCCCCCTTCTCACCCCTCCCCCTTCTAACCCCTCCCCCCCCTTCTAAACCCGCACGCCCCTCTGTACCGCGCCCCTCCCCTGCCCGAGTTTATTTTATCTCGTGGTCGTGGTGGCGCACAATCAACTAAAACACAAATCGACGCCTTTCGCCACTCAAACGTGCGTGGGCCTTATCACAGTCCACTGTTAACTTACAAAGCAGTGAACCATCTTGCACCCATGTGTACCCTCAAGGTCCCTAAGGGGCCGTCCATAAATGACGTCACGCGATTTTGGACGATTTTTGACCTCCCCCCTCGTCACACGGCGTCACAAAAAGTCAGACCCCCCCTCATATATGACGTCATAAAGCTCTGCCCCCCCGAAATAAAACATGCTTCAAATCGCTTTAAACTATTGTCATTGTAGTGCGTATTTAATGTTGCGCTGCACTCTTCTTTTATGTTGTAGGAGAAAACATTTATTAAAACGTCTATTTAATTAAGTAGAACGTGTTGTCTATATTTATTTAAAGTTGCACATTTTGATGTGACGTCATATTTCTCAAATCCCACCCCCCTCGTCACACATCGTCACAAATGTCTGACCCCCCCCCCCCAGGTGCGTGACGTCATTTATGGACGGCCCCAAAGGTGTGGGTGAGCGATCTTTTCCCCGTGTCAGTCCCCAGCCTATGGAACGCTCTTATTCCACGAGATATCAACGATCTCTGAGTCTGTGGACATTTCTAAAATGCGCATTAAAACCTATTTACTGTATATGCTTCCGCTTATAAAATGTTTAGTTCATTTAGTAAATGATTATATTTATTTGTAGTATTATTTTCATGCTGAAGGTGTCTGCTGCTGCTGTGTCCTGTACAGCGCTTTGAGATCCTTGATGAAAAGTAATGGCCCTTACTCGTAGTTACGTGCTCCGGAGAAGGGCTATCACCCGAAACGTCGCCTACTATATATGACGGCCACGCATTGCCATTATTGAGGGGGCGTTTTTTTTTTCACGTGCCGGTTCCCGACCACGTGACTTCGTTATGGGCCTTCCCCCCCACCCACTTCTCCCCCCTACCTCCTCCCCCCACCCTCTCCTCCCCCCTGCCTCCTCCCCCCCACCCGCTCCTCCCCCCTGCCTCCTCCCCCCCACCCTCTCCTCCCCCCTGCCTCCTCCCCCCCACCCGCTCCTCCCCCCTGCCTCCTCCCCCCCACCCGCTCCTCCCCCCTGCCTCCTCCCCCCCACCCGCTCCTCCTCCCACGCCTCCGACACCTCCCTCCCCCCGTTTCGAATTTCCCAGCGCGCATCAGGCAGCCGCGTCGCGTGATTGGTTGGCGCGCCGACCAATGGTGGGACCCAATGGGAGAGAAGCGCGCCCCGCGACCCCGGGGTTGAGCCAATCCGCGTTGCGGAATCTGACCACGGGGTCCCCCCGCCCCTACACCCGCCACCTCCCCCCCACCCCCACCGCGGCGGCCTACACCGCGAGGCTTCTCCAAGGTTGGCAGGCGGCGCTGTGTTGGGAGAAACAGAGAGAGGTAAAATCTCTCCGCCGGATCCACCGCGCTGCCCCACCGCCACCACCACCACCGCCGACGACGAACGAGTCGTCCGCGTTGCAAGCAACTCTCTCGAGGTGGTGCAGAAATGTGGTTGCTCCGCTCGCGGTGTCCAACGAGTTGCGGGGGGTGGTGGTGCGCGTCCAGTTGCTATGGTAACAGACTAGGCCCCGTTGCTAGGGCGACCAGGGGAGCGAGTCGGTGATGAAGATCACGTAAAGTTACAGCTTGGGTGAATTTTTATAATTACGCGTTTGTTATCAATAACAGGGACATCTTTATTTTTTATCTTACAGACCCGGTATAATATATTTACAGTAGATCGCTATAATAATTCCGGTAGTCTTCAAAGGAGAGTCCTTCCGAGACGCGGATATCTCCACTAACAATTGGTAAGAGGGTGCTAACATTTTTGTTTTAAAACTTTCATTTATAAATCGTGGGTGCTGAGCACAGTCCCAAAGGTCACACGCCGCCAAGAGGCCGGCAACAAACAGCACCGTTGAAGATTATTAAAGTTAATACGGTTGTTGAAATGAGCAGGATACGGATTGACTGAGCTGCTATGTTAATATTGGGATTTAATTTCCCGAGCCATTTCAGCAAGCGTCTTATACATTTAAAGAGTTAAAATCCAACTCTGAGCATGTTTTTGTACTACTATCGTGTTTTTTTGTATTGTTGTGGTAATGTCCTTACCGGCCCGACTCGAACATGTGTGAAATAGAGCTTTGTAGCTCATCGGATTTCTTCTCTTCTTAGGTTTTTTCGGTAAAGTCACGTAGAAAGTAAAATAAAATAAAAACAAAAAATCACGACGTTTCGGAGGCAACACAAGTCTCCGTCATCAGGTGGGACCGTCACAGCCAGAACCTAAGAAGATGATTCCTTGCAGTCACGAAAGCTTCAAATCCGGATTTCTTCTGCAGGATCAATAAATATTCTTGTACTCTGAGTTCTTTCGGTAAAGTCACGTAGGTAAAAAATGAAATAAAAAATAATAATAAAATATTTGTTTTTATTTTATTATTTTTATTAATTTTTATTTCATTTTTTACATACGTGACTTTACCGAAAGAACTAAGAGTATGAATCCTTGCAGTCACGAAAGCTTCAAATATAGAAATATTCTTGCCCTATGTGGTGTGAGGGCAGAAGCAGAAAGTAAAGTGCTGTGACCTGCAGTTGCTGAACTTGCTTTTCGTCCAAAACATTTACTGTGGTAAGAATTCAAATAGCCGGTCAGGTAACTCAAAATCGGAAGGTTGCGAGTTCAAATCCTATTTGTGTATTTGACTCAGCCTGTCACAAATAGCTCTCTCTAATCACTACAGTAATTTTGCTGTGGCAGTTCCACCTGATGACGGAAGCTTGTGTTGCCTCCGAAACGTCGTGATTTAATTTATTTATTTTCATTTTATTATTATTATTTTTCATCTACGTGACTTTACCGAAAGAACCAAAGAGTATAGTGTGTGTTTGACTCAGCCTATCATCCGCATTTCCGATTGTCACGATTGGCTATGTATGGTGCGAAAGAAGTTCTGCACACATACAATCCAGCTGCCTCAATAAGAGGACAATCCTGGGAAACCCAGGATAGGTGGCAACCCAATCATGGGCCACAAAACAATTTGTGATTTCCAGCGGCGGTGGCGGTACTTCTGCCCCATAGAACGGTCCTTGAAATTTCAGGCTTTTAAAATAACGCCAATTATAATCGCAACAAAACATTACGTTAGTTTCCTTTGGTAAATATCAATGTAATACCAAATTTCTAGGTCTCGGAGGGATCCACCGCTTATTCCAGATTTGAAGCTTTCGTGACTGCAAGGATTCATACTCTTTGATTTTTTCGGTAAAGTCACGTAGGTTAAAAGAAAGAAATGTATTTGTTTTCTTTTACTCTTTGGTTCTTTCGGTAAAGTCACGTATAAAGATAAAATAATAACTTAAATACTAGTATTAATAAAGAGAAAATAATAAATGAAATACTAGTATTAATAAAGAGAAATTAATAAATGAAATACTAGTACTTAATTTATTATTTTCTCTTTATACGTGACTTTACCGAAAGAACCAAAGAGTAATTCCTGCAGTCACGAAAGCTCCAAATTAAGTTTGTTTTCTTTTAACCTACGTGACTTTAAATTTGGATTTAAAGCTTTCGTGACTGCAGGGATTCATCTTCTTGGTTCTTTCGGTAAAATCACGTAGAATGGAAATAATAAAAAATAATGATTGTATTATGTTTTATTTTTATTATTTTATTATTTCCATTCTACGTGCCTTTACCGAAAAAACCACCAAAGAGTATGGATCCACCACTGTTTAACTGTTGCGACCGCTCGTGGGCACCTCTCCACATCCTGATCCGTGCGATTGCCTCCAGCCTCGCCATGGACTCGGAGTACCTGAAGCTGCGCATGGGGCCCTGCCTAGCGGCAGGCCTGGCCGACTTGGTGCTGCGGCGCCCGGCGGATCCCATCGAGCACCTGGCTCTGTGGCTGTACAAGTACCGCGAGAACGCCACGCACGCTGCGGCGGTGAGCACCTGAAGGGCCGTACATAAATGACGTCACGCACCTAGGGGTGTGGTGGGGGGGTCAGACATTTGTGGCGATGTGTGATGAGGGGGGGGGGGGTTGAGAAATGTGACGTGACATCAAAATGCGCAACTTTAAATAAATATAGACAACACGTTCTACTTAATTACATATACTTTTTAATAAATGTTTTCTCCTACAACATCAGAGTGCAGCGCCACATTAAATACGCACTACAATGACAATAGTTTAAAGCGATTTGAAGCATGTTTTTTTGAGGCCACGTGCAGTGTCGATTTCCCGATGGCAGCCGGTCATGGAATGGATCCAGGTGTCCGTGGGTTGTTGACTGAGATAACTGACAGATGCACCGATTGTGCTCCTCCCAACTTAGTCGCCCTGAAATCTGCTGCCGGCACACAGCCATACAGCCACAGGTAGGCAGAGTCCGGGAGTTTATATTATTTTAACAGGTAGGAACTTGAACCGACAAGGGCAAAACTACGTAATACCAGCACGTTCACTGACTGCATTAAAACAGTCAAAAGCACAAATATGCCTGTGATTCCAATGTTTTGAGAGGCAAGGTTTGTATGTTTTATATAGATTTGTGAAACTCGCTAATCTTCCAGGCTGTGAGGTTGGCAGGAGATGGCAGTGGAATGTTTGTGTATTTTTCCCAACCCAATGCAAGACTGCATTGAGATTATGGTTATTAAAATGCTTTTTGCATTACCGGTAACCGCAATAAAAATAGTAAAAACGGGTCACCGATTTACGGCACGTATAGAATTGTCTTCAAATAAACATAGCCGTTTTAACTGACAAACAAAGGAAGCTGCTATGGTGTCATGGTTGGCACTGGACATGCAATTCCCCAGTTGCTGGTTTGATTTCAACTCCCAGTGTAGCAATTGCAACAAATTGGGCAAGTTTCTTACATTCCCCCTCCACCTGTCGACCCTTCTGCCTGCAGTCGTGTGCGTAAGCAAGCAGTTTCAGAGCTGCACCTTTACTTTTCAACTGAGAAACAAGCAAACGTAGCATGCAATGACTTTAGTTCCACTGTGCCGTTTTCACATGAGCCAATCGGTCCGTTCATTGCTAATATTCCACTGGAAATGGTTACCTCTTCCTGAATCATCGATGCTGAGAATGGTTACTACTTGTTATTTAACACTCCACGTAATTGACCGTGTTATTTCCTGTACCACATGTCCTGTTTGTAGAGGGCAGAGGAGATGGTGGAGCTTCAGAAGCAGAGGGAGGAGGCCGCCTCACAGGAGACCCAGAGAGAAGCGGAGAGAGAAGCACTCAGAGAAGCAGAGCGGGAAGCGCAGAGGGAAGCACAAAGGGCATTGGAGAAGCAGGAGCAGCAGAAGCTGGAAGATGAGAAGCTGCAGAATTCGTCAGAAACAATACAACCGCCACAGGTTTGTAGGCATGGCCGCTGGGAACTGCCTGTTAAGTTGGGTCGTCTGCAACTGTTTTTTCCACATCTGAGTGAGTAGTTTCACGGCAAGGACATGTCTATGTATGGGCATCTGTGCGTGTACTTGTATCCGGCATTGCGCCGGCCACACTAACACCTTCGCGGGCCGTGCGGGCCTTCATCGGTGTTTCATAACAGCGTTTGTTGCAGAAGTCTGTGTTGGCTAAACTGCCGATCTTGCGTGTATGTTTCTATGTGGTGTGTATGTGTTGTATAACTTTTGTATGTGTGTGTAATATGGAGGGCAGAGGAACGACGCTCACAACAACGAGCGGAGCACTGGGTGGATAAATGCAGCAAGTTTGCACAGGAGAGGGCATAGCTGGTGCATCTGCCAGTCATCTCAGTCAATCAACTCATAGCACCTGGGTGTGTCCCGTGACATCCTGTTAGCGAGCCTTCCACACTTCACATGGCCTCAAAGTGCACCTGGCCTGGCACAGGCACTGCGGTGACGTCACCAGCAGTTAGTGGCGAATGGCGGGTATTGGTATGTGATCGCTATCGTTGTGTGTGTGTGTGTATGGTTTGTGGTGAAACGTTCGCCCGTCACGTTCGCTCTGTGGTGCCAGGATGTTGAGCAGGTGGCCGAGGATAGGACTTTGGTTGATGCCTTCTCTCGGCCGGGGGCACCAACGCTGCCCACGCTGCAGGAGGGCGATGAGAGTAACGTTCACGAGGTGCAGTCTTCGTTCGCACATTTCGGCACTATGCACCTTGGGGCTTGGACATGCAGGCACACGCACTCACATTCCTTGCCCCACACACGCGTCGTGTTTATAGACAAGGTCGTCTCAATTCAAGATTCTTTCATGACCGGAAACACATTTGTGACCTGAGGGAGATGGGGAGATTGGCGGTACGACGCCTACTCCCCAAATCACTCTTTTCATCATTGATTTTTGGGTCAGGCCCTCTTAATATATTGGCTGTGAAAACCTACGCGTTAATCACTGTTTCATCTCTTTTAAAAAAATTCCCCCAATATTGTCACGATTGCGCTGTCGACATTGTGTCAGGTGACGAAGAATCCACTGGGATGTCTTCGAGAGCAGTGCAACCCTTAATGTTATATTACTTAATTGGTTATTTATTCAAATATTTCACCTGGATAATTGCTTGGAACATCTCATTTGCGAGGGTGACCAGGGTGTCAAACATACAGTAGCATGTTGACAATTCTCAGATTTGTAATTCAGCCAAATTAAGTGCAGAACCAAATTCAAAGTAACTTTTTGTATTTGTGCAGTCATTGGTGACTGGGCTGAGACACTCAAAACACTTGAGAAACTGGCACAGGTTGCTGATAGCTGGATTCGAACCCAGGACCTCAGAGATGCCAGCTCAGCGCTCTGACCTCTTAACCACCTCTTAGACCAAATCCCTCTATCTTCTTGGTAAATAATAATGATGCTTGTTAACTCTTGGTACATAACTGGCATTATTATCGTGCCCTTGACTACTGTTGTTGTAGATACTTTCAAGAAAGAACAGCAATAACATAGTTTTCAATGTTAGTGTAATTTCCTAAATAAAACACAGCTTACCATGTTAAACACTCATGAAGAAGGCAACATAACAAGGTTGAGTATTTCGCTACAGTTGGTTAATATATGAATACGCATCGGTATGGCTGGGAACGTGAATTCTTGTGACATGCTGGTGCTCATGAGGCTTTCACAAGCCAGTGGTACGTATTAGCTGCAGTGAGGATAAGTGGCGATGATGGCTGTGTTCCTGCTCTGGTGAACGTGTTCCCCTTGCCAAGTTGATGGTGCGCTGCGTCTCCACGCATTATCGTGAGACTGGGTTAAGAGTGGCCGTCGGTTGCCTTGCGGTGCGTCGAGGCGTTCGGTCAACGTTGGTGTTTACCGCGTGCCGAGCGCACGTCACACACAAGGCAGCGTCGTCTTGTGCAGCGTCTTATGATACCGCATCTCAAGATGCATCACAAAGCGTTGCTAAAAATGTTAATTATCAGAAAGACAGTGTGTTGAAAAACCTAAAAAATGTTCATGTTAATTCTATTTCGATACAAACATATTAATGCAACACACTATATAAAAGCCTTGGGTTAAGATGTGAAAAAGAGAATAAAACCGCTGCAATATCGTATAACCAACAGAATAATTTCTGATCAAATTACGGAATTGGAGTGCAAGGAATTTGGATTTGAATGCAAGGGAAACAGTTGAGTCTTCGGACCCGATGAAACACAGGAGTAAATCGTTAAATAATCGTTGCCTTTACGGTGTGCCATACACGAGTGATTGCGCCATGCTGAACTGATGCATATTTGCTCGCAGGACGATGAGCGAAGAGACAATGAGAGTGGAATAACCGAGCTGTCAGCGCAGGCTCGCGGTCAGACGCCCACCACCGCCGTCGCCACCGATGCAGCCGAAGCACGAGACGGGGACGGCGAGATAACGGAACAGCACGGAGACGGGGCGGGAGGAGCCGGCGTGGATGCTGGCGCGCCAGACACGAGCAGGGATGACGAAGTCGAAAGGACGAACGTCGACGTAAGTCCCACCGCCGGCGCCCGAGCGGCCGACGGCGTGGGCGGTAGATCCGGTAACGGCGCAGCGTTGTCCGGCGCCGACCTAGACGACGGAGTTGCAGGCAGCGATGCACGGGCAGGGGAGCAGCCGCATGGAGAGGATGAGGCGGAAGCAACGGCCCCTGGGAAAACTGAAATGGAGGTCTTGGGTGGCAAAGAGGCTGCCGGTCTCTCTGCAGAGGATGATGATGATGATACTGTAACTACAGAAAAAAATGAGGTGGTGGTGGCTGAAGAGGAGACTTTAGCCACTGCTGAAAAAGTGGAGTTTGAGGTTTCGTATGGTCTAGAGTCCACCGGTGTCTCCACACAGGATGATGGTGTAATTACAGAAATAAATGATTCGGTGGTGGCTGAAGAGGAGGCAGCCACTGCCGAGAAAATTACATTTGAGGACTCGTACGACCAGGAGGACACCAGCCGTTCTGCACGGGATGATGATGATGTAATTACAGAAAGAAATAAGATGTTGGTGGTGGCGGCTGAGGAGGAGGCCACTGCCGAGAAAACAGCGTTTGAGGTCTCGTATGGTCAAGAGGCTACGGGTCTCTCCACACGGGACAATGATATAATTACAGAAACAAATGATACGGTGGTGGTGGCGTCTGAGGAGGAGGCCACTGCCGAGAAAACAGCGTTTGAGGTCTTGTATGGTCAAGAGGCTACGGGTCTCTCCACACGGGACAATGATATAATTACAGAAACAAATGATACGGTGGTGGTGGCGTCTGAGGAGGAGGCCACTGCCGAGAAAACAGCGTTTGAGGTCTCGTATGGTCAAGAGGCTACGGGTCTCTCCGCACGGGACGATGATGTAATTACAGAAAGAAATAAGACGGTGGTGGTGGCGACTGAGGAGGAGGATGAGGAGGAGGCTGGGAACGATGTGGGAAAGGTTTGCGGCTCGCAGCCTCTGTGTGTGTACTGCACTCTTCCTGTCACTGCTGCTGGGCTCCTGGTGATTGTGTGGGGAGCGGGGAGGATTGAGCGCGATCATGCGCTCCCTCTGGTTCTGTGGCTCACTCGTCTGCCATGTGGGCAAATCTTGATGTGCTCTCGTGATTGTTTGCTGTGGGTGGGGTGGTGGTGGTGGTGTGTTACGTAATGTGATTAGTCCCCGATTTCACCGGCCACGTGTCTCAGTGGCAGAGTGAGTGGCTTGCAATAGGAAAGTTGCAAGTTCAGATCCTGATTGGGGTTTGACTCATCGTGTCATCCCGGGTCGATAAAATATGATGACTTTGCAGGGAAGTCAACAGTAGTTGTCCAATGGATCGACATGTCCCCCATAGGAATGTAGAATTGACACCATTGGCTGCAGGAAATTACTTTTATTTGACTTTGACTCATCACCATGCTATTCAGAGTCTAATGTCCAAGTGAGTTCCTGCTCTAATGAGCATTGAAGTTGTGATAATCCTCACATTCCTTTGGCAGAGGGCGATTCTATCCATAGGACAACCACTGTTGACTTTTCCCCACAATACCTATTTTATCGACCCAGAGAGACCATGCAACTACCTCAACCAGGATTTGAACTTTGCAACCTTCTGATTGTGAGCTATCTCTATACCGCTGAGTAACCTGGCCAAACTATTGGATTACAGATTGAGCGTTGGTTACATCATGTAACATCAGCTTTCTAATAATGTAATGTAAAATAACAGCTCTGTAATCTCTCATGCAGTGGTGTGTGGTTGATATCTATCCACTAGGAGTGTTTACATAATTGCTGGTTTCTAATGTCTGCGTTTTGTTTTTACCCCAGATGGCATCGGAAGAGGAGGTACCTGCCCCGGCTGACCCTGAATAATAGACGTGAAATGTCAGTTTTCAAGCCAAGTTTTTATTTTATATGTAAAAAAATGTATACCGAACTTAGGCAATACTGTATTAGGCCCTACATCTACTAGGCACAATATCAGTTTGGTGTGCTTTGACATATATATGGGAAATATGTAGTGATTGCAATGCTAAATAAACAAATTGTGGGAGACTTTTATTCCAAAATTATAAAGAAGCACCTTTGATTACAAATACTTTAGAGTATTTCAGCTGTAAGTGTTTCACTTTGCGGTATTCTCTATTATCTTTTGAACTGTTTATTGTGATTAGTTTGTTGTCCTTCCCCTGCACCTCCGATTAGCAATGTTGGTTACATACGGTGCGAAAGAAGTTGAACATACATATAAGTTTGACGGAAATTAATAACGAATAGCGTCGTGGAGAATATAAGTAACAACACAAATAAGCAGTTCATACACCTCTTTCAATCGTATAAGCTGGCATCATTGCTGATGTATGTCCATTGTTCTCTGCATTGCAATTAAAGCAACAGCTTAGACCACAGAGGCTCATGGTGTAGCCCTGATTGTAATTCACAATCTTTTGAGTAGGTTGTCAAATTGTCTGGGGAAGGGAGGTGTATTGGCATTGTGCTCAGCATTGCATTGAAAAACAAATAAAACAGCTGATGCGATTGGAATGTTTCTGTCAGTCCTTGTGAAAGACCATGCATTTCAGTTCAACATCAAAAGTGCATAAGGACGTCATATCCAAGCACAATGGTCGGGAGATGAGTGCTCAATGTATTTATCTTTACATCGCAATTAAAACAACTTGAAAAACATCTCAAACACAACTCGTGTTCCTCAGCCACCGATGCCCATTCATCTCGGGTGTGATTAAATGCGTGTGTTGTGTGCTACTGAAGAACACTCAGGATTTGCAGTTTAACGAATTCTGTCCCAATGACTGAGTTTAATAGTTGCGGGCATTACGCTCTGCATTGCATGTGAAGAGCAACTGTGAACCAGAAGCGCAGCGCCTGTGAATGGAATGCATCTGTTATGTGCTTGCGGAATATCAGCGTTTCAATCTGGAGCATCAACACGGAGCCATAAACAGGTTGCCCCAGTCACGCAGGTAAAACAATAAATAAAATAGATGAAAACTAAATTAAATTACGACGTTTTGGAGGCAACCCAAGCTTCCTTCATCAGGTGTAAAAAAAGGCACCTGATGAAGGAAGCTTGTGTTGCCTCCGAAACGTGATTTAATTTAGTTTTTATTAATTTTATTTATTGTTTTACCTACGTGACTTTACCGAAAAAACCAGAGTCGGATGCCCCATGTCTAAGGACGGTGATATGTGCTGTCATTGTGCTCTGCTTCCCGTTAAACAAACTCCATGAAGTGTTTTGGGGTGTGGTCGCGTTAAACGTAAATGTGTCGTTAAACCCGCCACCACCCGACACAGCCAATTAGTAATTTTGTCATATAAACAAAACGTGTCAATTCATGCTTAGGTAGTAATTGGCAATTAGTGCGTGAGTAGTAATTGGTACGTTTTGATTACGTGACAACCCTTACTAATTGACTGTCTGGTAGTGGCGGGTTTAACGACACATTTATATTCACGCGATCTCAACAAAAAAACACTTTATTATGGATATTGGTCGGGAAGGCCTACGGATTAAAATACCGTTAAACCTAAAACATTGTATCAGGCACGTGTGATTGGAACACTTCCAATGTTACGTGACAGATCAATAAACGCAAACAAAAACAACATCAAATCACACACAGCCTCATCACGACTGTGACTTACACCTGTTACGTTCCGTAGAAGATGACCCGGGAGTTTCAGTAAAACAAAACTCCCCATGTCTACAACAAACGGTATAACAGTAATGATATTCCTGCACAGTGGAGTATTGTGTGTCGCGCTTTGATGGTGGAGGTTGTGAGTCTGTGACCACGAAGCCCTTTGACCAGGCACTGGCTCCATCCAGCACAACACACGGAGGGTGGAGGTTGTGAGCCTGTGACCACGAAGCCCTCTGGTCAGGCACTGGCTCCATCAAGCACAACACACACGGAGGGTGGAGGTTGTGAGCCTGTGACCACGAAGCTCTCTGGTCAGGCACTGGCTCCATCAAGCACGACACACACGGAGGGTGGAGGTTGTGAGCCTGTGACCACGAAGCCCTCTGGTCAGGCACTGGCTCCATCAAGCACAACACACACGGAGGGTGGAGGTGTGAGCCTGTGACCACGAAGCCCTCTGGTCAGGCACTGGCTCCATCAAGCACAACACACACGGAGGGTGGAGGTTGTGAGCCTGTGACCACGAAGCCCTCTGGTCAGGCACTGGCTCCATCAAGCACAACACACACGGAGGGTGGAGGTTGTGAGCCTGTGACCACGAAGCCCTCTGGTCAGGCACTGGCTCCATCAAGCACAACACACACGGAGGGTGGAGGTTGTGAGCCTGTGACCACGAAGCTCTCTGGTCAGGCACTGGCTCCATCAAGCACGACACACACAGAGGGTGGAGGTTGTGAGCCTGTGACCACGAAGCCCTCTAGCCAGGCACTGGCTCCATCAAGCACGACACACACGGGAGGATGGAGGTTGTGAGTCTGTGACCACGAAGCCCTTTGACCAGGCACTGGCTTCATCAAGCACAACACACACGGAGGGTGGAGGTTGTGAGTCTGTGACCACGAAGCCCTCGAGCCAGGCACTGGCTCCATCAAGCACAACACACACGGTCTGTTACCACGAAGCCCTCTGGCCAGGCACTGAACTTGCTGAGCCCTCCCCCGCCCCTCAATGCCCCGCCCCTTATTTCCCCCGCCCCCCTTCCACATTCCCCACTACGGATCGGCGCCGCTCGCGCTCTCCCATTGGTTCAACGGGGGCGGACCTCGGGCGCGATCGCCCTGAGCCCAACCCCCCCCCCCCACCTTGGCACGTGACGCCGGCGCTGGCCAATGGGGCGCTCGCGCTTGCCCATGCGCACTGGGAGATGTAAACGAGTGAACAGTCGTGCGGCGCCATTCGGCTCGCTCGCCCCCCTCCCCCCCGCGATCGGCACCAGCAGCAGCAGCGGCGGCAGCAGCAGCAGCGGGTAAGGACTGGGGGGGAGCAGAGGGAAGGTGGTGGCGACCCGGCTACACCCCTCCCCTCGTCCTCCTCCACCGCCCCCCCCCCTCCTCCTCCTCCGCGCGCGCACTTTGCTCAACGCCCTCCGCTTCCTTTGCATTCGTCCACCCGCGGGGGCCACGGCGCGCGCCCGCAGCCGCCCCCCCACCCCCTCCCCCTCCTCTCCCTCCTCCCTCTGCACCCGCGCGGAGTTTGGGGCACGCCGCGTGTCGGCCCGGCGCGGGGGAGGCTTGAGGTCGCGCCGCGGCCTAGCGCGCCTTTCCTAGAATCGCCGCCCGCGTCGAGCGAGCATCGCAAGGCCGCCGCGGGTGACTGCGGAGCCGCGGCGCGCGCGAGTCGTGGCCCCGCGACGCGCTCTGCTCTGTACCCCCCTTCCCTCGCAACCCCACCCACTCCCCTCGCACCCCCCCCCCCTCGCACCCCCCCCCTCGCACCACCCCCCCCCTCGCACCCCCCCACCCCCTCCCCTCGCACCCCCCCCACCCCCTCCCCTCGCACCCCCCCCCACCCCCTCGCACCCCCCCACCTCGCACCCCCCCACCCCCTCCCCTCGCACCCCCCCACCCCCTCGCACCCCCCCACCTCGCACCCCCCCACCCCCTCCCCTCGCACCCCCTCCCCTCGCACCCCCACCCCCTCAACCCCCTCCCCTCGTACCCCCTCCCCTCGTACCCCCACCCAGACCCCCTTATCTCCTCCCCACGCACCCCCCACCTCCTCCCCGCGCACCCCCACCCCTCGCACCCCCACCCCGCGCACCCCCACCCCCGCGCACCCCCACCCCGCGCACCCCCTCCCCGCGCACCCCACCCCCTCGCAACCACCCCCCCCCCCTATCTCCCCTGGCACCCCTCCCTTCGCCCCCCCGCATCTCCTCCCCTCGCACCCCCCCCCTCCCTCTAACCCCCTCGCACCCCCTCGCTTTGTCTGGCATGACCCTATGACCCGGAAGCGCTTCCTGCTCGTTTCCTGCGCTCCGCGGTCGTTAACGAGGCCATGGTGCCCCCCCCCCCCCGTTGGCCGAGCGCCGCGTCACGTGCTCGCTGCGGACCAACGAGAGCGAGGCGCGCGCATTGCACGGCGAGTGTGGACCAATGGGGAAGCGCTTGAGTTTAAAACGCCGCGCATGCGCACTGAGGCCGTGCGAGGCAGCGAGGTTTTCCCCGCGCTTTTTCCTCCCCCCCCCACCACCACCAACCCCGTGGTCGCCTCCACTCGCCCACACAACAACAACAACAAACAATACAATCGCAACTAAAAACAGCGATAATCATTGACTAACCACATTTTTCTCCACGCCGCCACCACCACTACTACTACCCACTCCGTATCTTACCTCCACGTGTGTGCACTTTTGTTGTTTTTGCGCAGCCGTTCGCCACCTTGCAACGTTTCGGTTTTAAGCGAGAAGACGCACGCCGCAATCAGCCATCATGTCGGCGCGAGGGGGTAAGAAGAAGATGACCAAGCTGTCGCGCTCGTCGCGCGCCGGGGTCATCTTCCCCGTGGGGCGGATGCTGCGGTACCTTAAGAAGGGAACCCACAAGTACCGAATCGGTATGGGCGCGCCCGTCTACATGGCCGCCGTCATCGAGTACCTCACGGGTGAGACGCACGTGGTCGGTTGCCAGCCTCCGAGCGGGCGGTGCTGCTTGTTGCCGGCCGCTTGGCGTTTTGTTCCCCCCCTCCCCTCCCCTCCCCTTACTACTCTGCGTGGACGGTGCGGATGAGTTGTGTGAGGCGCACACTTGGACTGCAATGAGAGCCCCTCCCCCCCCCCATAGCACATAGACTTGCATAGACTCATCAATGTGCAAACACTTGCATGTGAACCTTTGAGACACAGCCCCTAGACTCTCGTAGAAACTCACTCAGCCGTACACTTGCATAAACACCCTTGCACTATATATTTAGGCCCCTGTGTTTACACGGATATATATATAGACTTACATGGAGACATCTTGTTAGCCAAATGCCCTCTATTCACATCAACTTCCTTAACATCTCGTTCCACCGCGTCCTTCCATCTCCCCTTAAATCTTCCTGTGCTCCTGCCCAGCACCGGCGTCCACAGGCCCCCTGAGCTACAGTGTTTGTCTCTTGTGTGAGTCTATGGGTCCTCCGCTCTGCGTAGCCCAGCTTATTGTATCATCTTTACAAGTACATTTGCTTCTCAACACGTGCCCAAACCTTCTTAATGTAGCCTCCCTCGCCAACTTAAAGCATATTAGCAATACCTGCCGGGGCTGTTGCGTCTTCGTTTACCCGAGGGTTTAAGATGATGAAACTCAGTTTCTTGAAGCACTGGCTCTTTCTAAATCCATGATGTTGCCGTGGCAGAACCTAGTATCGTCGGTCAGGTGGCGATGTGATTACGTTTTGTTGGTGAGTGAGTAGGAAGTTTGGCGAAAATAAGTACTGGATTATGAGACGTTTGCAAGTGGGTTTTGTGGATTCGCTGGCTCCTGCCATGGGAATGTGGAGTTTCCGTATGTGGCCAAGTACCATGAACGGATGTAAACATCGTCCCACGGTCGTGTCACGAGATATTTTTTGTCAATGAACTGTAAATTGGCAAAGTTCCGTTCCGTGTCTACACAGTGTTTTAAATCACTGGCCTATTGGTTTTGCAGACTTGCAGTAAGTAAACTTTGAATCGGTTTCAACCTTCTGGCTCTGACAAACAAGATCAGGGGTTTTAAACAAATGCTAATGGGTAGCCAGGTGTCATTGGTAAGATGTTATTTGTTGATAAAATGAATAATGGTTTGTGGGCAGGCGCCTGCAACTGGCTGTGGACTGATCCTAGTTATGGGAATGAGGAAATGTCGTTCATGACCGAGCACTGCCAGTAGAGATAAGCACGGAGACACTGCGGGTGGATACATTTAGTACCACCGTGTAGCATTTTCAGGATGGACTAGAATTATCTTGCCATTTGACCTCCATGAGCTCCTAGTAGCAGTTACAAGGGCAGCAGAAGGCAGTCCAGATAAATCCATTGTTGTACTGAACTGCACATACATGCTGCCCACCTTCACCTATCCGTACTGACACAACATGGTGAAGTATGGTTAGGTATCTCCCATGAAATGCACGGTGTGGACAGGCGCTGATCCAGCAGTGGATTGACAAGGACTAAATACACTAAGGGAGTAACAACTGTTCACTCAAGATTTTTTTTATCCAATCTGAGACCACATTTTCGTCAAATCACAGACTCTTTGGTTGCACTTGTTCGCAGTCTTTTTCAGTTTTGGAATTATTTTAAACTTTCATAAATATCAAGCGATGCTACTTATTTCTTGGAAAAAGTTTGTTTTTGTTTAACTCGCTGAGAATCCACGACCAGGATAGTCTCATTTGCAAGGATGACCTCTTGGTTATCCAAAATTACAAAAACAAAAGCATAAAAACTATGTGCCATATAACAATAAAGTTAATAAATCGGTGCATAAACAAGACAATATAAATACAACAAAAACTACTGCGTTACAGAAGAAATTGAAAACAGTGCATAAACATAATGAATGTGAAATTTAATATATTTCCAGGGTTAGAATTTAGGGGTTAGGTTGGCAGGACGTGCGGCTGCAATATTGCTACACATTTGGGGACAATAGTCTGGGCCATTCACTAATCTAGATGAAATAGTATAGGGACGTATTGTCTATTCTTTATAGAGTTATGTGGGAGTAAATTATTGTATCAAAACCCTTCTTAAATGCCGCTGTATTGGCCCAAACCGATCCATGAAAATCTTACGGTAAGCAGGAGGATGTTACTTCGAAATTCGGTAGTCACTCGGAAGGGCCAAATTCTTCCTACATCTGTTTTTTGTGCAACTGGGAGGATTGACTCGGAAGTGGCAAGAGTATCCAGGAGTTATTTGAATGTCTAGTCAAGAATATTGTTTGTCAATAGCTCCCTCAGCGTTGACGCGGCTGAAATAAAATGTTGGTATATATAACCTGCGATGACATTAAGATAAGAAACATAGCCATTGATACATTAAATGGAACAAAAAGTGCTCAAAGGAGCACAGAGAGGTGCTTGCTTGCAATTACAGAGACAGAAAGTGGTCCACATGCCAGATAACAGATGCAAGTTAAGTAAGTTTGCTTGTGCACGGCATGTTGCTCAAAGAGATGATGGCTCATGGTTGAGATTAATGACAGAGTGGCAGCCAAAAGATGAACACGTCCTAGAGGTCGTCCACCACGGAGATGCATCGATGAAATCAGCTAGTGATGGATTGTTGCTCTTCTGCACATATTTACAAGGAATACCAAACCATAAGAGTATTAATTCATGATAATTCCAGGTATGTTGGTGTCTACGCAAAATGTATAGCATTAGGGTTGTTACCCATGCAATACGTATCCACCGCATCAAATTTGTTGATGTGCGATGTACATGTACAGCCCTTCCACGAGCCACTGCTGGATGAGGCCCCCCCCCCTCCCCACACACTGAGGATTGTTGTAACTTGACCATACTTTACCAAGCACTGCCCCCAATTGTTTTCTCAAACTCGTGTGTCTGTTTATGAAGATGTTGCTGTGCTGGTGGTGATCTACTATATGCCACACTTCACTATAAAGCTGCCCCAAACCAGTCTGTACACATGACCCTTGCTTTGCTTTCCTGTCCGCTGTAAGAGGAAGTATGACACTATATTGGAGGGGAGAGAATCTTCAACTGTTCCTGGAGAGCCGTGGTGGTAGGGGAGACTGTGAACACCATTCATTAATAAGTTAATAAGTCAGGCCATTAATGGGCGGCCTCCATTTCAGGATTTGACTGCACATCAATGTTTGCAGGGAAAAACTAAGATACAGATACACGTACAAACTAACTGGGCACTAGGTTTCTGCACTTTTACATGCACGTTCTTGCATTCTAACGCATGCTTATTGCACTAGCACAAAAATACGTAGTTTTTGTTCATAAAACACTTGGGTGAAAGTTTGTGGCTTTTTTTGGTTGTGTACATTATGTACAAATTAGGGTATTGATTCGTAAGGCATGTTAGTATTTTTCTTAGCGATTGGTTTTATAATTTTTGTGGTAACGTATCTTTGGATGGATGCTCAGGCGTAAAATTATCCGAGCGGTGCAGCCAGTAGCCTCTTGGCTGCCATACATTTAAAAGTGAGAAGGGAGTCGGGCCAAGTGCCACAGGTAGCTTTGGCTCGGATCCAGGGTAACGCTGGAGTTAGGGCATAGTAGGCAAGTTTGTTTGTGATACGTTTGCTTGAAATTTAATTTTATGCTTACTTGCTTACGTTGCGTTGTGTGCTCAAAGCAGAACTCGTGTTTAGTTCGTTATTGTGCCCCTATCCACGAGTGCAGTGAGTCCGTGGTCTCGGCCCGGTAACCTCTCGACTAGCTTCGTTCCAGTACCAGTTTTCAGCAGACATGTAACCACTTTGGATAAAAAATATCCCTAATTTTCCATATTTGGTACAGTGCAATGTAATGAGACAAATTAGCCGTTCTCATCTTTGACAGGGCAGTGCGGTCCTTCTCGTGAGAGGAGAAGGCTCATGGAAGCGGATATTGTGGAGCTACCTCCGATCCTGTTAAGCCCCCTCTGGTCCACATAGCAGTGGGCAGCACTCTCCCAACACCCCTGCTGCATAAGAGTAATATTTGTCGCATAACAGTCAAATTAATATTTCCAATTGCCAGAGCTGGAATTTGGCTCGATGAAGTGCATTACTAATTTGAACGTGCCGTTTTTTTGCGTGCATTTATTGGTTATAGGGCTGAGACCATCAACCCATTGCTCTTAAGAACCCGGTTTAATCTCAGGTGGCTGATACCTAGATAAGCACCCAGGATCTCAGCTATGCTGGCTGAGGGCCCTTGACCTCTCGCACCTCTTGACCGACTCGTGTAAATTTGGTGAACCCGGCAGCGGAAATCCTGGAGCTGGCGGGGAACGCCGCGAGGGACAATAAAAAGGGGCGCGTGACTCCGCGACACATCCTGCTTGCCGTGGCCAACGACGAGGAGCTCAACCAGGTGAGCAGCGCTCGCTCCACAAGAACACCACCCTATGCACACTTCACAGAATAGAGTGGTGTCCTTAACACATCTTCAGCGGGGGGGTGGGCACTTTTGCCAATAAGATATCAGTGTGAGGGCCGCCACACCGCCTGCAAGGGGTGTTTTCACATTTGTGTATTCATCTTCTTGGTTCTTTCGGTAAAGTCACGTAGAATGGAAATAATAAAATAATAAAAATTAAACATACTAAAATAATTCTCACGACGTTTCGGCCACAATGCAAGCAGCCGTCCTCAGGTGGAGAGCAGGTCTGTCAGACTGTCTACTCGACAGACCTGCTCTCCACCTGAGGACGGCTGCTTGCGTTGTGGCCGAAACGTCGTGAGAATGATTTTATTATGTTTTATTACTTTATTATTTCCATTCCACGTGACTTTACCGAAAGAACCAAGAAGATTAATCCCTGCAGTCACGAAAGCTTTAAATCGAAATAATTTGTGTATTATAGGGGGTCACACGTTAGGGGCCCGCGCGAAAGCCCACCAGGGGCCGCCAGTGGCCCGTGGACCATGCAATGAAGAACACTGGAATAGACCATCGCTGTCACACACACACTGCTAGCACACTCAGACTGAAGTGTGGTAGTGTATGATTGTGCTGTTGTTGCGTGCACTGTTGCCTGTGTTTATTGCGTGCATTTCGGTATGCAGCATAGTTCTGTTTGCGATTATTGGTATTATGTACGTGTTTTTGTGTAAGTGTGCGATCGTGCATTTGTGCGGTTACACATGGTTATGCGTTGTGTGTAAGTGTATCTGTTGTCTGTGATTGTGTGTGCTTGTTTGTGCGATTGCCGTTTTACATGGCCGTGTGTGGTTGTGTTTTTGCCCTGTGTGTCTGCGTGTGATTTCACCGCGGTTGTGCATGCGATTTCGCACGCGCTTGTATGTTTACCACGCGCGTCTGTGCCGTTGCACCCCTTGTAGCTGCTGCGGGGCGTGACGATCGCCAGTGGCGGCGTGCTGCCCCGCATCCACCCCGAGCTGCTCACCAAGAAGCGCGGAGCCAAGGGAAAGCTGGAGGCCATTCTGCCCCCGCCCCCCAAGAAGCCCAAGGCCTCCCCCGCGGCGAAGAAGACGGCGGCCGCCAAGAAGGCGGCAGCAGCAGCAGCGGCCTCCGCATCATCCACCCCCAAAAAGGGAAAGAAGGGCAAGCAAGCCGAGAAGGTATCCCCTCCGCCCCCCAATTCCCCGCTTAAACAAAACATCACCTGCTTTGCCAAGTCTGAGGCTGCGTAAATAATTCAGATGCTGGATTTTCGTTGAAGTAAAACAAGTTCTCGGAATATTTTTTGGCCACAATTTTACCCTTACCGTGCTGTTGGCATCACGTCATGCGACACAAAGTAGTGCCAATGCCGCGTATTGGAGAACGGCCCACAGAAGTGGATATCACTGAGTTATCTCTAGAGGATCCCTTCAAGTGATCTCTAAACCACTCATTTCCCACCCAATCTGCATGTGACAGTGAGGTTCGTCGCATGATGGTCAAACCAACATTTTTAATATTTTTGCCACTGGTAAAGGAGGTCTCATAGTGTAAATGCTTACCCCGAGCTCTCAATACTCTGATAGTGCACTGTCTTTGAGTTGTACGCCTTTTGGCGTCATCTTGTCCAACACCAATGGAGACTAGGCGCTAAGAAAAGCTGTCTCGGGTGTGGACCAATCAACTTCAAGGACAGTGCATATCATTATCATCATCAGAGTTGTTTCTTTTTGTTTGCATTTTGACTGCTTGTGTTGTGGTTATTGCAAACATGATTCAGTATGGAAATAATGTAAAATATATTTGGCGACTGGACCGAGACCATCAATTTACGACACTTTAGGACCCCTCCTGAAAGAGTCTTTGCACTCGGCATGATTTTCCTGGGTAAACATGTAATTTTCGATTTAAAGCTTTCGTGACTGCAGGGATTCATCTTCTTGGTTCTTTCGGTAAAGTCACGTAGAAGGGAAATAATAAAATAATAAAAATAAAACATAATAAAATAATTCTCACGACGTTTCGGCCACAATGCAAGCAGCCGTCCTCAGCTTGGTGGTGTTTCATTCTTCACCTGAGGACGGCTGCTTGCGTTGTGGCCGAAACGTCGTGAGAATTATTTTATTGTGTTTTATTTTTATTATTTTATTACTTCCCTTCTACGTGACTTTAACGAAAGAACCAAGAAGAAACATGTAATTGTTTATTTATAACAATTGTTATTAACGAGCGCACGTGTTCTCTCGCAGGACAAGACGGCCGAGAGCAACAAAGCGACAAACGACAGTGCCACTGAAGATGGGCCTGGGGAGGGCTTCACCATCCTATCCACCAAGAACCTCTTCCTGGGACAGAAGGTGCTGCTCTGCTTTGCCTTATCACCTCTTCGCGCGGGCGATCGATAACGCGCTTGGCGATTGCATCTGCCCAAAATGCCACTGGGCCGGCCTGGCAGCGATCGGAAGGTTGCGAGTTCGAATCCCTGTCATCAGCTGTCGCCTTGGCCCATCACACTTTGTCGGAGTTTATAACTTGAGAGTACCCCTTTGTGGGCAAAAAAATGCTGTTTGTCCTCTGGTAAAGATTAGCGCCCTCATCAGACCAATGTGAGACTTCCAGCACTGACTCGGTGCCATTAGAAATTTGACACAGCCCCAATGCTGGAATGGGAATAGGAAGATGCTTTTAGGTTTTTACTTGCTCATTTGCTATGCCTATTGTATGTATATATGTTGCACTTCTTTCGCACCATACGTAGCCAACTGTGGTAATCGGAGGTGCGGGGAAGTACAACAAACTAAACACTAAAAGCAGCTCTAAAGAGTTTTAGATTAAAAGTGCGTGGCTCCAGTGGCTTCCGAATATCGGAAGGAAGTGCGTTTTAGACGTCTGCAGAAGCACATCTGAAAGCGCGCGATGCGGTAAACGTCTTTGTATTCACATAGTAATAATATGCTTTTGACGGGACCTTTTTGCCAGTATCAAAGTAATATTATATATTAATATTATTTTCAATTATATGGCGCTCGCTTGAATGCCTCGGCATCTCAAAGTGCCTTCCATGTCATGTCAACCGTTTGAAGAGGGACCCCCCCCCCCCCCCCCCCCCGTTGCAGCTCTGTGCCGCTCATCCCAAAGGAGTAATTTTTCTAATTTGGTCTGACAATGGCACACACAATGGCCTTCTCGTTTCGAAGACGTCAGGGATTTTTTTATGTCCACTGTGAAGCAGATGACGTGCATTTAGCGGTTAATACACCCACAGTATTAACCAGGGGGGGTCTGCTGGATTTTAACCGCAAACCTCTCCAACACTTGTGCATTATGTATACTCGGCGATCACTATTTTCGGATTAATAAAAAAAAAACTGTTGCTTCTAGACACAAAATATGGGTAATTTGTATAAAAAATTTTTTTGAATAAGATTCATTGAAAGGTGTGACATAGTTAACACCTTGGAATAACAATCCTCCCTTGTATGATGGAGTTTATATTAGAGCCTTGTAATCCAAGGCATGAGCATAGTGTAGTAAGATGATGAAGTCAACAAAGGGGATACAAAAGTGGATCGGATAGTTGATTGAGCGGATAGTTGATTTACTGGATGGTTGATTGATTGATGCGATGGTTGATGAATTGATCGGATAGTTGATTTACCAGATTATTGCCTGATGGGTCCTAGCTGTTGGTTGGCTGTGTGACGAGCCGTGCGTCGTGTGTGTTTGTGCCGCCCCCAGCTGGCGCTCACGCAGAGCGAAGTCGGCAACATCGCCAACATCTGTGTGGAGGCGGTGGTGCACCCCACCACGGCCGATATCGACCTGAAGGATGACCTCGGTGAGCGATGTGGCACACGCTTGAACGAAGTCGCCCATAGTTTGGTCAGTCGGCGTTGACTCGCCCGTTGGCTGAGCTGCGGCCGTGGTGCGAAAGAAGTTCAACCTACATGCAAACATCTGGAACCCCCAGCTTCGCTAACCTGTACTGACCGATGTGATGAAGTATGATCAAAACAACTCTCACAATAAGGTGTGAGCAGGCTTTTCAGCGGTGGATTAACAAAGATCTATATTATACATCTTCCCTGTTGTTGATCGCTTTGAGATACAAAGGGCTGAACAATGACAATCATGATAATTGTTTTTTTTTACCCTTCCATCTAGCAACAAAACTGACACCTTTTTTACAAGGAGTCATGTTTGCATAGACCACAATACCTGCAGTCATAATGCAAACAAAAAACATAACTCTGATAAACTCGGATAATGTGCACTGTCCTTGAAGTCAACTTCAAGGACAGTGCACATTATCAGAGTTATGTTTCTTGTTTGCATTATGACTGCAGGTATTGTGGTCTATGCAAACATGACTCCTTGTAAAAAAGGTGTCAGTTTTGTTGCCAGATGGAAGGGTAAAAAAAAAACAATTATCATATTTTTTAATGGCAAATGAGGTTCCAATGGTGGAATAACAATCATGTACAGCCTGCACAAGCACTTCATCATCACCAGCCCTTATCAATCCGCTGTTGGATGAAGGCCTTTCTAGGCCACTGAATGCAGATTGTTGTTGTTTTACCAAGTATTTTTGTGCGTGCCGGTGGTGGGTGTAGGTAGTGCGCTGGAGAAGGCCGGTGGGAAGGACTTCACGGAGTCGATCAAGGAGCTGCGCAAGTCCGACGGGCCGCTTGACATCGCTGCTGGTGAGCGTGTTGCTTGCTCACGCAGGCTCCAGCAAAGGGATGAGAACGATGGCCAGATTTAGCGGTGTGTCGGTGACTTTGACCTGTAGTTCCCTCTTGGTGTAACTGATGGAGAATGTCGAAATGTAGTGATGTTTAAATGTCACTTGCGGTCAGTTTCAATTTGGTGGCCGTTATGTGGCCATTGGCCATGTGGAATGAAGTTTCAGGCTGTAAGGGTCTTGGCAATGTGTTATTAACGGTGCTGTGCGTGTGTTTTTGTGTACTTGTTTGTGTACGTACCTGTGGGCGTGGGGAGTGGTGGCTCGGTGATGAGTGCACTGCGCTGCAAACTGGCGACCCGAGTTTGATTCCCGTTCAGAGCAAACACCAGTCATTTTTAACTGAAATGGTCCTGTACCTCTAGCAAATCGACAAAGGTGGCCTGACTTGGTGCTGACCACAACACCAACCCCATGTGTACCGTGGTGGCATTCGTAGGTCCAGTGGTGATGTGACTCGGTGGTAGTGCGTATTCCACTTATTTGAGAGCGGCACGATTCAACTGGCAGACCACCCTGGTGATGACTGCGGGTGTAATAACCACAATATATGAACGCGCCATCTGCTTCAAATTGATTGTTAAATATCCCTTCACGTCATTAAAATGAATAGGCCATTGCGTGCCAGAATCATGATCCAAAATGTGCCAAATTCTTAAAAATTACACTGCAAATTACACAATTGGAATTACACACAGCAATCATCACAAATTACTAGCAGACTAATGCCAGCTTGTGGGCTGGGTAGTGTTTCATCTTTTCAATTTCTGCACACCCAACTGCACTTTCATGTCATGTATAAAGGGCTCCGAGATGCCCTGGCATGAACATGTGATCACGAGCGGCATTTAACCTTGAAGGGCTGCATGGGGATCTTTATCTTTGTGTACGTGTGTGCAGCGGCGGCCAGCGTGGGTGCCGGTCTCTCGGTGAAGTTCGTAATTCACAGCCACGCGCCGCAGTGGGGCTCCGACAAGTGTGAGGAGCAGCTGGAGAAGGCCGTGAAGAACTGCCTCCTTCTGGCCGACGACAAGAAGCTCAAGTCCGTGGCCTTCCCTGCCATCGCCACGGGCCGGTGAGGGCCCCCCCCCCCCCCGCCCCCCCACAACAACTCTTTTCCTTCACACGTTTCCATCTCATCATGCTCACTCGTAGCCTGAAGTGGCGTGGTGAACGTCGGCATCACAACAAAAGCATACAACAGATGAAGTGGTGATGTGTGGTAACGGGGGAGGAGAGGTGAGGCCAACCTCGTGCTCACCCTGCTCCTTGCCAAACACTACCACTCACAAAACCAGCCTATCCGTCTGGAAAACCATCCCACTTCACATTTGCAGCATTCAATGTGCCACCTACTCTTTGAAGAGACACATAAAAACCCACCACCCCTGTCCCCTGGCTTTCAAGTGACACTGAGCTTGGCTCCGTACCTCAGAGTTACGACCATTTGTTTCTGTGAAATATTGGGTGCATTACTAATTGCACTATTAATACTACTAGCACTGCCCCAACCATAACCAACCGGCCACTAGTTTTTAGCGCTACCCCTCACTAACTAGACAGGCAACCACTCGTACTAGCTTTTTCCCACAGACCCTAAGCACTCTCCCTGCCCCCCCCCCACTCCTCCTTCTGCCCCCTCCGCTCGCTCAGGAACGGCTTCCCCAAGCAGACGGCGGCACAGCTTATCCTGAAGGCGGTGAGCGCCTATTTCGTGGCGACCACCACGTCATCGCTCAAGTCCGTCTACTTTGTGCTGTCGGACAGCGAGAGCATCGGCGTCTACGTGCAGGAGCTCGCCAAGCTCGAGAGCAATTAACCTCTCGCCTAACGAGGGTCAAGGGGGGGGGGAGGAGCGGACGGTGGGTGCAGGGGTGGGGGGGTGCGGGATAGAGGTGGGAAGGGAGGCTAGGGTTCAGGAGGGGAGTTCTCGGGGAGGGGTAGGGGGTAGCGTGGCGTGATGAGTGACGGCGCCTCTGAAGATGTGTTGAGGAGGAGAGGCGCGAGGGTGTTGGTGCGTTTTGAGGAGCCAGCGGTGTGAGCCAGCGGCACGCTCTCCAGCCAGACTCGCGCGCGGAGGACACGGGCATAGCAGAGAACATTGCCACAGTGGTGGGGATAAAAGAGTTCTATTTTATTTTGTACGGCCGTGTATGTTACGCTGCAGGATTTTGGGGGTAGAGAAAAAGAACATATCGTCACCCAAAACTATTTTGAAAATACAACCCGACCCTTTTTATAGCCGAAAGGCATGGGGGGGCGGGGGATTGCCCCCCCCTTGATGGGATCGTAAGGCTGGCCGCAAACAGTGTTGCGTCGTCTAACAACTTGCCTCGCTTGCAGTGTGATGGAGTTAACGTGGTTTTTAACAAGGTAAGCATGTCGGCCGTTTGGGAAGTGAAAATTGGCTTCTGCCTTTAAACTCATCCGTGGGTCAGTGATTCGGCAAAGTGGAAGTGGTTCAGAGTTGTGTGGCAAAATGACCAGTGAATTATGGTGGTTACTCATCGGGAAAAGGTTATTGGATAACTCTCTTATGTTGGTCTTACAAATAACTCTAACGTATTATTTGGTGATGCTGTTGGCAGCAGTGAACAGACACAACAACAAAAGCTACACATTTTGGCCAAAGAAAAAATGTATAATCCGCAACATTTTGAGCAACTGCCCCTATTCGTGTGCTACAAAGAACGCCCGTTGCCTGAAACGTCACCTATTGTATATATTGTTTTTCTTTTAAAGCCACAGTGTTATTGACGAATTGGATTTTTTTACAAATACGTCAATTCCACTAAGGTTTTTGGTATCATTTGGTCGTTTTTGGCTCACATGGACCGTACAGTTGGATCCAGAGGTAATCCCTCTGTTGATCTGACCGGCGAGGAATAGCCGCTGTGTTGGATGGGTGACGAGCGGAGCCGTGTCTGAGCTAAGCAGCTCAGCTCGACACACTCGCACACCCCTACCCGCCGCCCTTCGTGCGGATGCAAGTGCGCCGCGACACACGGGGTGCAGAATTATGACTGGTGGACGCAGGGTAGCACAGCACCTGGTGTGACGTCTGTGTTTTTATTTTGTGCAAGGAAAAAAAGGCCAGTTTCACTAGCCCAGGCAAGCTCGGTTCAGAGCAGAATGCAACAAACAGGCTCGTGCAGGTACGCGCTTGGGCTGTAGGTTTCTTTGTTTATAAAAACAAAGCCCTACTTTAAAAGTAACAGACAAGTGAAATCACTGCATTGTCCAGCTATCATGTAAGGAATAGATGCCATTTGGTGCTATCATGGCGAGCTTAACAAGAGAGGTTTTTTTTTTCCTTTTCGTGGACAAATCTTTAAACCCCGTGACGCTACAGCCTCGGTGGGTATTTACAAACTATAACGGTATGAGTCTTGGTTGCTTCTTCTCTGACTCTCCACTCGGGCACGGAAAGTCGTGCTGGGCAGCGCCGGGGTGGTGTGGGTGAGCAGCGGCGGGTGGACCGTGCGGAGGGAGCGCAAGTCGGAGGGCGCCGTGGCATGTGCGCTGTGTTGGCGCTGGTGTGTTGTCGACTTGCAGTCGGCGCGTGGCTGGGTATGGACTGGTCTGTGGTGGTCGTGTTTGGTGAGTGTTATTCGTTAGGCCCATAATTGTTATAAATTTTAGATGCATGTTGGCTTAGAGCAGGAAAATTAAAACGGCGTGAGGTGTGGGAGGGTTGTCCGGTAGTCCATGGGCCAGAGCAGATATTGACAAATTTTAGCAGTGCCGATGTATTTACAGTTATTTGCTAAGCAGCTCATTATACATGGTTATCTACATCGCTGTGTTGGGCCACGTAAATCCATTGGAATCTCTGAAGTTATGATGCCACGTCAGGTGGTACCGACAAGTTTCAATGACTGATCTGGTCCCATCGACTACAATGGGAGCACGGCAGGGGGGGGGGTTGAGTTCCAAACAAGAGGAAGACAAGTAGAGAAAATAATGTTTTTAAATCATCAATTTGAATTCAGAATTAACAAAAAAAGAAATAAAAAAAATAAAAAATAGCGGACACAATCTTATATAAGCAAATCGTTTCAGTTATTTCAAAGTTGAAAAAAAAATATCCTTTATAAAAAAACACAAAAAGAGTTGAAAGCTGTATAGATTCATGTATATGTAGTGGTCTGTGTGTTATGTGCATTTTTAGAGCATATTGCTGTAACATGCTTGTTTTTGTAGTATTTTTACATTCGACGGCTCCTGCTTTCCAAGTGCGGTGGTGACTTTGCTTTGCCCTCCCCCCTCAGTCACGGGCACCCAGGTTCGGGCCCCGTGCGATCAAAGGCTAGGAGACTGAAGCCGTTAGTCACTCGGCGGCCCGTGCAAGCGAGTCAACCGCTTTGGCGTCGATCTCCACCTTGTTTTTACGGTTTCTTGTGTGCGCTGCTCGTGGGAGGTGGCCAATGCTTTCGGTAAGGGGGGGGGGGGTGCCGTTCCGATTCCAACGACCAGCGTTCGCGTAAACAGCGAGGCCAGTTGCTACTTCCGGCTGCACGGGTTTTTTTTTGGCGCGTCCTGACCTCTCGTACTGGGCAGGGGCGTTCCCCGTTTTTCCCCCGTTCCTTTGTGGCGCGCGGTGCAGTAAGCTCTCCCGTTCGCCATCCCACAACCACCACCATCACAGCCACCTTGGGGGTTAGGGGTCACGCTCTCGCGATGTCAGCCAGAACTTTGCTGTGATGCCCCGTCGGAACGTTACGCCTCCCACCTCTTTTCAACTTCCCACGGGAACGTGGGTAGAAAATCTGGCTGCAGAGGACTCGTGGCTAGCAGTGACACGAGTGGAGGGCAGCTGCGGAGAACGGTTACCATGGCAGCCTTGAGGCCGTGGAAACGCAATTATATTATCCAATGAGTGGCCTGCGTGGGCAGGAGCTGTAACGTTAGGTCGGAACGGATGGGCGGTTTGTGTTTTGAAGAGACCCACGGCTCGTCGTTATGAGCAGGCGTCTGGTGTGTTTTACTCCTACTGGGGAAACGATGTCCCGTTTGTCTCGGTTGCTCACAGATGGGTTGTCTTTTTACACCACAACGTTCCTCTTTGCAGTGACTGTTGTTCAGTCTGCCCAGTTCCGTGTGACAGTGGTCTTGTTCACTTAGAAATTCGTAAGATTTAACTATGACGAATATAGGTGAACAATATATTTTTATTTTTGTTTTAGACTGATTTCTGCTTTGTGTTCGGCCTTGGCGGTATAGGTTTTATGTTGATGTGTGATCTCCTGCTGTCTCTCCCCAATTGTCAAGTTTTAATGCCCAGCCAGAACTGGGGAGGGATGCCAGGGATTTGCTGTTTTATAAACCAATGAAATGTTTTCCAAAAGTGTACCATTATAAACCTGACCTTAACACACGCAACGTGAACACGTGAATAGCGCCAGTCACATCAGCTGAGTCTGTGTTGGTGTGTTAGTTTATAATAAAAGCCCTCCTTGGTGGAAGCCACATTGTTCATCTCTTTGAGTCCCAAGCGTCGGGTCTGACTACTTTCCCCCGTGATCCCTCTCTAATGATGGGACGTTGAGCCGGTGGACTGGGCAAGGTTGAGAATTGTACGTTCAATGTGGACATGTGACATGTATGCAGGCATATGGTTGTAAATCGGGCCTTACAATTATTTGTGAGCAGCACATCTCTGCGTTGTGTTTATATTTACAGCCTGCACGCACTCTGGTGAGGTGGGTCTACGTACGGTGCGAAAGAAGTTCAACTAACATTTTACCGAGAGAGTTGCATTTGAACAGTGCGCCCACGTGCACACATTGACATTCATTCCAGGTGGTGGTGGATGGTCGTGTACAGGCTACGGTTCTCGATACATTTTAGGGCAATCATTACCAGCGACGCATGGACCTCAAGTGACTCGCAACTTGGCGGTCAATGTAATAGTGACAGTCTAAGCTGGAAACCCAAGAGGAAGGCTTTCTCATCCGTCCACTGCCCTCGCCAATGTACTGACCTGGAAGCTGCTATATGACCTTAACACATGTCCTAGGTGCCAATTGGACGGAGCGCCGATCATTAACATTTTTTTGGCAACCAGATTTTTGGCATGGAATTTCTGCGGAAATCCTTGTCGGTGACAATTTCAACCGGTGGATCATGACCTTAAGAGAGGGGCTGGTGTTGGGGGACGGGGGGGAGAGTTGCCTGCACACTTCAAAGTGTACCAACTGCCGCATGTGAATTGAACATTGTGCTGTGTCAACCAGGCAAGTCCCATTGGGTCTTGTAGCGATCTGTCCAGGAGGGTCCTGCCAAGTTTTTGCAGTCTGCCTTCATTCAGCAGTGGATTGATGCAGGGGTATGTCCACATCTACACGTTACATGCAACAAACCAAATTATTGGGGGGGGGGGTGAGGCAATGAGATGGAAATAGGAACACTTGAATGAGAACACGCGTAGGTTGGGGACCGCACGTTGACTCGGGGCAAGACACGTCACGACTGCACACGGACAATGGTGGCAGTGGTCGAGGCTAAGGACGGAGTGACAGCCAAAGGAGGCAACGCGTCCCCTTGTGGACGTCCACCGGTGGGGATGGAGAAACGAAATCTCGTCGTGTTCAGGCGCTCTCAATGGATCTTAGCAGGCATCTCAGGCCAGAATCAGAATGTGTATTTATACTGGAATCATCTGACGAGCTACGGAGCTGCTCTTCACAGATGTCCAATCGGGGCGGGTAAGAACGTTACAACGACAAACAATACAAAACCACCATTGTGCAAAGTAAATAAAAAGCAAACAAATTACCGAAAAACATCCAAATAAAACTAAACCATCCCCATCCTACAAGGCAAAGCCCGCTGAGGTTATAACTTTTTTTTCAGAAGCGACCTGCCCAAAAATAATAGCTCAACAAAGTGGCTGTTCAGGATGGCGAAGGTGAGGATGCCTTCATCCAGCAGTGGATAAATTATGGCTGCTGATGATGGTGATAATTACGCTTTGAGCCGCATTGAAACACGCTGGGTCGTGAGTCTGGCGGAACGCGTCTGTCGGGCATCGTGGTGGATCGGCAGGGGGCGCTGCGGCCTTGCCTGCCGTCCCGAGCGGACAGTTGCGTCTCATCCACGCTGTTCACCGCACGAGGGGTCACAACAACAAGACAAAGATCCCCCCTATAGCCTTCACAGGCTGTCGGGGAAAGTGCTGTTCGCGAGTAGCGCCGACGAAAGCCGGCAAGGCACACGAGGGGATGGGTGACCAGCACCACGCCAGCCCGCCTTTGTCCCCGCAGTGATGTTTATACATAGCACCACGTATTCATTTGAGGCTGGGTCGACTTAGGGGACGCCCAAGACTGGTTCTGATAATCATCACTGGTGTTGGTGGCCGTGAACAGTGGCGATGTTTACACATCGCACTACGTATTCATTTTAGGCCGAGTCGATCTATGGGACGCCCAGGACCGGTTCTGATAATCATCACTGGTGTTGGCCGTGAGCGAGAATCGAATTTGGGTTGCTGGATTCGTAGCGCGGCGCGCTAACCGCTGCGCCACCGCTCCTCTGCACTCACAGACTCACCACACTGCAGGCCACGTTCACTTCTCTTTCTGCATCTTCCCTCGCACTGCGCCACTTTGGAATTCGCTCCTCGCATCGTCTCTTGTTTTTCTCTCTCCCCATGTTCTCAGAGACTTGCGCATTCCAAGAAAAGTCGTAGTGTACGTCTTGTGTTTTGCAACTTCAAGAGTGTGGAACGTTGCTGGCCGCTTGTCGTCTTCGGCTCTTGAGTCTGCTCCGTAAACCGCGAGAACGTGTAATTGCGCTAGCGCGGTCAAGTCAGGAGACAAAGGAATTCACGTTCGGAACTCCTCCAGCGAGCAGTGCACTGCCTGGCGGTCGGGAAGAATGGGCCCCTGGGAAGGGACTATCTTCGAAAATCGTTTCAGTGTGATGCTATAAATGCGTGTTTTTGCTTTCGGAATTTGCTCCCAATTTTATTCCATTCGGAAGACTCGCAGAGGGTCCCCAACCTCTTCGTGTTCGCCAATGGCCCACGGAAGCGGACACCACAGCGCTACCTCGCAGATGCCTCAAAATAGCGTCTGAGTGACAAATTAGAGGGTGGCACTTCCATACCCGGCCCGCCACAGTGAGTCATCTTCATCCCGTGACAGTGAGTCCGATGTTTTAATTCTCAGATATTTTTTGTGCGCAATTACCTTCAACTCGCCATACGCTAGAACCCGCTTTAATGCGCCAAATTTGCAAGTGACCCGCGAATTACTCAATTGAGATTATACACAGCAGGAGCAGCAGCAGCAGCAGCAATCATCGCCTCCTACTGGCAGCAGAATAATAATGCCCCGGCCACTCTTAAAAATGAGATATCATCATCGTCTCCTGCGTGATAAACCTGGTTAAGCAACATCAACGTGAAACTTGAACCTTAAATCGCCAGGCGGCTGAAACCCGGATTGGAACCCACGATATCTCATGGGTTGCCAGCTCAGTGTTTTCTGGCACGGGCCATTACGAACCCACACCAACCGCCAAACCCGCGCGCGCACCCACCCACCCACCTGAATGCCCATGTAATTTCAGACACCTGTGCTTGCGGAAATTACACTTAATCCACAGCACCCATTGTCGGCTTTCTTGCGGGGAGTTTTGGGGTCTGGTTGGTGGGTCAGGGGGGGGGCCCGCCCGTGAGAACCGGGGGAGGGGGGGGTCGTGGTGGAGGGGGGGGGTCGTGGTGGGGGGGGGGGGGTCCCAAGCCGCCGTGTTCGGCTTAGGGGTAGAGCACGTGCTTTTGCCTGGTTGGCCATGTAGTCGTTTTTCTTTTTAAACAGTCCCAGACTACACCAAGACAACAGAGTACCTCAATAAAATGGCACATTAAAATGTAACCATCGATACACGGGTAAGGGTCAAATTTACAAAATACAGTGGCAAATGTGGTTCTATACACCTCGAATCGTCTGCTTCAGGATATTCTTTTGAACGAAAATCTACGATGGTAAGGGAAGGAACACTGTTGTTCGAAAACGTTGCTGCTACAACGGGCAAAGGCTTTGTCGCCTTTTACAACTATTGTTCTTGGGAAAGTTCAAAGGGCTCAGGGGAGATGACATGCCCCTGTCAGCGTTAAAATATGAACTAAACTATTTTTTTTATTTACCAGGTAAGGCCCACTGAGCTGTATCGCTCTTTTTCAGAAGCGACCTGGCCACAAATGATAGCTCAACGAAAGTGGCTTATCGCGTGGAAATTTATAAGCAGTCAAATACTCTAAACGCGTGATGCTGATTCTAAATGTGGAGGGAAAACCCCGCATGACCCTGATAAAAGTCCACGCGATCACGGGGAGAGAGGGACACCGCAAACTCCAAAATATACAGCAGCAGGCGACAGGGTCAGGATCGGACCCACGACCTCCTTGCGCGCCAGGTGAGGTCGTTAACAGAATGAATAACGATGCGATCTACGTTCGTGTGTCGTGTATCGTGTATGTACATACTGTACTGGATGTTTCGATTTAAAGCTTTCGTGACTGCAGGGATTCATCTTGGTTCTTTCGGTAAAGTCACGTAGAAGGGAGATAATAAAATAATAAAAATAAAACATAATAAAATACAATTCTCACGACGTTTCGGCCACAACGCAAGCAGCCGTCCTGAGGTGAAGAACAGGTCTGTCGGAAAGACTTGTATTATTTTATTATGTTTTATTTTTATTGTTTTATTATCTCCCTTCTACGTGACTTTACCGAAAGAACCAAGAAGATGTACTGGATGTGTTTGTATGTATGTATCATACGTGTGTGTGGGGGGGGGGGGTGGAGAGATTGCGTAGTGGTTAGCGCTCTGCACTACAAACCTATCGACAGGTCCTGGGCCTCCCCACAGATCGATGAGGCTTCAAATGGTGTGGTGTGTGAACATCATCGTTCGGGGAGACAAAGGCGGCCGGGCATGGTGGCTGGCCAAATCGCCCCATCTCGTGCGCCGAGTTGGCAGCTAGCCGCAGCTCTGGTTACCGTGGACGTGGTCGAGAGCTTAATAGGTGCTCGCTAAAAGCGCACTTGCTCCAACAGACTCTTAGAGGCTAGATGGGGGGGATCTTTGTCTTATTGTAGAAGTTTAGAAATCTGTAAGTGCCACAGTCGATATCCTAGTCTCCTCCTCCCCCACCCCCTCTGGAGGACACCGCTCTGGCCGGGATTAGGGGCTCAGCTCGCGAGCTCCGGGCAGAGCGGGGTCGGTCCCCTTTGTTCTGTGGCCTCCAGACCCCGAGGGCAAATGAACGGGGAGACCCCCAGAGTCCCCTTGGGTGTCCAAATGGGCCACCCACGCAACGATGGGGCTAAGAGGCATGGTGAGGCCGCATCGCTAACACTCTTTTATCGCGACTGCTACCATGATTACCGTTCCCAAGAACTTCACTCACGGATTCCTCTAGCCAGTGTTGAGGATTGGTGGAGGAATCCAGACTGACGATTTCGTTTGTCCTTTGACCTGACACTGCTGGAGTTGTTCTTCAACTCGGCAGGGAGCGAGCTGAAACAATAAACTCGATTAAGTTTGTTTGGCCGCGTCGGGTGGTAGAGGGTCCTGACCACACAGATTTTGGTCAGAAAAATTAAGAAAAGCTGAAGAATCGTAATATTGGCTGCTGTTTGTTGCTGGCTTCATGGCGTTTTTGGGCCTTTGATAAACAATTAAAAGTTAAGGTTGGGACGTGTGGGTTGGCGTTTGGCAGTGGAGGGGTCTGGGTTGGGGGCTGGGGGGAGGGTGCTCAGATCTAAGATCTGTTTACCTGATCCACCCCTCTCTTTAGGGTCAAAAATCGTCCAAAATCGTGTGACGACATTTATGGACGGCTCTCAAGGAGTGTGCAGCCAAAGGGGGGAAACGCTTCGCGTCCACTCGGGGAGACGGAGCGATGAATCCAGCTCGTGTAGAGGTTTTCTGGGTCAATTAATGTTGTTTTCATACCGGAGGAAATCCGATGAGCTATAAAGATTTTTTTCTTCCACAGATGGTCCCGTGGGAACGTTGAGACGTGGACGCGGCTTGGGGAAGCCTCGATCAAGCTGTGCATTGATCTTGACTGATAACGATTATGATTATACTCTTTGCTTCTTTCGGTAAAGTCACGTAGATGAAAAATAAATAAAAAAATAACTAAATTAAATCACGACGTTTCGGAGGCATTTTTATTTCATAATTTTTTTAATATAATTTTTTTTTCATCTACGTGACTTTACCGAAAGAACCAAAGAATATATGGATCCTTGCAGTCACGAAAACTTCAAATCTAGAATTATGATGATGATGATCATCATTTCCTCCACTGATTTCCGACAGCCGACCAAAGGTCGCAACCGGGTACCCGATACCCGTACCCTACCCGATACCCGGCTACCCGTACCCGGCCAGGTACGGGTACGGGTATCCATTTGCGACCCTGGTGCGGCCGGGTACGGGTACGGGTAAGGAATCAAAACCCGTTTGTGACCTCTGCAGCCGCGACCCGGTTGACCCCAAACTCACGTGATCTCTCTCTGTGTGTGTGTCCGGCTTCGCGTGGTTTTAAATTTCGTAGCGCGCACGCGCGCGCCCCAAACCGCCCTCACCCCACCCCCCCGCACACCCCTCCCCCCGGGCGTGCCCTCCCGACCAATCACAACACGCGCGGTGTGGCGCATGCGCTCTAGGAAATGCAATCACCTCCATCACTGACCACAACTACCACCAACCCACCACCATATCCAACAATCAAAAACCTCGTCAAGCCTTGTTTTCGTCACGCCATGCGTTGGTGCGAAGCGCGCACCGCCGTCGCCCTCCTCCTCGCTGCCCTCCTCTCCCCGGGGCTGACCGTCTGCCACGCCGCGGACTCCTCCCGTAAGCCGCGCGTGGGTTGCGTGTCAGGCCTTGCTACAGGCCCTGGGGCTAGAGAAGGGGGTCACCGTCCTCGGATAGAAGCTCCCGCCGGGCACCCCGCGCCTGGTGAGGCAGCGGCTTCTAGGCCACACCGAGGTTGGCCACCTGACGCCGTGTGGCCTGCCACCCCCACCCTTTTAACAGCAGCAATGACAACACTAACTATGATCCATAATAATCTAGGTTTATTTTGTTGTTTGGGGGGGGGGGGGGGGTGGTTAGATCGCGTAAATATAAATGTCTCGTTAATATTCATAGACGTGACGATGATGCGTGTGCGGCGCTTACCCAACGGCGCAAAGCCACTTAAGTGACCCCGTCGCCTCTGGCCACCACCCGCGGCTGTCCACGTGGGTTCACCACCGTCGATCGGCCGGTCACTTCTGGTGGGGCAAAGTGTGGGTGACACCCATCCCCTCTACCTCTCTCTCTTGGACGTTTGGCCAACGTGGAAGAGTAGGCCAAGCGGAGCTATGGCGGGGGAGGGTCTCTCTTGAACTCTGCGGCAAAGGCCCCTTCTGCTTGCAAGTGGCGTGCGAGTTGAGATCTTTGTATTGCAGCGGGCCGCGTCTGCACCTTTGTCGCTGATGCCAATGGGGGATGTTTGACCTCTTGGGGGCGATGTTTGACCTCTTGGGGGGGGGGGGGATGATTGACCTCTTTGGGGGAGGATGTTTGACCTCTTGTCGCGACGATCGATTGTTGTGTTCGCGAGGAAAAACCCGGGCTCACTTAATCATAGCTCGAGTATAACACCTAATATCCCAGTTTTTTTATTTTCTTGCTGTGGGTTTCACACCTGATGTTGATGATTGCTTGTGTTGCAATCGAAACGTGGTGAGAATTGTATTGTTTTATATTTTTATTATTTAATTGTTTCCCTTCTACGTGACTTTACCGAAAGAACCAATAATATGAATCCGTGCAGTCACGAAAGCTTTAAATCAAAACCTAACATCCCCTCTACAAATCGTTCTGCCACCTACTTGCTATACCCATAATCACTATTCATGGCCTGATCGCACGTGGATGTCCACTGCCCATTTCGTCATTGGTTTTCAACTATTTCCCCGTCTTGTGCCACAATATTCCCGAGTAGTGCCACGTCTTTCTAGCGCCGATGTCGTCTTCAACCCATTCTCGTTTTCCGGTTATGCTCGCGTGTGGTATGTGACCAGTCACTCGAAGCGCCTATCGGTGGTGGCTGTGCAAGTCCTGTTCGGCGATTTTGACCGAGCGTTCGACGCTTGCTGTGAAGTTTCGCGGGTCGAGTCCCATGGCCGCTGCTTGATTAAAGCTGTGGGTGCATTGACCACGAGCCGCCTACTACACAGTGGACGTTACAGATATTGTGACATTCTAAAAAGTGTCACGGTCCACATTTACGAGCAAATCACTCGGCTGGAAAAACGCACGTAGCATTGCCCCCTACTACGAAACTTTGCAGCACCTTATAAATATTATAAACGCTATTTAGCTCCCTAGTAAGTGAAGGTTGCCCTCCCCTTGATGCGTGTGTGCACTACGACTGGCCTGTAGTTTATCCCTATCGTTTTGTTCACCCGTGATAGATGGTGGGGGGCTCGACGAGAATGGCGGTGGGGGGCCCGGTGGGGAGGCCCCCCCGGTGGACTTCATGAAGCCCGAGGAGGCCACGGTGGAGGAGCAGGGAGACTTCTCGGATCTCCTCGCCGCCGTCACGCGGCTCCTCAGGCCACCTGACAGGCCGGCCGAGGAGGGAGCGGAGGCCGAGGTGGAGGTGGAAGACGACGAGGAGGTTGAGGGGGAAGTGGAGGGTGTCGAGGTGGAGGTGGAGGAGGAGGTGGAGGACGAGGAGGAGGAGGACGGGGGAGAGGACAGTCAGGTGCCGGGGCTGTCGATGGTGCCGGGCAACGCGGTGCAGGCGGAGGACGGCGGCGGCCGGGAGAACGCCACGGAGGCTGCCGCGCGGCCCCCCAAGATCAACTGCACGGAGCGCGCGGATCCCGGCGAGGCCCTGGGGGTCTACATCCTCCAGCAGTCGCAGGTGAGCGCACGGATACCGGTGAAGTGTGTGGGACCACGCTCGGCAGGCGCGGGTGAGCTACCAGAATGTGCTTGGACTCGTAGAGATACAGAGTGACCATCAACACGACAATATTTTTGGCTTGTAACGCATTCGGTATTCGCGCGAGGATACACAGGCAAGCGGGAAAGCAGGGGGTGAGTCTGCATTACCAACAATTGCCCAAGCTCTGCGGCCCTCGATATATTAAGATGTTTTCAACCAATTGGAGGGTGTACACACGTGGGAGGAAACCGGAGTACCCGGAGAAAACCCAGGAAGCAACACTCCACCCTGTCAACATTTTCTAGACCTCCTCCTGGCAAGCCAGGATATTGCACCACCTCGACATTCACAGGAAAGGACTTGCGCAACATGGGTGCAGTGATCCACCAACCCTCGTTGCTGCCGCCAAAGTGCTGGGCTCCGTGTGCGTTAGTTGCCAGCACCACCCCCACCACCACGCTCCATGTGCGTGCATTGCCAGCACCACCGCCACCAGGCTCCGTGTGCGTAGCCAGCACCATCGCTGCTCGTCTCTGCGTGCGTGCATCTGCAGGATCTGCTCGAGGTGCTGAACGGCAGTGGCAGCGAGTGCGCCGTCGTCCTCTTCTTCGCGCCCTGGTGCCAGTTCTCGGCCGGGCTGGCGCCGCACTTCAACGCGCTGGCGCGGGCCTTCCCCTCCTTCCACTTCGTGGCGCTGGACGCCTCCCAGCACAGCAGGTGCCCCCCCACAAACCTGCCCCTCAAACCCCAAAACAACCCACGCACCCAAAACCCTAATCCACCCGTGTAACACGTACCCCCCAAACCCACCCTTCCCTCACCGCCCCCAAAGCCCAAAACAATGTGAGAGTGAAAACTAAGATTCATCACCCCCCCCCCCTCCCCCGATTCAATTGACTCAATTGCGGGTCGTGATTCCGTTCAATAATTGTTTTTCGTTTCCTCTCTCCCCATGTCTCTTCGTGTTTCTCGCTTCTCTTCTCTCCTCGCGTCTCCCCGTCTTACCCCTTGTCTCTGAGTGTGTTCCTGTGTGTCTCCGTGTCCCTGTGTCTCCCCCTTGTCTCCGTGTCTCTGTGGCGTGTCCCAGCCTGGCAACGCGCTTCGGCACGGTGGCTGTGCCAAACATTCTGCTGTTCCAGGGAGCAAAGCCGGTGGCGCGGTTCAACCACACGGAGAGAACCTTGCCCGCCCTCTCCTCCTTCCTTCTCAACCACACAGGTCTCCACCCAGCAACAAAATCATCATCATCATCATCCTCCTTACACTCATGCACAGCATTGCACTCATTAGCATCGCACTGATCATCACTATCAAACTCCTCATCATCGTTGCACTCATCGGCAACTGTATGCATAAACACATGTGCGTGATGTCCAGAGCGATTTGCTTGCATCGTCACCGATAGCTCAAGTGTGGCTTTTCCCAGCGTGCGGCGCGTGCGGTGCGTGCAGTTAAGACTTGTGTGTTCCCCCGGCGGTCTGCTCGTGGCCCCAGGAGTGCCGGCGGACGAGCAAGTGGCGGTGACGCCGCAGGACCTGGAGGGGCCCGTGCCAAGCGAGGTGGCGCGCGCCACGGACTGGCTGCTCGTCTTCTCGCTCGCCTTCATTGCCGCGTTCCTCGCGTACGGCGCCAGCCAGACCGGCGTGCTGCGCCGCGTCGTGCCCGCCGCCTGGCACCACCAGCGCCAGCAGCACCAGCACCAGGACTGAGCGGCACGCCAATCTCCGCCATGTGCGTACGGTGGTGGGGTGTCCATCTAAGCACTACCCCAACACCTGCCCACCGCCACCCTGTGTGGCTACACCGTGGAGATGTTTTGTATAAAGCACAGCACGTTAGTGTGGTGGGTGCAGCGATGGGGGCGCGTCACCAGGGCGGCATGTAAACATCAGCACCGAGCGTGGTGATGGCCAACATCACCCCCCTCCTTGGCACCCCCTGTGCACCGTGCCGGCCTTTACAGATGCTCACAAGCAGCACTTGCCCCCACATCCTGTTAAAGGCTGTACGGGGGATTGCAGCTGGCTGGCATCGTGTGACGTGCTGCTGATGCGCGTGCCAGTCCACACCGTGAGATGCGGGCCAAATATCGAGTGTGCAGGCGGTGCAATCACATCAGGGCCCATTGTTCTGGAAGGACCCGGGCACTGGGCTAAGAAGAGAGGTTTGTGGGGGGGGGGGCTGGCAGGAATTGGATGGGGTTTGGGGGGCCTCGTTTAAATCGTTGCACCAGGGCCCATGCCAACCTCGTTATGCTGTTTCACCCAGTGGAAAGCTTTAACCACTTCACTTGCCTAAGAGTGCACCTAGCTTGGCGCAAGTGCCATGGTTACGTTGATGTGCCTGTGCGCGTGGAAAATGTGTCGTCGTGGGAGGGACATGGAATCGTTGCAGGGTTGTGCGCGCGCGTGTGTGTGTAGGCACGCGGGCAGTTGTACACGTGGTTTTGGACACAATCCAACCATGGTGAGCTTAGCCCACCCATCCATCGGTGTCATCTCTTTATAATAATAACAATAAAACTATTTGTAACGCGCACGCATTTCAGGTTAATGCACCTGCAGTGTTGGCCAAGGCAGCCGTTGGGCTCGAATCACGAACTTCTGCAACGAGCGGCAAAATGCAATCCTGCTAGGTCATCTGTCACCACGACGTCCGTCTTTGTCTTCCTCTTGCCCTTCTGCCTTTGATTCTCCCAAGGAGATAGTGTGGCAGTCGGGCTCTCCCTGTGAGCCTCTGGCTACATGTCCACCATAGCGAGAAGCGTGTACTGGATGTGGTGTGCCGGGCATGGGAACGTTTTCTGAATTGCCACCCCAGCTCGTACTGACTGGAATTAAGCCCTGGCCGTCTTGTTCTTGTTTGACTGATTCACACGTAATTGTTTGGCAATATCCAATTATTTCTTGCAACTCACCTTTCACAGCTGATGTTACGATTCGTAAGTGAGACATCTTTCACGACTAATTGTGTTCTCAGCGTCACCCTAAAATGCGAGATCTCAAACGCTTGTGAGGTTAGTAATTTATTGAAAATTAGCGATGTACTGTACATATATTCAATGCGCGGGCACTGTGGCTCTCCCCCGACGTCCTCCCACCCCCACCACGCCCCCACCCCCACCACGCCCCCACCACGCCCCCACCACCCCCACCACGCCCCCACCCCCACCACTCCCCCACCACGCCCCCACCCCCACCACGCCCCCACCACGCCCCCACCCCCACCACGCCCCCACCACGCCCCCACCACCCCCACCACGCCCCCACCCCCACCACTCCCCCACCACGCCCCCACCCCCACCACGCCCCCACCACGCCCCCACCACGCCCCCACCACCCCCACCACGCCCCCACCCCCACCACCCCCACCACGCCCCCACCCCCACCACGCCCCCACCACGCCTGTCCTGTCAGCGTGTGTCTCGCTTGACATTTGATGAAAGATCGGACGACGTAACAACATTCATAAGTAGACGATTCGCCTCCTTCACGCGCCTGTTCCTCCACACAATAGATCAAAGTTACTTTACACATATTCTTAGGTTTTTTTCGGTAAAGTCAAGTAGGTAAAACATTTTACTTAATAAAAGTAAAATAAAATAAAAATCACGACGTTTCGGAGGCAACACAAGCCACACGGCCTTTCCTCGAGCGGAGGCAGATGCAGACATTACCCCTCGGGAGTAGTGAACTGAAATATCAGGCATTCTAAATCCAGCCCTACATTTATAATGATAAAAAAAACATTCAATGTCTTTTCTCTGCTAAATATTTTTTTAAAAAATGCCAATTTTGGGGATGCCAGGAGGGGCGGGAGCCCCCTGCCCCCCACCCTACTTTGGGTCTGTCAATGTCGGGGAGTGCATCATGTGGAGGTGAATCATCCGATTTCGTAATTTATATTCCGCACAACGACGCCAACGATTACTGCGTGATGTTGATAATCTTTCGTCCCTGGCAGCAGCTTCGAGGTGGAGGCGATGTGTTTGTATTGGCAGAGTGGGGCTGAAAGTGTCACGTGCCTGGTGTGTATATTGTTGTTAATACCACAGGGATCTGCTGTACAATAAAGTTTTAGAATATGGTTTTGGGTTCATGGCGTTTTCGTGCGATGCGTTATTTGTTGGGCTGTGTTTAATGAGGATGATGGCGCTGTCAGTCACTGCATTTCTACTACGCTTGCCGTGATGTGATGATATTGTGATACGTCGTATGATACTCTGATCCATCGTACAATACTGCGATACATTGTATGGTATAAGACCCACGATAATCGCATCGTCAAAGCTTTGCAAAATATCCCCATGTTGGGATTGTTCATATTTTCTTCACAATATATTTCCGACTATGAATCTGCAAAAAATATGAATTGCTTTGTAAAGCACTCTGGGAGTCATAATTTATTTTTGGGGGGATTAAGCCACGTAATGATCTGGAGGAGTGTCGTAAAACCTTCCACTGCCCGACATCCAAATGCATCAAATCGTCACGTGCGTTTAAAAGCGCCAATCGTCAATTCGGTTCACGTCAGCGACTTGAAGAAATCACCCCACAGCAAAACTCGGCACTTAGTCGACGTTTCTCTTGAAACGACAGCAAAGCATCATCAGAATCTATGAAGTCGGACATTTTCTGGATTGATTGACGGGCGTGGCAAATAAATGTTGGCCGTCAATTTCGTATTTTGAATTATTTGTGTGTTGTGCGCGTTCGCCGTGAGTGTCAACAGATCGTCAAAGTCGCAGTGATTTTTAGATCGCATGGGGTAGGGGGGGGGCAGGCTTGTGTTGAGAGAACTGCAGCCGAACTAACAACTTTCCCGAGTGAATATCCTTGTACACGATGTACGGAAAAGCAAGATACAGAAATACATGTCCTGTGCGATAACAAAGTTACGGCGAAACTGATATCGCGATGATTGTCGCATCGTGAACATTAACATTGTACCGTTTTGTTAAATACCAGAATCAAAATATATATTGACACTGGAGGAATCCGATGAGCTATTAAGCTCTTTATCACATGTCCAGTAGGGGCAGGTCAGAACGTTACAACAACAAACGATACAAAAACCACGGTAGGATATTTCGGCACCACGAGCTTTCTGTTAAGAAGTGATTAATTTTAATCGAATATCTCAAAGCGTGTACCGGGTTGTCCAGCATCCCACATTCACAGTTTTGCTAAATCAGCTTGGTGGGCGGTGGGGGGGGGTACCACAGCCGTCTGCGATTGGATTGAATTCAGAATCAATATTGATACTGGAGGAATCCGTTGAACTCTAAAGCTCTTTGTTTCACGTCGAGCGGCATGGTGACACGTGCTCTGCGATCCGCGCGGTGTTTCCACGGTCGCGTCCTTTGATTCAAGCCCCGTCTGTCGGTCGGATGGAAATCGTCACGTGTAGTTGCAGTGCGCTTTCTAAATCCTCGCTGCGGAATAGAAATGTTTTACTGGTAGGAACACCAGCTCACAGGGGATTATTGTGTCCGTCCGTCGTGCAGGGAAGGGCTGGGTGGGGAGGGCTGGGTGGGAAGGGGAGGGTGGGGGGGGGGCTGGGTGGGGAGGGGAGGGTGGGGAGGGGCTGGATGGGGCTGATTGGGGAGGGGAGGGTTTGCATTGACTACAATACCTGCGGTTGGAATGCAAACAAAAAACACAACTCTGATGATGTATGCACTGTCCTTGAAATTGATTGGTCCACACCCGAGACAGCTTTTCTTAGAGCCTAGTCTCACATGGTGTTGGACCAGATGACGCCAAAAGGCGCAGAGTTATGTTTTTTGTTTGCATTACGACCGCAGGTATTGTGGTCTATGCAAACATGACTCCTTGTAAAAAAAGGTGTCAGTTTTGTTGCCAGATAAAAGGGTAAAAAAACAATTATGAACCACTGGTGTAGTGTAAAAAAAAATATAAAAAATATATAAATCTATCTGTCTGGAGGTTTTTTATCATCGATTTGAACGGGGAATTTCCCTCTGACCTGGCAACGCGTGACACGCAAGTCTGAGCCAATCTCCATCCCTCCCACCAGGGGTCGTGCAGTGGGTCCCCTTTGCTGATCCCTGCCCCCCCAATGCGCTCCCTGCTCCGTCTCGCCGTCTACAGGGGTCCGGGCCCCCTCTGCAGAGCCCCCAGGACCATGGTGAGCGGGGGTCTGGGGGTCCCCTCGATGGCTTCAGGGGTTCCGCGTGCGCTCCACGTGGTTACCCCCAGGACGCACGTGGGGGTCGAGGAGCGGTGGGTGTAGTGGTTAGCGCTACGCTGCGCTTCGAACCCGGTGACCCGAGTTCGATTCCCGCTCACGGCCAAACACCGCCGGCGACGATTATCTGAACCGGTCCTGGGCATCTGCTAGGTCGACTCAGATTCAAATGAGTACCTGGTGCGGTGTGTAGTAAACATCGCCACTGGGGAGACAAAGGCGGTCGGGCGTGGTGCTGGCCACCCACCCCCTCGTGTCGTGCCGACCTCTGTATAGGTGCTCGCTAACAGCACTTGCCCCTACAGTCTGTTAAGGCTACACGGGGGATCTTTGTGCGTTTGTATATATATACAGTATATACAGTACTTGTAAGGTTGACACTTCGTTATTTGCATGTATTGAGCTAATGTGGGGTGAGTGTGGTTGGGGTGAGCGTGGTGGGGGTGAGTGTGGTAGGGGTGAGTGTGGTTGGGGGTGAGTGTGGTTGGGGTGAGTGGGGTAGGTGGTGAGTGTGGTGGGGGTGAGTGTGGTTGGGGGTGAGTGTCGTAGGGGGTGAGTGTAGTGGGGGTGAGTGTGCTTGGGGTGAGTGTAGTGGGGGTGAGTGTGGTAGGGGTGAGTGTAGTGGGGGTGAGTGTGGTAGGGGTGAGTGTGGTTGGGGTGAGTGTGGTAGGGGTGAGTGTGGTAGGGGTGAGTGTGGTTGGGGTGAGTGTGGTTGGGGTGAGTGTGGTTGGGGTGAGTGTGGTTGGGGTGAGTGTGGTTGGGGTGAGTGTGGTAGGGGTGAGTGTGGTAGGGGTGAGTGTGGTAGGGGTGAGTGTGGTAGGGGTGAGTGTGGTTGGGGTGAGTGTGGGTGGGGGTGAGCGTGGTAGGGGTGAGTGTGGTTGGGGTGAGTGTGGTTGGGGTTAGGGCTAGTTTGGTTATGTGTTGTGTCGAGCTGAAATTCACGGTGTGATGCACTCAGTCATGGGGGCGGGGGGGTTGCAGTATGTGACCATACTTCACCAAGCCCGGTCAGTGAAAGTCGGGGGTGTGGTGGAGGCGGGCATGGGCTACCGTGGTCGAGTGTGCAGCGTTGAGTGGTTGCCAGCTGGGCCCCACACCCCCCAGAGGGAGTGGAACGAGGGCAGCAGCCTTGACACGTGGCCCACTCCCTCGTTGGGTGACAAATCACGACGAATGCCACGGACGAGGCGACCGAACATCGACCAATCGTCGACCTCTCTCGCTCTCCGGAGCAGCGGCCACAATCCACGACCCGTGATGCTCTGAGCCTCCCAGACGAGGCGTGGTGGGCCCGGCCCTGACCTCCCTCGGTGCCCCCCCCCCCCCCTGTCCAGGCCTCGGCACCGCGGCCCCCGGCGGGCCGGCCCGGCCTCCTTGGGCCCGAGGAGCGAGAGGAGAGGCTGGCGGAGCTCGGCGAGGCCGGCTGGACGGTGGCCGAGGGACGTGACGCGCTCACCAAGAGGTTCACCTTCGCCAGCTTCAACCAGGCAGGGGCTCATCGGCTGTTTATTTTGTTTAGCGGGTTAAGGCCGCAATGAGCTGTTAGAGCTCATTTTGTAGAAGCGACCTGGCTGTCGCAAATGACGGCTCAAGCAAGTGGCTCGTCGTCACGTGGGGATGTAAAGCAGCCAAACAGTCAGAACGAGTGATGTTGGTTCTAAATGTGGGGGGGGGGGGGAAACCGGAGGACGCGGAGAAAAACTCACGCGACCACGGGGAGAGAGAGAGAGACACGCAAACTCCAAATATACAGCAGCAGGCGTCAGGGTCGGGATCGAACCCACGACCTCCTGCGGACCAGGCGAGGTAGTTAACATCGCCTAGCCATCGTAGCGCCCAGTGCATGCAGAGAGGAAGCCATGCACGGCTACAGAGCGCAGCACTGCCCACCTCCTCCCCACACTTCACTTTATCCACCCACCGTGTGTGTGTGTGTGCGGGATGCTCACAACAACGAGTGGAACACTGGGCAGTTAAAATGCAGCAAGGTGGTGCATTTGTTCGTCATCTCGCTCAGTCAATCCACGACACCTGGGTCTGTCCCGTGACCTCCTGCACCTAGCCTGGCACAGCAGTCAACCCAAGACACCTGGGTTTGTCCCGTGACCTCCTGCACCTAGCCTGGCACAGCAGTCAACCCAAGACACCTGGGTCTGTCCCGTGACCTCCTGCACCTAGCCTTGTACAGCAGTCGACCCAAGACACCTGGGTCTGTCCCGTGACCTCCTGCACCTAGCCTAGCACAGCAGTCAACCCATGGCACCTGGGTCTGTCCCGTGACCTCCTGCACCTAGCCTGGCACAGCAGTCAACCCAAGACACCTGGGTCTGTCACGTGACCTCCTGCACCTAGCCTGGCACAGGAGTCAACCCAAAACACCTGGGTCTGTCCGTGACCTGTCAGCAGGGAGCCTTCCACACTTCACTTGCCAGCCTGAAAGTGCACCTAGCCTGGCACAAGCGCTGTTGTGATGTGCGCCTGTGGGTTGTGAGTGCATGTGTGAGGAGCGGTAGTGCGGTGATCAGCGCTGACCACCCGGCGACCCGAGTTCTGCTCACGGTCAACACCAGTGACGCATATCGAGACTCATCATGTGACTCGCCTAGGTCAACGCAGCCTTAAATCAGTACCCGGCGCTGATGAGTGCAAACATCAGCGCTGGGTCGACAAAGCGGGGCGAGCGACAAACACCCCCCTCGTGAGCCGTGGCGTTTCTTTGTTGTTGCCCAACGGCACTTGCCCTCTTGAGGCTACCTGGGGGATCTTTGTTTTTGTGCGAGCAGGCGTTTGGGTTCATGACGCGCGTCGCGATGCAGGCCGAGAAGATGAATCACCACCCAGAGTGGAGCAACATCTACAAGCAGGTGAGGCACCACAGACACCCACCCCGCTCACCACCATCCCTCACCACGATCCATCAACTCCCTCTCACCACCATCACCCCTCGCCCCCTATCACCACTTGCCCTCAACCCCCATGACCCCTGACCCCTAGGTGAGCGTGACCCTCACGTCGCACGACTGCGGTGGGGTCACGGAGCACGACGTGCGGCTAGCTCGCTTCATGGACAGAGCAGCAGCCGCCACCACCACCGCCACCACCGCCACCACCACCACCGCCACCACCGCCACCACTGCCACCACCGCCACCACGGCGACGACGACGTGAAGAGGGGGCGGCACACGAGCTCTGTGTGCCCACGAAGACAACGATCGCGATGAAGATGATGATGGTGGTGACAGTGACGACGACGATAAGCATGATGCCTGTGATGATGTTAACACTGCAGTGATGGTGATGACAGTGACGATGATGACGAAGATGATGACGACGACGACCACCACGATATGACAACGATGAATCGTATGTTTGACGATGGCGATGATGACGACTGATGATGGTGATGCAAGCGATGGAACCCCGTGGGTGATGCCGTGCTCAGGTGAACACCAGTGACAGCGGGCGTGAGATGGTGGCGATAATAGTGATGCCAATGATGATGTCGAAGGTGACGATGGTAACCAAGATGATGACATCATGTCAGTGGTTGGTTGATGGTGACAGCCGTGATGATGGTGATTTGACCGGACGCTACAGACGTTTTCACGATATTTTCCTTCTTCACAATAAATTGAGATGCTTGCTTTCGTCGGGAACTCCCTTGTCACTCCACTGCTGGATGGACGCCTCCTCGCTCCCACCTCTTCGATCACGGCGGCTCTTTGAACATTCTTCGCCGCGCTGGGCGCTGATGGTTTGTTGGTGAAGCGGAAGGCCCGGTGACCGGTCCAGATGCCGCTCGCCCTTGTTGCACACAGGGGATTATTCTGTCCGTCCGTCGTGCAGGGAGGGGCTGGGTGGGGAGGGGCTGGGTGGGGGGTGGGAGGGTGGGGCTGGGTGGGGAGGGTGGGGCTGGGTGGGGAGGGGCTGGTCACCCCGTGGTGCCCTTATGAAACTCAACGTTTAACCTACTCACGCCGGCTTGTGCCCGCCCTCACAGTCAGGCATATTTGCGGAATACACCACGCCGCCGTTGACCCTGGCCATTGACCGAGCAACCCAACGCTCCTACCAGCTCCCTCCGCAGGAATGTGTTTTTGTTGTTGAAAAACCGGTAACCGCATGGGTGGGAAAAACCGGTTCAAACCCAGTTTTGCCGCACTTATAAAGAGAACGTCTCGCGCCAGACGCAATCGCGAACTGTCCCCGCATTTTTTGAAGCGTGGAACGAGGGCGAATGAACGGCGCCTTGACTTCGGCCGCCCCGTGCCGTCTCTCCTACACTCGACGCGAGCCAATCGGCACCCTCCTCGTGACACCCCAGTGGGATCACCGCTTCCTGGACCGGTTCACAGAGGTCGCAAACTGGTTTTGATTCCTTACCCGTACCCGGCCGCACCAGGGTCGCAAATGGGCCGGGTACGGGTACCCGTTCCCTACCCGTACCCTACCCGAAATGAGTGACAAACGGTTACTCACCAGTGACTCACGGCCTACCCGTACCCGTACCCGGCCGCACCAGGGTCGCAAAAGGCTACCCGTACCCGTACCTGGCCGGGTATCGGGTACCCGGTTGCGACCTCTGCCGGTTCATGAAATCGGGTGGCCCGTTTCAAGACGTCCCGGACCCTCCCGTCTCGGCTGAAAATTGCCGTGCGGAGTTACGAGCCGGCTCAACGTTCAACAAATAAGTAATCATTTTAAAAACACGCTTTAATGAAATGTACCGTACTAGTAATGGCAGAACTCCACGACTCCAGAAAGTGGCCCCGAAGCTTGCCATCACGTAAGGGACAATTAGACCCAAGCCGAAACGTAACATATACAGAAGAATGTTTAAAAATAGATATTTTTTATGATAGAATGAAATATTGTCATCAGTATGACATACGTATACCAAGTTTGCAGTCGATACCACATTGGGAAGTGGGTTAAAATTGAGTTACAAGATTTGTGGATACAACAACAACGACAACAGTGAGTTAATAAAAAGCGTGTAATAATAAAAAGAGGCGAATTACGCAATCGAAAGGATGTTACTGTCTTGAGTAAAGGTAAGATCTCGACGTTTCAGTAGATCGGCCTTGTGCAGGAATAATTCTGAATCAATATTTGGACACTCGTTTGATTTTTTTAGTTTGAGGTACACGTTGAGTAATCGTTTTTTTTTGGGTGCACCTTGTAAATCGCCCCCCTTCCTCCAGCCCTCACCTCCCATGTCGGTGTCGTCTCGTGCTCGCTTGGTGGCGCCACAGCCCCGCGGTGGCCACGACATCCGAAGTGGCATCCCAATCTTTGTCTTTCACGTCCATCCGTCGACGCCGCTCGAACGCATCCTCCAACTCCATCGCGCAGAAGCTCGGCACGCGGAGGTGGTGGCGATGATGATGATGATGGTGCTGGTCATGATGATGATGGTGATGGTAGTTGGTGATGGTAGCTAGTGGTGATGGTTGGGCATCGTGGCGCGAGTGGTGATGGGAGTGATGTGGTTACAGGTAGGACGTGGAGCTGAGTGGATTTGCCGGTGACTGGTACCGGCGGTGTCACGATCGGCCTCAGTGGAGGAGGCTCGTGAAGGACGCCGCTGGGCAGTTGGAGGCAGTCGCCCTCCCAACAACAGCGGAGGAACGACGCTCACAACCACGAGCAGAGGCGTTGGGTGGATAAAACTCAGCCAGGTGGGGCAGTGGGGTTGTACAGGTGGTGCATCTGTCAGTCAACTCAGTCAACCCACAGCACCTGGGTCTGTCCCGTGAGCTGCTGCCCGGGGGATTTCGACCAATCACGTGGTCTCAATGTGTACCTAGTCTGGCACATGCTGTAGTGATGTCACCGCTATTTTGTGGCGAATGGTGGTAGTTGGTGGCAGTTGGTGGTAGTTGGTGGTGGAGGTTGTGGTTGAGGAAAGGGAAAAGAAGGAATTTTGGCCCAAACACCTGGAGCTGCGGTTCCGCGCAGAGAGAACAGGTGAGACCCCCCTCTACCCCCTCCCCTCCTCTACCCCCTCCACCCCCTCCACCCCTCTACCCCTCTACCCCCTCCACCCCCTCCACCCCCCCCTCTACCCCCTCCACTGCGTGTCTCTCCGTGTCTCCCCGTGTCTCTATGCAACCTCCCCCACGTCTCTCTCCGTGTCTCTATGCAACCTCCCCCACGTCTCCCTGCGTGTCCCTCCGTGTCTCCCCGCGTCTCCCCCCGGATCATTCGCGTGGCATTATCCACACACACACATACTCTCAAAAACACAATTGCATATTCACATGAAATAACACAAAGAGAGCCACGCAAATATACACGCAACTACATTCACACACTCCGCATACAATACACACCACGACACAGAAGCAACGTGTCCCCGTATAGCTTTCAGCAGACGATTGGGGCAAGTGCTGTAAGCGAGTAGCAGCACCTATGAAGGCCGCCACTGTGGCACACGAGGAGGTGGGTGGCCAGCAACGCGCCCGGCCGCCTTTGTCTCCCCAGTGGCGATGTTTACTACACACCGCACCAGGTACTCGCTTGAGGCCGAGTCGATGTAGGGGAGGCCCAGGACAGGTTCAAGATAATCGTCACCGGCAATGGCGGAGCCAGGATTTTCAGGAAGGGGGGTCAACCCCTCCAGCAATGAAACATGATAGTGGAGTTGTTAGTAAGTAAGGAGTTGTTAGTAAGTAAGGAGTTGTTAGTAAGTAAGTCGTTATTCTAGATTTGAAGTTTTTGTGACTGCAAGAATCCATACTCTTTGGTTCTTTCGGTAAAGTCACGTAGGTGAAAAAAGAAAAATAAATAGTGAGTTTCTTTTTTACTTTTATGTTTCACCTACGTGACTTTACCGAAAGAACTAAAGAGTAAGTAAGGAGTTGTGCCTTGTTTTTTATTCGACGCGTGTGCGGCGATGGCGCAGCCATCGATCGAGGGTCGAATTCGAACCGCGTTGTGTGATCGGCATCGCGCTCGCTGAAGCTGTTGATGCCTTCAGGGAAGTCGTGGACTGTAAACGCAACTGCGCACAATTCTGAGTCACTTATAACCGCTTTGCCGTTACTTATTGCCAATTATGGACTCAGACTATTGTCCTATCATCTCAAAAAGTCCCTGGCACGTAATAATATGCTACACAGTGGCAGTGGTGGTCGCAAAATGCCGATTTATTACTAATAAACCCCAATGATCCGATCGAAATGAGGGATTTAGATCGGATCATTGGGTGGGGGGGGGCACGTGCCACCACCCCGCCCCCCCCCACTGGCGGACCGGTCTGTTGGGGCTCTGGTAGGAACTTCATCTCTGTCTGGTTAACTTTCATCTTCCGTACGACGGAGCACGTTGTTGTATTGTACTTCTGTGCTCCCGCGCCTGTGCTCGCAATTACGAATCCGCAGTGAGCGCCGTGGTGAAGTATGGTCGAGGAATCCACCACGACCTCCGCCACGACCCACAGAGAACGCCGATTCGGCAGCGGATTGACAAAAGGGATATAAATTTCGATGAAAAGCTTTCGTGACTGCAGGGATTCATCTTCTTGGTTCTTTCGGTAAAGTCACGTAGAAGGGATGTAATAAAATAATAAAAATAAAACATAAGGGAGATAATAAAATAATAAAAATAAAACATAATACAATAATGTTTTATTGTTATTGTTTTATTATCTCCCTTCTACGTGAAAATTATGTTTTATCTTCTTGGTTCTTTCGGTAAAGTCACGTAGAAGGGAAATAATAAAATAATACAAATAAAACATAATAAAATAATTCTCACGACGTTTCGGCCACAACGCAAGCAGCCGTCCTCAGGTGAAGACCAGGTCTGTCGGGGAGACAGAATTATTTTATTATGTTTTATTTTTATTATTTTATTACTTCCCTTCTACGTGACTTTACCGAAAGAACCAAGAAGATCAATTCCTGCAGTCACGAAAGCTTTAAATCGAAAATTATGTTTTATTTTTATCATTTTATTATCTCCCTTCTACGTGACTTTACCGAAATAACCAAAAAGTGAAATACTGTGCATGTGCAGTACTCGTGTGTGTGCGCGCACACGTAAGCACGCGTGTACGTCTAATAAAGATAACAGACAAACATGGATACGTTTATTTTGTGATAACGCTTTTTGTGATTGTGGTCAGGGGGTTGTCTGTTACTCAACAGCCACGACTCGGTAACTATTCGCGTCGCCTATTTAGAAACGGGGTCATCGGAGAAACAAGAAGATGAAAATGCGATGTTCATCAGGGCCACCACCACCACCCCGCCGCGGTGTGTCCAACTCGCATTGCCCACTCGAGCCCTCGCTCGCCTCTCTGTTCATGTGCCGTGAAGAAGGGCCATTGCTCGAAACGTCGCCTATTGTTATGTTTTACTCCTTCCGAGGCCATGAACGGTGTTGTTGACGAGCGCGTTGATTTTGTGTTGTTATCATAACAACTAGTATAGCCGGCGGTCCTGAACTCATGTAAATTCTAATGGCGTTGTACGATTGCAAGGCAGATTCAACGTGGCACCGATACGTACTTGATAGCGTGGAGCCGCGATCACCACTACCGCAAGTGCTGTTAGCGAGCACCTATGAAGGCCGGAACATCACACGAATTGGTGGTGGTGGTGTGAGCGTTGGGGCGGTGTGTGGGGAGCGGCGGTGAAGCGGTTAGCGCGCTGCGCTACGAACCCGGCGACCCGCTCACGGCCAACACCAGTGACGATTATGTGAACCGGTCCTGGGCCTCCTCCCCTAGGTCGACTCAGCCTCAAATGAGTACCTGGTCGCTGTGTGTGAAAAAAATAATAATCGCCACTGGGGAGACAAAGGCGGACGGGCGTGGTGCTGGCCACCCACCCCCTCGTGTGCCGTGCCGGCCTTCATAGGTGCTTGCTCACAGCACTTGCCCCTACAGTATGTCACAGGCGACACGGGGGGGGGGTGTTTGTCGTCGTTGGCGTGACCAGAACCCGACTCGGCCGTCTTTGTCTCTCCAGCGCCTACGTTTAGCGCATGCGCACACGCAGCCACACGAGCCCTGACGACACCTCCCGTGGACTCGAGGGGATTGGAGTGGATCTCGTGTCGGCCACTCTCCCCCAGCTCGTCCCAATCTTTACCATCGCACAGACGATGCGACTCTTAATCCCATACCCCCCCCCAACCCACTCCACCCCTACGAATTTCATCTCCCGCCCCCTCCCCTAAAAGAGCCTGAAATAACATTGCGGGGAGGGGAGGGGGGGGCAAGCCATATCGCGTTACAACCCTTCCCAGCGATGGCAATAACGCGGTTAAACAATTATCGCTAAGCAGGCGACCCCCATCGCGCATCGATTAGGGTGGGAATTAAAGGCGGTCTGGGGGTGGGTGGGTCGGGGGAATTTAGTGAGCCGTGGGGGGGCATCACAGCCCCCCCCCCTCTCCCCACCGTGCGAGAGAAATAATAAACAGAATTGGGAGCTAATTGGGAACAGAGAGCGCGCGCGGGGGGAGGGAGGGAGAGTTAATTAGAGTCAGCCCAGACGCGCAAACACACAAGACAGAGATAAAGATCCCCCGTGTAGCCTTTAACAGACTGTTGGGGCAAGTGCTGTTCGCGAACATTCACGGCATGCGACGTGATGATGGTGGTGTGGTGTGGACAACAACTCCACTTGGCCGCCTTTGTCTCTCCCAGTGCTGATGCTTACACAGAGCACCAGCTACTTATTCATGTATCGCTCTGTGTGTCTGTGTTTGTTCTCTCTCTCTATGTATCTCTGTGATATCTGTCTGCTTATATGTCTGTCTGTGTGTCTATGTTGTGTGTCTCTCTCTGTGTGTGTCTCTGTGTGTCTCTGTGTTGTCTCTCTCTGTGTATCTCTGTCTGCTTATATGTCTGTCTGTGTGTCTATGTTGTGTGTATCTCTCTGTGTGTCTCTGTGTGTCTCTGTGTTGTCTCTCTCTATGTATCTCTGTGATATCTGTCTGCTTATATGTCTGTCTATATGTCTCTGGTTCTGTGTTTTATCTCTCTCTCAAATTGAGCATTCTCAGGAAGAACGTAATCAACCAGGTAGGGTGTTGACTGTTACGTTAACCGACTTTCTGTTGAATTACATTACATTTCTAAGTATACTAGATTTGTGTTTCTATTTCATGTATACCTGATGACGATTGCTTGTGTTGCAATCGAAACGTCGTATGCTAGTATTTAATTAATTATTTTATCTTCATACGTGACTTTGCCGAAAGAACCAAAGAGTAATTCCTGCAGTCACGAAAGCTCCAAATTAAGTTTTTACTTATTTAAGTTTACCGAATGGAGGCACGGGACCCCCTTCAAATAATCCCAGTTGTGTTGGCCGTGAGCGGGAATCGAACTCGGGTTCTCGGTCTCGTAGCGCTAACCACTCGGCTATAAATAACATTCAAATACACATACACACAGTACACACACACACACGTGAACATAGAGACACACATCAACAAATGTCAACAAATGTACAAAGACAAAGATCCCCCGTATAGCCTTAACAGACTGTAGAGGCAAGTGCTGCTAGCGTGCACCTATGAAGGTGCTGGAACGGCACACGAAGGGATGGGTGGCCAGCACCACGCCCGACCGCCTTTGTCTCCCCAGTGTCGATGTTTACACACCGCACCAGGTACTCGTGTAAGGCATGTGATTGTATTTGTGGTTGTGATTGTTGCTGTTGTGGTTGTTGCGGGGCGGTTATTGTGGCGGTTGGTGTTGTGTGGTGGTTATTGTGGTTGTGTGCTGGTTGTTGTGGTTGTTGTGTGGTGGTTATTGTTGTGTGGTGGTTATTGTGGTTGTTGTGTGGTGGTTATTGTGGTTGTTGTGTGGTGGTTATTGTGGTTGTGTGGTGGTTATTGTTGTGGTGGTTAATGTGGTTGTGGGGTGGTTATTGTGGTTGTTGTGTGGTGGTTATTATTGTGGTGGTTATTGTGGTTGTGTGGTGGTTATTGTGGTTGTTGATGGTTTTATGGTGGTTTGTTCGGTTGTTGGTATTATGATCGTATACCTTGTCGATTTTTCTTGTTGCGGTTTGCCAGAGTCGTGTTCGTGGTTGTTGTTCATTCGTGTTGTTGTTTACCAATAACCCTTGAGGGACGAGGTGTTCCAACTCTGTAATTAGAGAGCCTGGCGTGTGATTAGCGTTATAACGAAATCGTCAGTGAAGCTCCTCTGCATCCATTGACAGCAGCTGATGCCATTAACATTGCGCGCTAATTGGGGGGGGGGGGAGGATTAGGTGACAGATGCCACATTTTCCGGATTATAAGACGCTCCCGAAAGTAAGAAGCGCCTCAAACTTGCGCCCGGTGTCCATAAAATTACACAAATCTGGCCTCTCTCACACACAGCTACCGGATTACACCGAAATGCATACGCAGACAATGTGTTTTCTTCATACACTACCACAGAATAAAAGTATTCTTTTACACATCCCATCAGCGGCACGGCCTTCCGCGAATGTATATTTTCAGCAGCGTTGATTCAAAAAGCGAGAAAAAAACTGGACCGGTTTCGACATTGGGTGTCTCATCAGCAGACCTCGCTTCAATCAATGCTGTGGGGACTGCCAGATGTGACTGCCAACGTCCCTTCACTTTATACGACATGGGGTGCGGTGGGTCCCAGTTCGGGCACAATTTGTTAGTCCTACGTAACTGATATAATTACGAGTGTCGCTCGGTGTCTGATAATTAATTTTGTTATACATTCACAGCGACGCTCGTTTAGGTTTGCCAGATTAGAATACGCACCTCCATCACTGGCTTTAATTATAGAAGACGGGTGTGGGGGGGTATTTTATAATTCCTCGAACAATCCAGATAAAATATTGCAACTTTATTTGCTAAAGTTGCTCGCAACGATGTTGCTTGTCGGGTTGCAACGAGTACAATGGAGTTGCTAAAACCACGTTTGACATTTGTTATTGCTGCTGCTGCAGGAGCAGCACGTACTCTGATTGGCTGGGCGGGATCACGTGGCTGGCGCGGCCAATTCTAAATCCAACATGGCTGAATATTTATGTTATGCACGTGGCAGCATTACGGCGTTTGAGAAAACCCTCCGTTAATTTGTTTTCATCAGTGCCAATAACACAACCCAGGCGAATTTATTATCCTCATATTATATTATTTGCGCCGTATATATCTACAAGGCCCGGTTAATTTTGATTTGATTCGTAGGCCGAGGAGGCGCCTTTCCTTGCCTAGGTTTCTTGCCGTGTTTCCTGGGCCCAAGTCGCCTAGGCGTGGGGAGATGGCAGAGGGTCGGACTTCCCAACCCATACTTTATCACACAGAGAGACACGAGCGGTGATTGATTCCAGTGGCTCACACAGATACGTAGACCCTTAGGCCAAGGGCCCAGATGGCATGTTTTTGTTTATTTCACGTGGGAAGTTGCCCAACAGTTGACGAACGCAATAGTTACCGTGCGTGGACGTCAGCTTAAGAATGGCCAACCCTGCTGACGACTCACAGATAAGTTGACACCTTTCCAGAATGTGTTGATGATACAACCGTCACCGGAAAACATTGGTCTACGTGTGTGTGAGACGTCTGGTCTTTACACCTGGTGCAGTGGTTAGACATCAGCGCTAGGGAGACAAAGGCGGCCGGGCGTGGTGTTGACCATCCACCCCCTCGTGGTGTCCTTCATATGTGCTCACGAGTAGTACCTGGCTCAACAATATGCGAAAGCCAAAGGGGGATATTCGCCTTTGTGTGTGGGCGTGTGTACATTCGTGTATCCGTAGGTGCTCGCTAAAAGCACTTGCCCCAAACTCCTGTCAAGGCTACACGGGAGAGCTTTGTCTTTGTCCGCTGTCTGCCCTCACATAGCCTCTGACGCTGCGCTTCTGGCCCATTGAATGAAGCAGACGGGAGGCGATGGGAGGGGGGAGGGGTGGGTGAGCACGGGGGAGGATGAGGGGTGGAGTTGGGGGGGGGTTTGTGGGGGGGGGGGACTGTGGGGGGGTGAGGGGCGGGGGGAGGAGAGGCGTTACCGCGCCCTTGGTGGCTCGGCGACTCAACCCGAAAGTTGAAGGAAACTGGGTGGGCGGGGTGGGTGGGGTGGGTGGGAGGGAGGGGGGGTAGGGATGCGGGGGGTGGGGGGCTATTTGTGCCCCCCACCCCCCGCGCGCCCCCTCCCCTCCATGCCAGCGGCGTGTGAACGGGCGTTACCCCGGGGGGGAGGGGGGCTGGGGGGGGCTGGGGGGGGATGGAGGGTGGGGGCAGGGAAACGCGCCAGGATTGTGCTCGCACGCAGGTGTGTGTGTGCGCGCGCGTGTATCCCTACACTCACATACCAAAAACAAAGATCCCCCGTGTAGCCTACGGAGGCTGGTGAGGCAAAGTGCTGTTCGCAAGCATCTGTGAAGGTCGGGACGGCGCACGAGGGGGTGTCGCGGGAGTGGTGGTGAGGTGGGGGGGGGGGGCGTGACCCCCCACGCATCTCCCCGGCAGTGATTTTTTTACACTGCACCAGGTACTAATTTAAGGCTGAGTAGAACTAGGGGAGTCCCATAACCACGGTTAAAGTTAATTTTGTTGAGCCAGGCGAGAAGCCGTGAAACCGGGATAGCCTCGTTTGCAAGAGAAACCTGCAGAGTCACCTACTCGATTAAGATATTGTCCTCCGATACACGACCGCTCCTCCCGCTGTACCTATAAGCACGCGTGCTGTAGTGGGGGAGCGGTGGCGCAGTGGTTAGCGCACTGCGCTATGAACCCGGCGTCCCGAGTTTTGATTCCGGATCACGACCAATAATAACACGAGCGGCGAATATCGTACCCGGTCCTGGGCCTCCCCCTCGTGGTCTACTCGGCCCCAAAAATGAGTACCTAGCATCGCTACGAGGGAGACAAAGGTGGCCGGGCGTGGTTTTGACCACCCACCCCCTGGTGTGGCGTTCCGGCCTTCATAGGTGCTACTCGCTAACAGCACTTGCTCCCAACAGTGTGTTGAGGCTAGACGATTACCTGGGGCAGTGGGGATTGAAACATCAACATTGGGGAGACAAAGGTGGCTGGGCGTGGTTACTGCCCACCCCCCACCTCCACCTCGCCCACGCACCCTGCCTCCCACGGACCCTGCCGCCCACGCACCCTGCCTCCCACGCACCCTGCCGCCCACGCACCCTGCCGCCCACGCACCCTCCCTCCCACGCACCCTGCCTCCCACGCACCCTGCCGCCCACGCACCCTGCCGCCCACGCACCCTGCCGCCCACGCACCCTGCCTCCCACGCACCCTGCCGCCCACGCACCCTGCCTCCACGCACCCTGCCTCCCACGCACCCTGCCTCCCACGCACCCTGCCGCCCACGCACCCTGCCTCCCACGCGCTCTCTCTTTCCTGTACTCTCGACCACGGCGGTGGCGAAACGGCGCCAGGAGTTTATTTTTTACTATTTTTTTTAGAATAAAAAATTAAAAATAACTTGACCTTGCCCTCTTACCCCCCCCATCCCCAACTTTGTGCCCCCGGTTGCCCCCCCGCCCGCGCCCCCCCCCCCCCGCCGCCCCTGCCCGGAGTGGGGGGTGGTGGGGTGAGGATGGCAGTGGCGGGAGGTCGGATTTGTTGGTTGTGAGCGGTGGGAATTGGGGGGTTTGTTACGCGCGCGGCGAGGTGATCTGTGATTGTTATGCGGTGGCCTTGGTCAGCGGGCGCGGGGGGGGCTCGAGAGAGTTCGGGTGGGGGGTGGGGAGAGAGGAGTTGAGGAAGTTTCCGAGCGTGACCCCTCAACCCCCAAATGTGTCGCTCGTTTCCGTGATGGCCATCAAAGGATCGCGCTGTCGTGGCGACGGCGGCCAAGCGCGGCAGGCCGCGCATCCGGGGGGTGTTGTACGCGGGGCCAGAGGCGCCAGCAGCCCAGACTCGCAGTCATCGTCAGCAGCAATCAGCAGCAGCATCAGCACCAGCAGCATCAGCAATCAGCAGTAGCAGCAGCACCAGTAGCAGCATCAGCAATCAGCAGTAGCAGCAGCATTAGTAGCAGCAGCATCAGCAGTAGCAGCAGCACCAGTAGCAGCATCAACAATCAGCACTAGCAGCAGCACCAGCATCAGCAATCAGCAGTAGCAGCACCAGCAGCAGCAATCAGCAGTAGCAGCACCAGTAGCAGCAATCAGCAGTAGCAGCAATCAGCAGCAGCAGCATAAATATCAGCAATCAGCAGTAGCAGCAGCATCAGTAGCAGCAATCAGCAGTAGCAGCAGCATCAGTAGCAGCAATCAGCAATCAGCAGTAGCAGCAGCATCAGTAGCAGCAATCAGCAATCAGCAGTAGCAGCAGCACCAGCAGCAGCAATCAGCAGTAGCAGCAATCAGCAGCAGCAGCATCAATATCAGCAATCAGCAGTAGCAGCAGCATCAGCAATCAGCAGTTGCAGCAGCACCAGTAACAGCATCAGCAATCAGCAGTAGCAGCAGCACCAGTAGCAGCATCAGCAATCAGCAGTTGCAGCAGCACCAGTAGCAGCATCAGCAATCAGCAGTAGCAGCAGCACCAGCAGCAGCAATCAGCAGTAGCAGCAGCACCAGTAGCAGCATCAGCAATCAGCAGTAGCAGCAGCACCAGCAGCAGCAATCAGCAGTAGCAGCAGCACCAGTAACAGCATCAGCAATCAGCAGTTGCAGCAGCACCAGTAGCAGCATCAGCAATCAGCAGTAGCAGCAGCACCAGCAGCAGCAATCAGCAGTAGCAGCAATCAGCAGCAGCAGCATCAATATCAGCAATCAGCAGTAGCAGCAGCATCAGTAGCAGCAATCAGCAATCAGCAGTAGCAGCAGCACCAGTAGCAGCAATCAGCACTAGCAGCAGCATCAGCAGTTGCAGCAGCACCAGTAGCAGCAATCAGCAATCAGCAGTAGCAGCAGCATCAGCAATCAGCAGTTGCAGCAGCACCAGTAGCAGCAATCAGCAATCAGCAGTAGCAGCAGCATCAGCAATCAGCAGTAGCAGCAGCACCAGTAGCAGCAATCAGCACTAGCAGCAGCATCAGAAGTTGCAGCAGCACCAGTAGCAGCAATCAGCAATCAGCAGTAGCAGCAGCATCAGCAATCAGCAGTTGCAGCAGCATCAGTAGCAGCAATCAGCAATCAGCAGTAGCAGCAGCATCAGCAATCAGCAGTTGCAGCAGCACCATTAGCAGCATCAGCAATCAGCAGTAGCAGCAGCACCACGAGCAGCATGATGAAAAGCATTATCATTTGTTTTAATAGTAACAGCTACAATAATGATCAGCATCGGCAGAGTTAGCACCAGCGGCACGGGCAATATCAACTGCATCATCACCTTGATTTTTCGCATCATGATCAGCACCAGCTGATTTAGCATCAGCGGCAGCAGCAGCGCTAGTATCGTCATCATCATCATCATCAGCACCCGTATGATGTGGCAAAGTGAATTGGAACAGCGAATGTAAAGCGATGTGAGTTTGGTGCAGCGATTGGGAGCATCGAGCTGAGACCACCGTCGTCAGCTCGCTGCATTTCAGAACCCGAAGGTCGTCAACACCGTGGTTGCGCATCGCGAGACCCGGATTCGAACCGAGGCTCTCAGTCAGTGCCGACTCTGCGTCTGCGATTCCTTGACCACCTCGTCGGAAGTAGAGCGACCTCCACTCAAAATGAGGCCACCAGCACCCAGCGACGATTCTCTGAACCGGTCCTGGGCCACGCCTCGGTCGACCCGGCCTCAAATGAGTACCTGGTGCGGTGTGTAGTAAAGATCGCCCCTGGGGAGACAAAGGCGGCCGGGTACTTGCCCGCCCTGCTTTCCCACCCCACCCGCGCGTGTGCCGTACCGACCTTCACGTATGTGCTCGATAGCAGCACTTGCCCGAACAGTCTGTTAAGGCTATACGGGGGATCTTTTCTTTATGAATGTGCTGTGAATGTGTCCGTGTGAGCGCGCGTGTCGTTGGGTGGTCGCTCAGCAATATGCCCACAACATCTGGGCATGTCCCATGACCTCCTGCACCTAGCCTGGCACAACGCGCTGTGGTGACGTCTTCGTGCCCGTGCGTGTCACTTTGCACGCGTGTTGCTGTGATCGGCAGTCACGTGATTTATTCTGTTTTTAACTTCTAGCTTTTATATTTACGTCTTCCTATTTGAAATTGAATTATCGATTTTTGTTTTTCTCCGCAGCTCGGCCGTGAAGGTCACTCGAATGTTTCCACAAACCGCGGCCTTCACCGTAAATCGCCGACGTCGAAAGGAGCTTTGCTCGGTTGCCACCTCTGGGGTGCAAACAGAAAAACAAATCGGGACGACGGGGCAGGCGCGTGGCTCAGCATCGTCTCCCGCGCGACGCGGCGTTGCCCATCCTGTTACGCAAATGAAAACGACCCAGGACTTTTAACGTCCCACTAAAATAGGGGCCTACGTTGATAAAAAATACAAACATAAAAGATTGTGTTGCCTGGCGAATATCAATACAAATATTTGGGGTCTCATAGTGGGGCGAGCTCAGACCCCGCTGAAATCAAGGCTGGCTTACAGATTTCCCAAGGGCAGCAGACAACCTCGACAAGAAGCGACGATCCTAGGAGGAAGAAAAAAACGGGACAGGTGGCAACCCTCGAGTGCGGGGTTGGTGGGGAGGGGGGGGTGTAGGCTGGGTTGGTGGGGAGGGGGGAGGGTACGCGGGGTTGGTGGGGAGGGGGGGGCGGTGTAGGCTGGGTTGGTGGGGAGGGGGGGGGGTACGCGGGGTTGGTGGGGAGGGGGGGGCGGTGTAGGCTGGGTTGGTGGGGAGGGGGGGGTACGCGGGGTTGGTGGGGAGGGGGGGGGGTACGCGGGGTTGGTGGGGAGGGGGGGGGTGTAGGCTGGGTTGGTGGGGAGGGGGGGGGGTACGCGGGGTTGGTGGGGAGGGGGGGGTACGCGGGGTTGGTGGGGAGCAGAAGGAACCACGCTCACGCCGCTCCTCTCTTCGTCTCGTCAATGTTTCTTTATTGTCCCGTTCTGACTGCCGGGGGGGTAAAGTGGAGCGTCTCCCCAGGACGGACGACTGGCTGAGCCGTCACTCACAGCAGTGGGGGGTGGGGGGGTGAACAGTAACTAGGGGTGGGGGGAGGGATGACCACCGATCACCTGAGGCTTCGCCTGGGCCCCGCGTGGTGACCTCAGCCCCGCGCGTGGCTCGCGTCGATTGTGATTCCACTCCCGTCGAGTGCGCAGGCGGTGCAATTGCGGGCCCAGCCGCCGCGGCTATGAAGAGGGGAGGGGGGAGTTGGCGGGGGGCGGTATTGGATAGGGGGCTGGGGGAATTTGAATTCTTTGCAGCAGCGCCCGTGCCAACTTACGCGAGTTGGGTCCATGAGCCGAGAGCCGATATCGAACTTGTCGGTTCCGCACCCGAGAGACTCCGAGAGATTCGGCATCGCTCGAGTGGCTCCCGTGGCCCCCTACGTGGCCCAACAGCGGTGGAGTTTGTTTGTTTGTGTGCGACCGCCGCTGCCAACGAAGAGCGAACGTCGCGAAGCGGATCTCGCTCTCCGTGTCAACGAGTCGGCGATAAAAAAAATAGTCGCGCAGCCCGAAGCGGGAGTTGTGCGGATGTCCGCTCTGCTCCAGGAGGAAGAGGAGGATTCGTTGAAATCGATTGGTGACCACCACACGCCTGAACGCGCGTTCCCCCCCCCTCTCTCTCTCCGTGCCAGTCGAGACTGCTGCTGCTGCAAACAGCGTGCGCGCGCTTGTCAGAGAGAATTGATGTTTAGAGTTTTACGAAAGATCGATGGCCGTGTCCACTCCTCCGTGAGAGCTTGAAGCCTCGGGAGACTTTGCCTCTCTGAGCCACGACGGAGGCATCGACACCGCCGACTCGTCGCCTCCCTTCCCCGACTCACCCCGACTCGACAAATACATGGGCGAGTCTAAGCAGCCAGCCCCCCCCCCCAAAACCACCTCTCCCCCACGCTCCCCTCCCATCCTCCCCTCCCCCACAGAATCTCTGGAGTGAAAAACACTGCTGCAGCCACCAATCACGACTCGCTATTCGACTCACAGTGGGGGGAGGGGGGGTAATGGGCGTGGGTATAACTCGGGTTGCCACCCGTCCCGGTTTTCCCAGGATCGTCCTGGGAAATCTGTAGAGAACACGAGTTTCTGTTTTTTGGTCAGTTTTCATCCAGCAGTGGATGGCTCGTGGCTCGTGATGTTAAACACACCACCCGAAGGCAAATGTCTTAAATACACGTAATTCTACCACCTACTGTCATTGGGGAGATACTATTCTACCCACGTAACAATAAAAGATAAGAATAAAAAATAAAAATATTCTTATTTTATTTTTATTTTTACCTACGTGACTTTACCGAAAGAACCCAAGAGTATGGATCCTTGCAGTCACGAAAACTTCAAATCTCGAATTACCCACGTAACGCCCCGTTTTTTGTTGTTGTACAGTGGAGGTGGCAACCCTTGGCATAACCACGTAGCGAGCAGCAGCAGCAGTGCTTGTCACTGCAGCTGGGACTAAGTTGCCAGGTCAGGTCTCACTCCCCCCCGCCACCCTCCCTGCATCTCTGCAAGTTCATCTTAATATTCTTAGGTTTTTTCGGTAAAGTCACGTAGGTAAAAAAATTAAATTAATAAAAGTAAAATAAAATAAAAATAAAAAATCACGACGTTTCGGAGGCAATACAAGCTTCCGTCTTCAGGTGAAACCGTCACAGCCACTTGATGCAGCTGTCGTGGCTGTGACGGTTCCACCTGAAGACGGAAGCTTGTATTGCCTCCGAAACGTCGTGATTTTTTATTTTATTTTACTTTTATTAATTTTAATTTTTTACCTACGTGACTTTACCGAAAAAACCTAAGAATATGAATCCTTGCAGTCACGAAAGCTTCAAATCTAGAAGTTCATCTTCATTTAGACATCTCCCGCGTTCACGCAGCAACTCGGTCATCGATTTCTTCTTCTTTACAAGGGCGCGTAGGCTCGTAATAATAATAATCACAATATTAATTATGACATCGTGTAAAATGTATCGATAGCGATTGGATTACGGAGAAGACTTTCAAAAAATAAATACAGGTAACTGTCGTCGTCGTCGTTATCATCATTATTATTGTTATTTCTGCTCGTTTGTTTTGTTTTAGTAAATGATGGCGATGCTGGGGACAACACAAGACGTGGAATGAGTTTGTAAGGAGAAAACAAAGACGACAAAACAAAGTGAGGACTGGATCGCGGATAATCTTAAAGCGTCTGCTAGCGAGTTTATAAACCGTCATGCCTGTAATGTACATAGCCTCCCCAGGAAATCATCATCATCACCAGCAATTACTAACATCATCATTAACATCATCAGCATCATCATCATGAAATAGAGGATAAAGTGTAACTCCCCTCCCCCCCCATGACTGGCAAAACACTTAAAAGTCCGTGGTTTTGTTTGTTTAATATTTTCCGTGCGTGTGCGTGTGTTGTTGTTGTCACGATGTGTTCAACACACGGTGGAGTTGGGTGCACACACGCGCGCTCAAGCACACGGGTGACGAGAGGACTTCTTGCCAAACGTCGTCATCATCATCATCATCGTCGTCATCATCGATTCACTTTGTACGCGGCGAGCACGCGTGGGGAAGCAGAGATTAAGACGAGGTCGCGTAACGGGGCTCGCGTAACGAAGTGGGTAACGCGGGTAAGATGACGTAGGATAACGAGGCTATAGGATACCGAAGGGGGCGGGTAGTTCATTGCTCCCGTATCTCTGTGTTAGAGCGAGGGAGGGGGGGGGGGAGACACAAGGGGGGTGGGGGAGTGGGATACTACTACCAACTACCAGTGGCGATTTTCTGTAACAGTAAAAAGGGGTTAGGGGGGGGGGCACCATCTAATACGTGTTGTGCGTGTGTGTACTGGTGCAGAGTGGGGGGGGGGGGGGTGCATCCAAATCAACCTCCCCCTCCCCCACCCCCCTCCAATATAAAACTATCATGAATGAAAATGGGATTATTCTTAGGTTTTTTTTCGGTAAAGTCACGTAGGTGTTACCTCCGAAACGTCGTTATTTTTATTTTTTATTTTACTTTTATTAATTTTAATTTTTTACCTACGTGACTTTACCGAAAAAACCTAAGAATATGAATACTTGCAGTCACGAAAGCTTCAAATCTAGAATGGAATGAGATTGTAGCCGAGTTCACATCTGGGCGAGTAGTTTCGCAATCAGCACGGGTGTGGGCGTGGCTCGAGTCTGACCCCGCCCCCCCCTGCCAGCGTAAACACGCCCCCTTTGATTAGCTCCACCCCCTCCCCGCATCAGCATCGTAACGATCAATCAGAGTTCCACAAAGTGTGCAGCACGTGGCTTCGAATCGTCGAGCGGATCGCCGTTTGAGAGTGGAGTCTGGACCGTGAGTAGCAGGAATCATGGGGGGGGGGGGGGAGAGGGGGGTTGCCCAATAGCTCGCAACCGGTTGCAGAGACGTTCACATTACAAGCGAGCCTCTTGCACACAACCGAGTTGCATTCAATCGAGTTGCATGCGACTGATCGCTCGGGTGTCAAGTCGGCTTCAGTGGACAAATGGAGGGGTCACGGGATATCGCCCGTGCGACTGCGACGGGATCTGGCGGAGGGAAGGAAGCGATGGCGATGTGTAGTGGTGGTGGTGGTGACATCAGGTGTGGGGGGGGGGGGGATTGGGGGGCGCGTGTATCTGCCCCCCCCCCTCCCACAACTACCAACATCTCCCTATACCCCCCCCCCGCCCTCCTCACACGTGCACACAATGGGGTAACGCAGGGATTGTAGGGAGCGATTTTTTTTGTAACATTTGGGAGGGGCCCGGGCAAATAACGATTAATCGATTCATCAATTCAAACAGCGGCTTACACTAAACACATGCATCGACCCATGCGCGCGGACACAGACTTATCGATTCAAATACCTCACGTGTGATTGGCTCATAGACCACAATGGCAACGAAGTGATATAATCGATCCTTCACCGAATCGACGCGATTATTCGCAGAGTGGAAGGCTTGATCTGTACACATCCCCCCGCCGTGCACCCCCCCCCCGCCCTACTGTTTAAATATCACTTAAAACTCCCGCGCTAATGTCATTATCGCTATTTTGCAAAACTCAAAAAATAGAACCGATTCCTCCTCCAGCCTCACACCACCACCCCCCCCCTCCCCCCCCCCAAAAAAACTAACAACTGACGTGTCCATATTACTGTGGAAAGTTCGCTTACGATCAGTCGAGACCGAACAACGGCGACACCGCGGGGGGCAGGAGGGGTGACACGACTCGTGACGTCATCGCGGTGCCAGGCTAGGTGCACGCCGAGTGCCGCGTGTCAGCGCGCGGAGTACTTCGTCGGCAGGAGGTGACGCGATCGTCGTACACAAAGACAAAGGTGCCCCATTCCGGCGTGTAGCCGACACACGATGTTGGGGGCAGGGGGATGTTAGCGAGCACCTGTGAAGGCCAAACTCAAAACACGCGCACGTGAGCACGCGTTCACGCGTGCACGCGCACACGCGCGCACGTGATCACGCGCAAACAAAGACGAAGACACACACGGGAACGCACAACAACAGCGGCCGCCATTCGCCACTCAGTGCCGGTGACGTCACCGCGGCGCGCCTGTGCCAGGCTAGGTGCACATTGAGGCCACCCGGACAGGCACAGGTGCCACGGGTCGACTGACCGAGGTGACTGGCAGATGCACCATCTGTGCCCCCGACTGTGCCGAGGCTGTACACACACACAGATGCACAACAAATACAAAGATCCCCCGTATAGCCTGTAACAGACTGCCGGGGCAAGTGCTGTTAGCGAGCACCTATGAAGGTCGGCACGACACACGACCGGCTGCCTTTGTTTCCCCAATGCTGATGTTTAAACACTGCATCACGTGGTCATTTACGGCCGAGCCGACCTAGGGGAGGCCCAAGACCGGTTCGGACATTCGTCGCAGGTGTTGGTTGGCTGCGAGAGCTCGAATCGAACTCGGGCAGCCGGGTTCGTAGCGCAGTGCGCTAACTGCTACCCCACCACTCTCCATGAAACACCTACAAAGACGCACACGCACATACGGACACCCACATCACGAAGCCGCAGTTCGCCACGGCTTGTGCCAAGCTAGGTGCACTTTGAGGTTGTCACGTGACGTGTGGAAGGCTCGTTGCTGGCAGGTCACGGGATAGTCCCAGGTGTTGTGGGTCGACCGACTGAGATGACTGGCAAACACACACACACATATATACACACACACACAGAGACACCTACATAAAGACACGCGCACTCATACAAATACACGCTTACACACACACACAGAGGCATACACACACGCACAGTGACACATCTACACAGGTAATGGCTGTTACACAAGCGGCTGTGCCGCGTGCATGAATCCCGTCCCCCCATCACTCTACTCTCACTGCAGGGGTCATAGAGGCTCGGGGGTGGGGGTGGGGTAGGGGCCCCCCCCCCATATCATTACACCCCCCCCCCGTCCTGTTCACTCGAGGGACGTCAGGAAGAACAGACGATACAGCTGAGGGAGGTGACGATGTTCGTGGGCGTCTGTCTCTTGACTGGCCCATCGCTCCATCACGTGCCGGGCGGCGGTGATGGCGGTGATGTTTCATGGGCGTCTCGTCCTGTCCGGAGTCACCGCGGCCCACAAGCCCCCTCCACCATCACACCATCGCTATCGGTGTCAGCGGCGGCGGCGGTGATGTTCACAAGCGCCGCTCTCGACCTGCCCGTCAATCTCCATCGCTCTCCCATCAACGCACGGCCATCACGGAGAGCGGGGTGATGGTGGTGATGGTGGTGGTGATGTTCATTGGTATCCGGCCGTTTGCTCCATTGCTCACCGCCACCACCACCCTGAGGGCGGTGATGGCGATGGGGGGGGGGGGGGACATCAGCTTCTCCACGACGCGCCCCATTACCACACCAGCCCCATCACCATCGATACAGCAACACCCATCACCAGCAGCACCATCATCACCACCACCAGCAGGGGAGGAGGATGGAAGTTTATGGAGGCACCGCTTTTCTGTGCCCTAAGCCACAGAACCAAAGTCCATCGCGTGCACGCCGGAGGCGAGGGAATGAATATTGAATGAGTGAGCGAGTGAGCAGAAGAGTGAGCGAGCGAGTGAGTGAGTAGAAGAGCGAGCGAGTGAGTCTTCTTGAGTGAGCTGAAGAGCGAGCGATCAGTGGGTGAGCGTGGGCGAGCCAGTGAGTGAGCCAGTGAGCGTTGTTGAGTGAGCGTTGTTGAGTGAGTGAGCGTTGTTGAGCGAGCGTTGTTGAGTCAGTGAGTCAGAGTTGAGTGAGAGTTGAGTGAGGGTTGAGTGAGTTAGCGTTGTTGAGCGAGTGAGCGTTGTTCAGTGAGTGAGAGTTGAGTGAGAGTTGAGTGAGAATTGAGTTAGCGTTGTTGAGCGAGTGAGTGTTGTTGAGCGAGTGAGTGTTGTTGAGTGAGCGTTGTTGAGTGAGTGAGTGTTGTTGAGCGAGTGAGTGTTGTTGAGTGAGTCGATGAGCCCGAGCGAGCGAGCCTCAGCGGCCCTCGTGTGAGCTGCAGTGTGAGCGAGGGAGCCTCAGCGGAGCGAGTCGAGTGTGCGAGGGAGCGAGCGATTGAGTTTGGCTGAGCGAGGCATCGGGTGCGTGAGGACGTGGGCGAGCCGCCTTTGTCTTCCCACTCCTTGCGCCGAGTCAAGAAGGAGGAGGGCCCAATGCGGCGGTGGGTGGTGGTTGTTGGTGGTGGTGTTTGGTGGTCGAGGCGACGATGATCGTCACGGGGATTCGGTGGAGGAGAGGGGTGGGGGGGTGATGGAGGAGGGGGCAGCACTGCATCGCCACCAGCGTGCCGTGCCTCGCGCAAATCAGCCACGTTCGCTCATCGCCTCCAACCGACCAGAGGGGGGGGGGGGGAGGATGCAGCCCCCTCCCTAGCCCCCCCCCCCAGCCCCCCCCCCAGCCCCCCAGCCCACCGACGACGAGCACGCTAGACGGGCCGGTCCACTGCGTACTGGCACGCGCTGAAATTGGACGGCGGCGCCTGCAGGCCTGCGTATCCGGCGAAACTCGAGTGGTGCTGCTTCGCCTTGAGCCTCAGGCTGGCCAGGCTCGAGTTGCAGGGGTCGCCCCGGTAGACGTAGGGCGGCGCGGGCGCTCCTGCCGCGTGGGCCGCCACCGCGTACGGGCACCCGCCGGCTCCAGACGCGGGACTCGTGGCCACGGGCGAACCGCTGAGGTTGCCGATGCCCGGGTGGTGCTGGGGCATCATCGAGGAAGAGGCGACGGCGGCGGCCGCGGCCATGCCCGTGGTACACGGGGGCGAGAAGACGGGTGGCGAGACCGAGTTGAAGAAGGGAAAGTTCTTTGAGAGGGGAGCCGCGGAGGGCTGAAGCGCTTTCGCCCAGTTGTTGTAGCCGTAGCTGGCGGCCGAGTAGACGTCGTCGTAGGGCTGCATGAAGCCGCTGAACTGCGCCCCGAAGCCGTTCTTGCACAACTCCGCCTGCTGGTTGCGCTCACGCTTGCGCCACTTGGCGCGGCGGTTCTTGAACCAGATCTGTGTGTGTATACGTGTGTGTGTGCGTGCACGTGTGTGTGTGTACGCGTGTGTGCGTGTGTACGTGTGTGTGTGTACGTGTGTGTGTACGTGTTTGTGTGCGTGTGTGTGTGTGTACGTGTGTGTGTGTGTGTACGTGTGTGTGTGTACGTGAGTACGTGTGTGTGTGTGTACGTGAGTGCGTGTGTGTGCGTGTGAGTACGTGTGTGTGTGTGCACGTGTGTGTGTGTACGTGTATGTGTGTGTGTGTTGGGGAGACGTCGGGAGGGAAGAGACGCGGGGAGGGCGGTGAGCACTGGGGGGTGGGGGGCAAAGCACACTGGGGGGGGACGACGCCGCTTCGCTCCGTACGCCGTGAATGCGGCACAGAGCCAACCCCCCCCCCCACGCCACTCGCTCTCCTTGTAGAGCAGTCTCCCTGTCTTAGCCTTTAGACCCCCCCCCCACCACCATGTCTCCCAGTGTCTCCCCACGTCTCTCCCACGTCTCCCACATGTCTCTGCGTGTCACCCCCACGTCTCCCCCATCTCTCCCCACGTCTCCCCCATCTCTCCCCACGTCTCCTCCATCTCTCCCCACGTCTCCGCCACCTCTCCCCACGTCTCCCCCACGTCTCCCCACGTCTCCCCCACGTCTCCCCACGCCTCCGCGTGTCTCTCCCACGTCTCCCCCACGTCTCCCCACGTCTCCCCCACGTCTCCCCCACGTCTCCCCACGTCTCCGCGTGTCTCTCCCACGTCTCCCCCACGTCTCCCCACGTCTCCCCCACGTCTCCCCACGTCTCCGCGTGTCTCTCCCACGTCTCCCCCACGTCTCCCCCACATCTCCGCGTGTCTCTCCCACGTCTCCCCCACGTCTCCCCCACGTCTCCCCACGTCTCCCCACGTCTCCCCCGTGTACCCCTCCTCCCCCACCTCTATTTTTATCTCTCGGCGCGGCGCGCGCGACGCGGATTGCCGGGAAAGCGGAGACGTCGCCGCGGGCTCCCACTCACTCACTCGCGACGCGTCGCTCCTGGCAGCGGCGCGCTCACGTCTTGTACACAGCAGCAGCAGCAGCGTCAGCAACATCATCATCAGCAACATCATCATCAGCATCATCGTCAGCAACTGCAACATCATCTTTCGATTTAAAGCTTTCCTGACTGCAGGGATTCATCTTCTTGGTTCTTTCGGTAAAGTCACGAAAGAACCAAGAAGAAGCAACATCATCATCAGCAGCATCATCATCATCAGCAACATCATCATCAGCAATATCATCATCAGCTGCATCATCAACAGCAGCAGCAGCAGCAGCGATATCGTCAACAACATTAAGCAGCAGCAGGAGCATCAGCTGCGGCAACATCACCATCAGCAACATCATCAGCATCACCAGCAGCAGCGAATCGTCAACAGCATTAAGCAGCAGCAATATCAGCTGTGGCAACAGCAACGGCAGCACCATCATCAGGTGTAGCAGCGGCATCAACAGCAGCAGCACTGGCATCGTAATCATCATCAGCACCAACAGCATCAGCAGCGGCACAATCAGTGTCATCAGCAGTATCAAACAGCACGCAAACACGTCATCATCATCATCAGCACAGACATCATCATCAGCAGCAGGGATGAAAAGATTCGGCCCCGATTACCGGTAACCGATTAACCGCGGAGTGCCTCCCCCATTATCGCCCGTACCTCCCCCTGCCCCAAGTGGCCCCCTCCTCCCCCACCAATGCACCCCTACCCCCCACACCAACCCCCCCTACCCCCCACACCAACCCCCCCTACCCCCCACACCAACCCCCCCTACCCCCCACACCAACCCCCCCTACCCCCCACACCACTCCTCGTCTTCTTCTGTCGTACGGCGTTTGACAAAGCGGCTACCCAGCCGTGAGCCGTGCGGGTTGGCGTCACCCCACCAGCCCCCCCCCCCGCGTTCCCTCTTCCCTCCCTCCGCTAATACCGCCTCCCACCCCCCCCCCCCACCACCACTACGAACGCACTGATTTGTGTCAATGCGCGGTTACTTTTACCTCCCCCACTACCCCCCACTAACCCCCCCTCCCACCTCTACTTAACCCACCCGCTTCACCCCGCACCTGCCTGCGGTTGGCTACGTACGGCGCGAAAGAAGTTCAGCATTACAGCACGCGCGTCTTGTGACGTCCCTTACGAGTCGTCAAGTCACAAAGAGCCTTCGAAGCTCATCGGATTCCTCCAGCAGGAAGCATAAAACATCTTCAGATTCGTGCGAAACCCCCCCACCCACCTCCCCCTTTCCCCCCCCCCACCACTCCCCTCCCACCACTTCCCCCCCCCCCCCACCGCTCCCCCCACCACCTCCCCCCCCCCCACCGCTCCCCCCCCACCCCCCATCATCTCCCCCCCATCACCTCCCCCCCCACCACCCCCCCCGCCCACCACCACCTCCCCCACCACCTCCCCCCCACCACCACCACCCCCCCCACTACCTCCCCCCCCTCCACCACTCCCCCTTACCACTCCCCCCCCCACCACCACCTCCCCCCCCCACCACCACCCCCCCCCCCCCCCCCACCACCTCCACCACCACCGCCCGTACCCGCACGCGCGCCTCGGTGAGGTTGGTCCACACCGCGATCTCCTCCCGCGTGGACATGTCCGGGTAGCGGTTGCGCTGGAAGGTCGCCTCCAGCTCCTGCAGCTGCTGCGACGTGAAGTGCGTCCGCTGTCGTCGCTGCCGCTTCTTCTTGGACGGGTCATCGCCGCCGCCGCCGCCGCCAGCGCCTGCCGAGGTGGGGGCCCCACCCCCGTGGCCACCGGGACCCGCTCCGACCACCCCCCCCAAGTCGTCGCCAACACCAACAACACCAACACCACCGCCACCCTTGCCCGCCTGCAGCTTCTCAACGTCTGGAGAGAGAGAGGGAGATTGAGATTTAAAGCTTCTTTCGTGACTGCAGGATGGATTCATATGCATGGTTCTTTCGGTGAAGTCACGTAGAAGGGAAATAATAAAATAATAAAAATATTAAACAATAAAATAAGAAAAATCAAACAAAAAAATTATCACGGCGTTTCGATTGCAACACAAGCTGTGGTTTTCACACCTGATGATGATTGCTTGTGTTGCAATCGAAACGTCGTGAGAATTGTTATGTTTTATTTTCATTATTTTATTATTTCCCGTCTACGAAGAATAAGAGGGAGATGTTGGGGGTGGAGGAGGGGGTGGTGGTCACACACAGACACACAAAAGACAAAGATTCCCCCCGGATTGACTTTTTAATTTAAAGAATGTTTGGGGCAAGTGCTGTTTCGCAAGCACCAACCCCTCACCAGGTACTCATTTGAGGCTGAGTCGACCTAAGGGTCGGGAAGGAACAGGACCGGTTCAGATATTCGCGACTGGTGTTGGCCGTGAGCGGGAATCTAAACTCGTAACGCGAGTGCTCTATGAGTTTACACTCATAGACACTCACACTTGATCACACACACACACATGCAGCCATAAACCATTACATCCACTTACACGAACTGGCTAATACACACACGCGCTTTAAACACACACTCGACTCAATGAGAACACTTAGCCAATCACACACACACACACAAACTATCACATCCACACACACACACACACTATGACACACACACATAAATGATCACATCCACACACACACATACACTATCACACACATAAACTATCACATCCACACACACACACATCAACTATCACACACACACATACACTATCACATACACACACACACACACTATGACACACACACATAAATGATCACATCCACACACACACATACACTATCACACACATAAACTATCACATCCACACACACACATCAACGATCACACACACACATACACTATCACATACACACACACACATCAACTATCACACACACATCAACTATGACACACACACATAAACTATCACATCCACACACACACATACTCTATCACACACATAAACTATCACATCCACACACACACATACACTATCACACACACACACATAATCTATCACACACACACATAAACTATCACATCCACACACGCAAAGACAAAACCCTCCCGGATAGCCTAAACAGACTGTTGGGGCAAGTGCTGTTAGCGAGCACCTATTAAGGCCGGCACGGCACGCGAGGGGATTGGTGGCCAGCACCACGCCCGGCCGCCTTTGTCTCCCTAGCGGCGATGTTTTTACACACACGGTACTCATTTGAGGCAGAGTCGACCTATGGGAGGCCCATGACCCGTTCAGATAATCGTCTCCGGTGTTGTCCGGCGCGCTAACCGCTTAGCGCCCCCCCCACACTCTCAGGGACACTCAGACGCGAAGGCGACACGCGACTCGACACAAACACTCACCGGCAAGCATAAACAAGCGCACGCCTGTGCACACTCACAGAGGCAAAGATCCCCCGGGTAACCTCCTTCGTCTCTCGGGGCAAGTGGGCTCTGGGAACGAGCGCCAATGAAGGTCGGCACACGGGCAGACCTTCGCCCGGCCGCCTTTGTCTCTCCACAGTGCTGACGGTTACGCATCGCGCCAGCGGCCGTATACTCGTTTAAGGGCCGAGTCGATCTAAAGGTGGACCGGTTCTGATTTTGTTTTTTTTTTTCCAGCGACGTTGGGGTTCGCGAGTGTGCCGAGTTGGCGTCCATACTTCGATTCTCGCTCACGGCCAACCCCAGTGACGAACCAGTCCGAGGCTTCCTTCCCCTAGGTCGACTCAGCCTCAAGTGAGTGCCTCGTGCGGTGTGCGACCATCGCCGCTAGGGAGAGAGAAAGGGCGACCGGGCGTGGTGGTGGCCACAGCACTTGCCCCAAACAGCCCGTCAAGGCTGTACGGGGGACCTCTGCGTGTTGTGTTTGTCCGGGCAGCTGACACAAACTTGTGTGTGTGTGTGTGGCACAGATGTAGTTGAGTTTCGTGTTCATATCCAGGGCCTCGTTGCTCGCTGGACATTTCGTTGGCGGCCGGGAATGGACTTGGGGCAGATTGCTAGTGGCCGACTGCCCAAGAGCACACGGGCATCGCGAGGAAATTGAATTTGTGTAAATACTGGACGTGGTGCGCGTGCCGGGTGCGAGAATCCCGTTAAACATCGACAAATAAAGGTCCATTCAGATAATAACAAATTGTAAATGTTCGATTCTGGGAGCGCGGAGGTCTGATGAGATTCACGCTCACAACCACCCCCCCCTCCTCCACCGCCATCGGTTAACCGAGTAATTCGCCTCCCGTGGAGTGAGACGCTAACGCCGATAGAAAGCGGGGGGTGGGAGGGGATAGATCGCGTAATTTACGCGATCTTACCCTACAAGCCCTGTATTATTTACGCGATCTAACCTAAAAAAAACTGTATTATTTACGCGATCTAACCTAAAAAACTGTATTATTACGCGATCTAACCTAAAAAAAAACCTGAATTATTAACGCGATGTAACCCAAAAAACTGTATTATTACGCGATCTAATCTAAAAAAAACCCTGTATTATTTACGCTATATAACCAAAAAACTCCTGAATGATTTACGCGATCTAACCCCAAACAAATCGAATATTATTTACGCGATCTAACCTAAAAAACCCTGTACTATGGATGATATTGGTCACGAAAGCATACTACGTGTTAAGCCTTAACAGACTGCACGGGCAAGTTGCTGTTAGCGAGCACCTATAAAGGCCGGCACGGCACACGAGTTGGTGGGTGGCCGGCACCACGCCCGACCGCCTTTGTCTCCCAAGTGGCGATGTTTACTACACACCGTACCAAGTACTCATTTGAGGCTGAGTCGACCTAGTTGGAGGCCCAACACCGATTCAGGTAATCGTCACTGGTGTTGGTGGCCATGAGCGGGGAATCATTCGGGTGGCCGGTTTCAAGCGAGCAGCGCGCTAACCACTGCGCCACCGCTCCCCCTCCCCCACCTCCACCACACAGACACACACAGACACGCACAGACGCGCTCGCTCACACATCAAACGCGTTCCCTGCGCACACGCACACAGACGCGACGCATTGGTACAATACCGCAGCATACCTTGCATACGTGCGCAGCGGCTCGACACGCACGAGAACACAAACAAGGCCGTGGCCACCACTGAGTGATGTCAATTCTCGCGTCGTTCTACGAGGGATGGAGCAGCTGAGTTTCGCCACAACGCTGTTTGGTTTTTTTTTTTGGGGGGTAACGTCACTTTTTTAAAATGTAATATTTGACACGGGGACTCCTCTTCTTACGAATGAGTTTAGGTTTCAGAGGTCTGTTCGTAAGTCGCTTTGTTTCGTAAGTCCAACTTTACAGGACTCCTGTCGATTCCAAACACGTTGTACGGCATGTGCAGTTGTAGATGCCACTGGTTCTTCACGTTCTGCAGATGTAGATGCCACTGGTTCTTCACGTTCTGCAGATGTAGATGCCACTGGTTCTTCACGTTCTGCAGATGTAGATGCCACTGGTTCTTCACGTTCTGCAGATGTAGATGCCAATGGTTCTTCACGTTCTGCAGATGTAAATACCACTGATTCTTCACGTTCTGCGGATGTAGATACCACTGGTCCTTCATGTTCTGCGGATGTAGATGCTACTGATTCTTCATGTTCTGCAGATGTAGATGCCACTGGTTCTTCACGTTCTGCAGATGTAGATGCCACTGGTTCTTCACGTTCTGCAGATGTAGATGTCACTGGTTCTTCACGTTCTGCAGATGTAGATGCCAATGGTTCTTCACGTTCTGCAGATGTAAATACCACTGATTCTTCACGTTCTGCGGATGTAGATACCACTGGTCCTTCATGTTCTGCGGATGTAGATGCTACTGATTCTTCATGTTCTGCAGATGTAGATGCCACTGGTTCTTCACGTTCTGCAGATGTAGATGCCACTGGTCCTTCATGTTCTGCGGATGTAGATGCCACTGGTTCTTCACGTTCTGCGGATGCTTAAACATCTGAACACTTGTTTTATTTCCAGAGAGGGTGAAACCTATCTTATTTGTTTAATATTTCTGAACCTGGTCTGTCCCGAGCCCCCCTCCCCCTCGAAAATAATCTTCTTCATTCGCACGGCTGCTGATGTAGACGCAGCGCAAACGACTTACAATCTCACTTTCAGTTGTTGAAGTTCAGCCAAGCCCGGCAGGAGTAGCGGAATTAGTTGCATCGTCATCGCTGCGATGTGCCCCCTCCTTCGTTTTTGTGGATCGTTTGCATTGCGTCGTGATGCCTCGTGCTCCCGTCTCTGTTCTGGATGACCACAGTCGTACACCACCAGAGAGTTCTACATTTTAAAATCTTTCATATTAAGTTCACTTACTTGCTTGCGCGCTTGCGCGCTTACGACCGTGCAAATATTTCGGTCGTTTTTTAACCCACTTCCCGTGATCCAATCGAGCTGACATTTCGCACACAGACTCGTTGTGCGTGACAATGAATTTTCGTGAATTTTTTTTTTCAAAAATTTTACACTGTTTAGGGAATTTTTAAAAAATATTTATTTACCAATTGGTTAATGCTGGCACACAATCATATGACCCATAGGTGGCAGCCATCTCAAGCCAGAGGACGAGAGGACTCTAGCCGCCCCGATGCCACGCATATAAAGGATTTATAGTGAAAAACTTAGTTTTTACGGGTTAATTTTTCCATTTGTGCATCATCAGCTGTCCGCATCCACTGCCGTGGTTTGTGCGGTGGATGCGGTTGAGGGTGGGGGCCGTGAGCTAGGTGGAAATATCAAACCCAGGGATTTTATATTTGGGTGTTCCACGTGATTATAATAGTGATGGTGTGTAATTGTTAAAGACACAAATGTGAAGGAAGCCAATTGTCCACTTATCTGTGTTATGTTACTTCAATTATATAGTCTGCTACTGCTGCGTTAACATCGATGTACTAGCATCGACAACACCGTGAACTCAACTCGTTGTAGCGCACTTCGCTAACCACTACGCCACCGCTCCTCGGTCTGTATAGCTATGAACAGACTGTTGGGGCAAGTGCTGTTAGCGAGCAGCACTGCGACACACGGGTGGGTGACCAGCACCACACTCACACAGCACCACACGCAGCACCACACACACAGCACCACACACACACAGCACCACACACACAGCATGACACACACACACACACACCACACAGAACCACACACATAGAACCACACACACACAGAGACACCAGACATAGCACCACACACACACACACAGCACCACACACAGCACCACACACAGCACACACACAGACACCACACACACACAGACACCACACTCACACAGCACCACACTCACACAGCACCACACTCACACAGCACCACACACACAGACACCACACACACACAGCACCACCCACACACAGCACCACACTCACACAGCACCACACACACACAGCACCACACACACACAGCACACTCACACAGCACCACACACAGAGCACACTCACACAGCACCACACACACAGACACCACACACACACAGCACCACACACACACAGCACACTCACACAGCACCACACACAGAGCACACTCACACAGCACCACACACACAGCACCACACTCACACAGCACCACACACACAGCACCACACACACAGCACCACACACACAGCACCACACTCACACATCACCACACACACAGCACCACACACACAGCTCCACACAGCAACATGCGCACTCGTCACCAGGAGCAGGCTTTCACGCTCCCTCCCCCTCCGCGTCCTCGCGGCTTTCGCGTCTGCCACTCCACGACTCTACGTCGTGGTGATTTACTCGGCTCAGCGCTGGTGGTGGTGGGGGGGGGGTGGTGGGGATGGTGGGGGGGGGGTGGTGATGGTGGTGGGGATGGTGGTGAGGGGGGAGGTGGGGGGGGGGTGGTGAGGGTGGTGGGGGGGGATGGTGGTGGGGGGGGGGGGGAGGTGGGGGGGTGGTGGGGGGGGGATGGTGGTGGTGGGGGGGGGGGTGGTGGTGGGGGGGATGGTGGTGGGGGGGGGGAGGTGGGGGGGGTAGTGGGGGTGGTGGGGGGGGGGATGGTGGTGGGGGGGGGGTGGTGGGGGGGGGGATGGTGGTGGGGGGGGGGGATGGTGGTGGGGGGGGATGGTGGTGGTGGAGGGGGGATTGTGGTGGAGGGGGGATTGTGGTGGGGGGGATGGTGGTGGGGGGGGATGGTGGTGGGGGGGTGGTGGGGGGGTGGTGATGGTGGGGGGGGCGTGGTGAAACCCACCAGACCGGCCCGTTCCCTACATTTTTTCGAGGCCCCCATTAACGCAAACGTCGTCTTTGCGCGTGGTTCAGTCCCACGAATATTGATGCAAACACGGACAGCTCAACTCGGCCTTCCAGAAGAACATCGTGAGAAATAAAGACGTCGAGTCACTCGTTTACGATCATCTCTATGTACGTGTGCAATTAATACGCACACAATTGCTATTTTTTCTTTTTTACGTGTAAAAACAAATAATTCACATGCGTGCACCTACAGGGCTCCGTGTAGCGTGAAATAGAGCGCGTGTTTGTGTGTTAGACTCATTCTCAAATGAGTACCTGGGGCGGTGTGTACACATCGCCACTGGGGAGACAAAGGCGGCCGGGCGTGGTTCTGGCCACCCACCCCCTCGTGTGCCGTTCCGTCCTTCATAGGTGCTCGTGAACAGCACTTGCCCCAACAGTCTGTTAAGGATATACGGGGGATCTTTGTCTTTGTTAGTAGTTGTGGAAAGCGGTGGTGTAGCGGTTAGCGCGCTGCGCTACGAACCAGCGACCCGATATCGATTCCCGCTCACGGCCAACACCAGTGACGATTATCTGAACCGGTCCTGAGCCTCCCCTAGGTCGACTCAGCCTCTAACGAGTACCTGGTGCGGTGTTTAAACATCGCCACTGAGGAGACAAAGGCGGCCGGACGTGGTGTTGGCCAACCCACCCCCTCGTGTGCCGTGCCGGCCTTCATAGGTGCTCGCTAACAGCACTTGCCCCGACAGTCGGTTAAGGCTACGTGAAGGGGGGGGGGGGGTGTTCTTGTTGTTATATTTGTGTTTTAGCAAGCACAGCCATCGCGGAGATGGAGCGATGTTAATCAGCTGGTCGCGCCAGGAGCGAGGCGGATTGCTCGCGTCGCGAGAGAAGCCGAGACGCCTTGGGGAGGGCGGTCACCCAGCAGTGGGTAGATCAGCAGAACAATAAATACATCGACACGTTCGTCAATAAGAGCGCGGCCTTGAAATAATAATAAAATAGTAAATAATAGGCGACGTTTCGGGCACGTTGTTTGTGCACCACTGCCAAAGCAGCAGCAGCAGCATGACGTGGAGATACATCACCGATCTATCTTCTACAGATTGATAATTATCCAAGGCGCGTTGTCGCAATGATACAATTGTCCGCAAGGCGATGTACGTTTGTTGAACTTCTTTCCCACCGTACATAGCCAACCGTGCTCATCGGAGGTGATGATGATGATGATTCTACTGCTGATGATAATTCTGCTGCTGCTGATGATGATTCTGCTGCTGCTGATGATGATTATGATTCTGCTGCTGCTGCTGATTCTGCTGCTGCTGATTCTGCTGATGCTGTTGATGATGATGGATACTGCTGCTGCTGCTGCTGATTCTGCTGCTGCTGTTGATGATGATGGATGCTGCTGTTGATGATTCTGCTGCTGATGATTATGCTGCTGATGATATGTTCGTGTCTGGGCCAATGTGTCGTCATTTATATATCGAACAAAAACAAATCCATGCTGCACATTGAATGATACATTGTTGCGATACACTATTCTAAACATTCACACACACACAGACAGATATATTCAGCAGACTATAAGATGCTTCAGAAAGTAAGACCCAACTCATACTGGGCTATACATTATATATAACTAGCTGTACTACCCGGCTTCGCCCGGGACTTGGATTCACCACACCCGGCCGCCTTTGTCTCCCCAGTGGCGATGTTCACACACCACACCAGTTACTCGTTTTGTAATGTTTGCATGGTGTACCGTCTGGAAAGTACCCACATGGCAAATTTCCAGTTTGTTGCATGTCGGGAAGCACGCTAAACATTTTGAACAGACACACATATTCACAACTTTGCCTTTTATATATATGGACATAATACCGATACTGTATTCCACGTGTCTCACTCACCACCAATGTCGTTAATTAGGTGGGTGTTTCTATAAATGTCCCCTTATATTAATGACTCAACGTATAGGGAGACGTACGTGCCTGTCACTGACGCTTAGACTAAATACATCCAATTAGAGGCCACAGCAATTCACACACAGACACACACACAGACACACACACACACGCGCCAACCTCAGAGACTAATTATGGCCAGGCTTTATACACACCAATTAAGCAGCAATTAAACACCGTGACCACTCCAGATTTGAAGTTTTCGTGACTGCAGGGATCCATACGCTTTGGTTATTTCGGTAAAGTCACGTAGGAAATATAAAATAAATTTAATCACCACGTTTCGATCGTAACACAAGCAGCCACCTCGGCCTGAATAGGCGCTCGCTAACGGCAGCTTGTAAAACACATAGAGACAGACACATTTTACGAGTTAAACACACATACACAACTTGAGTATAATACACACACAACTTGAGCATTATACGCACATGTACAAATTGCATCTTACACACAACTTGTGTATTATGTACACACATATGTACAACTTGTATACATACGCAACTTTTATATTTTACAAACATGTACAACTTGTGTAGTATACACATGCACAACTTGAGTATGATATATAAATATATACAACTTGTGTATTACACATACACACCCGCGGCTTTGCCCGTGGGAAAACATTAATTTCTAAATTTGTATTCTCCTAAGGAAGGCAGACACACACAGACAGACAACACATACTTTTATAGATGAGATACACGCACACACAGCTTGTGTATTACACACACATATATATATACAACTCATGTAATGTACACCTATACACGTGTATTACACACAACCTGCGTATTACACAAAGAAAAAGATCCCCCGTATAGCCTTAAGACTGTTGGGTCAAGTGCTGTTAGCGAGCACCTATGAAGGCCGGCACAGCACACGAGGGGGTGGGTGGCCAACACCACGCCCAACCGCCTTTGTCTCCCTAGTGGCGATGTTTACACATCAGATACTCATTTGAGGCTGAGTCGACCTAGGGGAGGCCCAGGACCTGTTCAGATAATCGTCACTGGTGTTTGCCGTGAAGAGCACCCGCCCGACCGCCCGCCCTGAATGGGAATCGAATCATCCGGGTCGCTGGCGTCCGTACGCTCCCCCACCATTCATATAACACAAAGACAAAGACCCCCCGTATAGCCTTAGCCGACTGTTGGGGCAAGTGCTGCTCGCGGAGCACCTACGTGAAGGTCGGTACGGCACACGAGCGGGTGGGGTGGCCCGCACCACGCACTCGGCCGCCTTTGTCTCCCCTAGTGGCGATGCCTTTCACACACCGTACCGCGTTACTCATTTGAGGGCACGCCCGGGAACCGGTCCAAATAGTCGTGCCCGCGAGCAGCCGGGCATCGCAAGTCGGGGTGGTCAGGTGGTCGCGTAGCGTAGCGCGCACACCACACGCGCGCGCGCGCACACACAGAGAGAGACGCACGCGCGCGCACACACACAGAGAGAGACGCACGCGCACGACTACAACAACAACAACAACGACCACCACCACCACGATACTTACGCAACCACTTATGCTGCGTGGCTCACGAGCCGACGCCATCGAGATGACTGGGCTGCCTGCCAAGGTTACATTCTGATACATCGCAATGTGCGTGCGTGTGTTCATTCGATTGTTTTTCACAGTTGCTGAGCACAGATTCCCCAAACAACAACAACAACAAATAGGTCAAAGCGGCCAGCAACAAACAGCACTAATCGGAGGCGCAATAAATTTCGATTTAAAGCTTTCGTGACTGCAGGGATTCATCTTCTTGGTTCTTTCGTTAAAGTCACGTAGAATGAAAATAATAAAAAAAAATAATAAAATAAAATAGTAATAAAATGTGATGTTTTCTTTTTATTATTTTATTATTTCCATTCTACGCAACTTTACCGAAAGAACCAAGAAGACGGAGGCGCAATAAATAAACATCGTAAACGCAGCGCGACTCTCGTTGTTCGAGACTCGGGGAACGTGGCGGCAGATGGAAGAGAGGGATTGCATGTTCGAGTTTGCCAACGTTTGTGAAACCGATTACACGTGCAAACCAAACACAATGAGAGCATACACCCTTTATAGATAACATCAGAGGTGTGGACTCGAGTCATGTGACTTGGACTCGAGTCAGACTCGAGTCATGAATTTGATGACTTGCGACTCGACTTGGACTTGCATAACAATGACTTTGTCCCACCTATTAGATGTGGACTCGAGTCATGTGACTTGGACTCGAGTCAGACTCGAGTCATGAATTTGATGACTTGCGACTCGACTTGGACTTGCATAACAATGACTTTGTCCCACCTATGAGATGTGGACTCGAGTCATGTGACTTGGACTCGAGTCAGACTCGAGTCATGAATTTGATGACTTGCGACTCGACTTGGACTTGCATAACAATGACTTTGTCCCACCTATGAGATGTGGACTCGAGTCATGTGACTTGGACTCGAGTCAGACTCGAGTCATGAATTTGATGACTTGCGACTCGACTTGGACTTGCATAACAATGACTTTGTCCCACCTATGAGATGTGGACTCGAGTCATGTGACTTGGACTCGAGTCAGACTCGAGTCATGAATTTGATGACTTGCGACTCGACTTGGACTTGCATAACAATGACTTTGTCCCACCTATGAGATGTGGACTCGAGTCATGTGACTTGGACTCGAGTCAGACTCGAGTCATGAATTTGATGACTTGCGACTCGACTTGGACTTGCATAACAATGACTTTGTCCCACCTATGAGATGTGGACTCGAGTCATGTGACTTGGACTCGAGTCAGACTCGAGTCATGAATTTGATGACTTGCGACTCGACTTGGACTTGCATAACAATGACTTTGTCCCACCTATGAGATGTGGACTCGAGTCATGTGACTTGGACTCGAGTCAGACTCGAGTCATGAATTTGATGACTTGCGACTCGACTTGGACTTGCATAACAATGACTTTGTCCCACCTCTGGATAACATTCTGCTCATCATCATCATCAGCATCATCAGCAGCAACAGCATCATCAACAGCAGGAGCGGCAGCAGCCATGGCCAAGCCGTGGCACTCCCTGCGTAGGCGCTTGGGAGCCGTCACTCCATCAGCTGCACGTTGACTTCAACCAATACCGAGACAATTAGCCACACGTGTTCAAATGCATTTAATTTATTTAATTGAGCGATTTTAATACATTTCCGACGGTGCTATTTAGAGAGCGAGAGAAGCACCCGTATCTTATTTAAATGGTATGGGACCTATTTTAGCCAGTATCAAACAAATAAGAATAGAGTTTTTATTTTGCCCTTTCTGGCATTAAACAGATGCTCAAACACCAAATACGCCTTTTGTAAGGCATCAAGTCTGCACGAAGCACACATTACTTGTGGCACGACAAAAAACCCCGATTCATATTGCCATTTGGGCGATGTCACTTTTATAATAGAGTTTTGTTTTGGGTTAGATCGTGCAATTATATAAATGTGTCGTTAAACCCGCCACCACCCCACACAGCCAACTAGTAAGGTTTGTCACGTAAACAGAACGTGCCAATTCGTCACTAGTACAGCACTAGTGTGTAGTATAGTAGTGTATAGTAGTGTAGTGTATAGTGTAGTGTATTGTGTAGTGTACTAGTACAGCACACCGGTGTGTTGGAGAGCCAAGCCACAACATTTACAATCTGAGTACGACGTTTCGCCAATAATTAAATGTTGTGGCTTGGCTCTCCAACACAGCGGTGTGCTGTCCTAGTGACGAATTGGCCACGTTCTGTTTACGTGACAACCCTTACTAGTTGGCTGTGTCGGCTGGTGGCGGGTTTTAACGACACATTTATATAATTGCGCGATCTAACCCAAAAAAAACCTCTCTATTATGGATGATATTGGTCGTGAAAGCCTACTACGTGTTAAACTGATGCCACTTTGTCAGCCTATCATCCCCCCGGGGGTCGATAAAACGAGCCACCGTGTTGTGTCAACAGTGCACGCCTTACAACAATAACGACGATACGGATTGACCCATTTATCCTGCAAAGCCAGACTCAATCGAATTACTATTTTGTTTTAGATATAGAAGGGATCCCCACGTGCCTTTTAAAAAATCCAAGATGTTTGCATGTGTAATACACACGAGTATGCGTGTGTGACACGTAACGTGTAATACACACGTTGTGTATGTGTATAATACATAAGTGAGTGTATGTATAATATACCAGTTGTGTAGATGTGTATAGAATACTCAAGTTTATGTGCGTGTCTAATACTCAAGTTGTGTATGTGCACAACTGCATGCATGTGTAATATACCAGTTGTGTATATAACACTAAAGTTAATAATAGGGCTTTTCCCCTTTTTTCTGGCAACAAAACCTGAAACCTTTTAACAATACACCAATTGTCTTTGTATAATACCGAAGCATCGCGGGGGATATCCACGCGTGCGAGGGAGAAATAATCCTTGTAAAAAGGTTTCAGTTTTGTTGCCAGAAAAAAGGGGAAAAACCCTATTATTGCATTTTGGTACTGGCAAAGGAGGTCTAATGATGAAATACTAAAGTTGTGTGTGGGTGTGTATAATACTCATGGAGTGTATGGGTGTGTATGAAACTCATGGAGTGTATGGGTGTGTATGATACTCAAGTTGTGTATGGGTGTGTATGATACTCAAGTTGTGTATGGGTGTGTATGGGTGTGTATGATACTCAAGGTGTGTATGGGTGTGTATGGGTGTGTATGAGACTCAAGTTGTGTATGGGGGTGTATAATACACAAATTGTCTTTGTATAATACCGAAGCATCGCGGGGGAAACCCACGCGTGCGAGGGAGAAACACTCGAGTCCACTTGCTGCACCACCTCAACGCCCACGGGAAGTGAGTTTCTCAACATTTTATTTTGGTGTGGTGGACGAGGGTAGGGGGGGGTTGATCGACCAACCCCCTCGCTACGGCCTCCACAGCAGTGCTGGATTACACGTGCGCCAACACTTTCCCCCGGCTGGCACTCGCCATGAGAATGTGGAATTTACACCGGTGGCCGTGCGAGGCGTTGTGGAAACTGGAGACGGGCAGACCGACCTCTCGCTTTCTCCAGAAGCCACTCAGACTTTGCACTCAGAATCTGTATTCATGCTGGAAGAATCCGATGAGCTACAAAGCTCTACTTTTCCCCACAGATGTCACGGATATCAAATCCCAGTCGCGTTTACGTCTGGACGCGGGGGTGGGGACGGACGGCAGGAGCTCATCGGTGGGAGCGAGGAAGAAAATGAACGTCTGCCGGGTCGGAACTTTCACCAGAAAGTCCCCGCGACCTTCACAATCGCTCCCTCCCGCCACGGTGAGAGACAAAACGCGGGGGGTGATGGACATGGCGGCAGATGTTTGGTAGCAAGACCGCGTGTGGGCCTAGGGGCAGGTGCGCGAGAGGAGGTGGTGTGACGGGGTTTTTTTTTTTAAAGTGAAAAGTAAAAAAACAACCGGAATGGAATCCCACAAAAAAGATCAAAATTGGAACGCGTCTGAGAGAGTACGTCCATTGAGAGAGATGGAGCGATGAATTGAGGAGTTACGTGTGAGTGGATTATTAACATCATGGAGACCGTTACGGGTGGGGTGTGAGAAAGTGGGGAGGAGAAAATATGAAAATCTGGTTCCAGACATGAAATTTGGGATAATCCGACAATTAGATTGTTTTTTTATTGATACGAATGTGCGATGTCACGTGGCACCACCTTCGCCGTCAAAGGTGGTGCCACGTGACATCAGGTAACGTCAGTTGTGTTCGCACCGAGGCACCGAGGCACCGCGTTATCTTGCTGCGTGATGTTAACGATGATAAGTTCAGAAAAAGTTACGAAAATTACGCACCAGTTAGGTTCCCCGAAAATACAAAATCTGACATTTTCACATCCAAATCCATCCTGAGACTTACAGATCTGGCCAGAACAATCCAGGTACCAAGGATGAGTTTCTGATCGAAGTAAAATCGGATTTCCGGATTTAAAGGACAATGATAGTTTGCATTTTTTCTAAAATGTTTTAACACGCCGGAGGCTTTCGTGACCAATATCGTCCATAGTACAGGTTAGTTTGGGTAAGATCGCGTCAATATAACTGTGTCATTAAGGGCTCACAAGTGACGCCATCACATCTATCCCTCTATTTAAGGAACGAAACAGGATTTCTCCACAAATCTGGCTGCCGCCTGATGACGCCGTTTGTAATTATTACCGGCGAAAACGTCGTACTCAGATTGTAAATGTTGTGGCTTGGCTCTCCAACACATCGGTTAGTGCTGTACTAGTATACTACACTATATACTACACTATACACTACACACTACTATACACACTACACTATACACTACTATACACACTATACACTACACACTACTATACACACTACACACTACTATACACACTACACACTACTATACACACTACACACTACTATACACACTACACTATACACTACACTACACGCTAGTGCTGTACTAGTGACGAATTGACCACGTTCTGTTTACGTGACAACCCTTACTAGTTGGCTGTGTCGGGTGGTGGCGGGTTTAACGACACATTTATATATTTACGCGATTTAACCCCAAAAAACACCACCTCTTATGGATTTCTATAAACCGGCGAGGGTTCTTCACGGAAGTGACGTCACCCAACGTCACGCGACTGCGAGTTTGGCAGGGGAAAGCGCCCACAATTACACGACGCAAGTGACGTCATACCAGGTGACGTCAAACTTTTAGATGAAGTCAAGAAACAAATCTTGGATTATTCACAAAATCTAGAGCACGCTATTACCCGGCACCGATGGTATTAATCTTGATTTAAAGTTCATAAGCAATACCCGAACAAACCTGTACTACCGATGGTATTGCTTATGCTGAACTGTGCACTGCATTCTAAACGTGAACCTACGTTTAGAATAACAAAAATAAATAAGCAGATAATGTTTTGATTTAAAGCTTTCGTGACTGCAGGGATTCATATTCTTGGTTCTTTCGGTAAAGTCACGTATAAGGGAAAAATAAAATAATACAAATATAAAACAATGAAAGTCGAAACGTCGTGAAAATTTGTATTGTTTAATATTTGTATTATTTTATTATTTCCCTTCTACGTGACTTTACCGAAAGAACCAAGAATACAAGCAGATAATGTCTTCACAGATCCGCCTCTCCACATAAAAAGTAAGCGTAGTTTTTTTTTACACGACGGATGTTTATAGGCAAGGTGCGGTTTCGACATTCAGTCTCTCATCATCGTCAGCAGCAGCAGAGAGAGAGAGGGGGGGAGGCTTGTTTGAAGGTAATTCTGGTGAGCTCCAAGAGGTAGGCAAGAGGCAAGCGACGTGGGGCGCGTTCGCAACGAGTGGTGGCGCCACCTGGTGGCCACGACGCGGCGTTGCACACAGCCAGCCCTGCGTGACCGAGAAGACAAATTCTTAGGTTTTTTTCGGTAAAGTCACGTAGGTAAAAATTAAAATTAATAAAAGTAAAATTAAAATAAAAATCACGACGTTTCGGAGGCAACACAAGCTTCCGTCTTCAGGTGGAACCGTCACAGCACGATAGCTGTATCAAGTAAAAAATTAAAATAAATAAAAATAAAATAAAAATCACGACGTTTCGGAGGCAACACAAGCTTCCGTCTTCAGGTGGAACCGTCACAGCACGATAGCTGTATCTTACTTGATATCTTACTTGATACAGCTATCGTGCTGTGACGGTTCCACCTGAAGACGGAAGCTTGTGTTGCCTCCGAAACGTCGTGATTTTTATTAATTTTTATTTTACTTTTATTAATTAAACATTTTTACCTACGTGACTTTACCGAAAAAACCTAAGAATGTGAATCCTTGCAGTCACGCAAGCTTCAAATCTAGAACGAGAAGAAGACGCCCACGATCGCTTTGGGTCATTGAAGCGATGCGTTTCTGTTTCGGAATTGTTGCGTGCGCGCGTGGGTTCGTTCTTTGTGGGGGGGGGGAGGGAGGGGGGTTGTTTTTACGTAAAAAAGTCAATCACTTATCGGCAATCCGGGACGCGGCCTAACATCAGATTCTACGCGGAAGGCATTCGAACGGTCATTCGAATATTCTGCGGAACGCATTCTTGAAAGATGTGCAAAGCAGCAGTGCGGAGGGAGAGAGGGAAGAGACAGAGAGAATTGTGTGCTCGGAATGACACCGAGACGGACAAGATGAACGCACGGATTAGAGAGCACACGCACACAGACTCACTCACACGCACACTCACTCACACACACACATTCATACGCACACAGACACACACACTCACTCACGTACACTCACACGCACACACACGCGCACACACTCGCACACAGACACACACACTCACACAGACACACATACTCACACGCACACACTCACACTCGCACACAAAAGAAAAAGATCCCCCATGTAGCCTTAACAAAATGTAGGGGCAAGTGATGTTAGCGAGCACCTATAAAGGCCGGCACGGCACACGAGGGGGTGGGTGGCCAGCACCACGCCCGACCGCCCCCAGTGGCGATGTTTACACACCGCACCAGGTACTCATTTGAGGCTGAGTCGACCTAGGGAAGGAGGCCCAGGACTGGCTCGGTTAATCGTCACTGTTGTTGGCCGTGAGCGCGAATCGAAGCCGGGTTCGTAGCGCTCCTCACTGCCCATGCGTCACACGCAAGCACGGCCACAGAGACACACACCACGCGCGGTGCCCCGATCAGGCCTCGCACATCCAGCCCCACCAGCCCCCCCCCCCAGCCCCCCCCCCCAGCCCTCCCCCAGCCCCCCCTCCCCAGCACCCCCCCCCAGCCCCCCCCTCCCCAGCACCCCCCCCAGCCCCCCCCCAGCCCCCCTCCCCAGCCCCCCCCCAGCCCCCCCCCTCCCCAGCACCCCCCCAGCACCCCCAGCACCCAGCCCGTGCCCGCTGTACGCGTTAGGATGCAGCCGTGAATCCGTGGCGATCAAAACTCCCCACGTGCTCCGTGAAGAGCACCCGCCCGCCGTCTCATCGACCCGGCTCATCGATTGCGCCGTGCGGCGTTTTTTTATTGGGGGGGGGGACGACGACTCCACGGCTGCCTTTGTCTCTCGCGCAGCCGCTCATCTCCGTTCTCTCGCGGCGCTCGCGGAGACGAGAGAGAGACACAGAGAGAGAGAGAGTCGTGGACTCCTTCTCTCTACCCTGCACCCCCCGGTGTGTTCCCCGCTACCCCCGACGGCGACTCACACACGCGGCACTCACGCGCAAAGTGCCGCGCATCAACGCGAATTCACGACGACAAAGAGGCCCCCCCCCGCCCCCCCGTGTAGCCTCTGACGAGCTCGCTGTGGGTACAAGTGTCGGTAGCGAGTAGCAGCAGCAGCAGTCACTCAAGGGGAGGTGGCTGGTCAGCACATACGCCCGACCGCCTTTGTCTGACACAGTGGCGATGTCTGCACATTGCACCGGGTACTCATTTCGGGCTGAATTGACCTAAGCGAGACCCGGTCACCTATTCAAATGATCGCCGCTGTTGTTGTTGGTCGCGAGCGGCAAACATTTATTCGGGCCGGCGGGTTCGTAGCGCAGTGCACTAACAATTGCACCACCGCTCCCCACATATATATACATACACACACATTGTAAATATTCACACGATCATTACACACACTATGCAAACATAACATATACGCGCGCCATATACACATACACACACTATATAGTTATACATACAATGCACGCCACACAGACTATTATATATGGTTTATATACACGATATATGTACACACATAAAAAATACATACATTCACGTACACAAACATACCGTATCCACGCGATGTGCATCACACACACAACACACACAACACACACACACAAATACACTACACATACCAAACATATATACACACAAACAATAAATGTGATATAGATGAAATATTCAAGTTTATTTAGTTTAATCAGACGCTAACTCGAGAGAACAAAAGACAAAGATCCCCCGTATAGCCTACACAGACTGTTGGGGCAAGTGCTGTTAGCGAACAGCCCCACGCCAGACCGCCTTTGTCTCCCCAGTGGCGATGTTCACTACACACCGCACCAGGTACTCATTTGAGGCTGAGTCGACCTAGGGGAGGAGGCCCAGAACCGGCTCAGATAATCGCCACTGGCGGTGTTGGTGACCGTGAGCGGGAATCGAACTCGGGTCGATGGAACCACCGCGCCACCCCTTAAATACGCACCATGTATTGTATATATACACACAATATAAACTATGTATTACATATACACACATAATACACACTATATATTGTATACACACATTATACACACTATATATGCACGTACAAAAGACAAATACACACCCATTACACGTAAATATATTCCACGCACGCACTATATATATATACACACACATACACACATATATAGAGTATATAAAAACACACACAATATACACATAATATACTGAATATATACACAATTTATACGCGATACACATACTATCTAGGGGACACACGCACTATATACACACGCACGCACGTACACTCAACACTGGCCCTACAAACACAAACGTGAAAACTTACAAGACGGCCCTTCCAATTCCGATCCGTCCGCACTTTGTAATAAATATACATCGGCTTGGAAGACGATATGTTAACGCATCAACTTGAACAAAATGTCAATTTACATACAGCCGACTAGGATGTGCCTGTTCGCATGACACAAGCTGCAGGTGACGGGAGTGGTGGTGGTTGGTGCACTGCGCCCACGACCCTGGAGACCTCAGTTCGATTTATGGGCTCCAACCAACACGGCCAACATCAGAGACCTGAGTTCCATCTACCGTCCACAACCAACACGGCCAACATCAGAGACCTGAGTTCCATCTACCGTCCACAACCAACACGGCCAACATCAGAGACCTGAGTTCCATCTACCATCCACAACCAACACGGCTAACATCAGAGACCTGAGTTCCATCTACCATCCACAACCAACACGGCCAACATCAGAGACCTGAGTTCCATCTACCGTCCACAACCAACACGGCCAACATCAGAGACCTGAGTTCCATTTACCGTCCACAACCAACACGGCTAACATCAGAGACCTGAGTTCCATCTACCATCCACAACCAACACGGCCAACATCAGAGACCTGAGTTCCATCTACAGTCCACAACCAACACGGCCAACATCAGAGACCTGAGTTCCATCTACAGTCCACAACCAACACGCTAACATCAGAGACCTGAGTTCCATCTACAGTCCACAACCAACACGGCCAACATCAGAGACCTGAGTTCCATCTACCGTCCACAACCAACACGGCCAACATCAGAGACCTGAGTTCCATCTACAGTCCACAACCAACACGGCCAACATCAGAGACCTGAGTTCCATCTACCGTCCACAACCAACACGCTAACATCAGAGACCTGAGTTCCATCTACAGTCCACAACCAACACGGCCAACATCAGAGACCTGAGTTCCATCTACCGTCCACAACCAACACGGCCAACATCAGAGACCTGAGTTCCATCTACAGTCCACAACCAACACGGCCAATATCAGAGACCTGAGTTCCATCTACAGTCCACAACCAACACGGCCAACATCAGAGACCTGAGTTCCATCTACCGTCCACAACCAACACGGCCAACATCAGAGACCTGAGTTCCATCTACAGTCCACAACCAACACGGCCAACATCAGTGACCTGAGTTCCATCTACCGTCCACAACCAACACGGCCAACATCAGAGACCTGAGTTCCATCTACCGTCCACAACCAACACGGCCAACATCAGAGACCTGAGTTCCATCTACCGTCCACAACCATCACGGCCAACATCAGAGACCTGAGTTCCATCTACCGTCCACAACCAACACGGCCAACATCAGAGACCTGAGTTCCATCTACCGTCCACAACCAACACGGCCAACATCAGAGACCTGAGTTCCATCTACCGTCCACAACCATCACGGCCAACATCAGAGACCTGAGTTCCATTTGCTGGTCACGGGTAACATCAGTGGCGAGGAATCTCTAAAACCGGTCCTGGGTGCGTGTCCGTTATCCCCCCCCCAGTCGCTCACCATATCCCCCCCCCAGCCGCTCCTTCACCAACTCGAGGGAGGCCCCAAGGCCGTAACCGGTTACGGACAATGAAACCGGTTACCGGTTTTACGGCATATCGGTCAACAAACGCGGGGGCTGTGGACCCGACGAGAGCGAAGTGACGTCTGAACCATCCTGGACGCCACCCAATAAAATAACCAACTCGCCCTGACCGGCGTGGTGAAGTATGGTCAAACATTCTCCACGACCCACAACGACGTGGGGAGGTCCACTCGTCCCGCAGTGGATTGGCAGGGAATGCATTTGTATCGTCTATTATTCAAAACAACAAACTAATAATGGTGATTATATATCTTCTTGGTTCTTTCGGTAAAGTCACGTAGAAAGGAAGTAATACAATAATACAAATAAAACATAAAAAAAAATATTTAAAAAATAAAACATAATAAAATACACTTTTATTTTATTTTTTATTTTTATTATTTTATAATTTCCCTTCTACGTGACTTTACCGAAAGAACCAAGAAGACGAATCCCTGCAGTCACGAAAGCTTTAAATCGGTGATTATACAGATGAATTTACACACAAACTACCGATTGTATGCACGGTAGTGTATCATAAAATATACGTATAACAACAGATACAAACTCACGCGACAGATGCACAATTATACACAACAGGCGCCTTTATCACACACGATGAAAACTCATCCAGCAGTGGAGTGGCAAAGGGGCCGTGAACTATTATACTGCATCGAGGCGATGGTCAAGAATTATAATGGAGTGGCAGCCGAAGGAATGGAACGCGTTCGAGGATGAGGAGGGAGACGGAGCGCTGAAATCAGCTCCTTGCGTGCGGCTGCTGCTGGCTGGATCGCGACATCGCCACGATCGTGAGAATCGGCGGCGACGGCTTGGGAAGGCCTTCATCCAGCAGTGGATAGAATGCGGATTTGTGGTTATGTTGACGATGACTGTGGCCTAGATCTCGTGCGTGTTTGAGGAGCGGTGGCGCAGTGGTTAGCGCAGCATTTCGCGACGGAACCCAACGACCCGAGTTGGAAGATTGAAATGGGTCCGGCCACTCCGCACGGTCGATTCAGCCTTGAATGAGTAATCAACATCAGCACCGGAGAGACAAAGGCGGCCGGGCGTGGTGTTGGCCACCCACCCCCTTCGTGTGCCTTCATAGGTGCTGCTCGCTCGCTAACGGCACTTGCCCCAACAGTCTGTTGAGGCTACGCGGGGGATCTCTATCTTTGTGGTGCGTGTGTGCGGTTTCACGCGTTGTATGTATTTAGTGGGTATCTGCTGTAATTCGTAAAAAAAAATACTTATCCCATACAAAAGGAGCGTTTAACATCAACGCAATCTAAGCTGGTTTTAAATAAAACTGATTATGGTGATGATGCAGATGATGATGCACGTGCGTTTGAACGCACAGTAATTAAACAACACATTAAGTCGAAGTGTGATTAACTTACGCCTACATACATCAAAAGTCTCAACCGCGCACGCAAATAAAAAGATCCCCCGTGTAGCCTCCGCAGGCTGTTGGGGCAAGTGCCATGAGCAGCAGCAGCACCGATGAAGGCCGACACGGCACGCGAGGGGGGTGGGGTGGCCAGCACCACGCCCGGCCGCCTTTGTCTTCCCGAGTACTGACGTTTAATCACCCCACCAGGTTCTTATTTAAGGCTGAGTTGACCTAAGAGAGTCTCAGAGCAAGCGGGAATTGCAACCCGGATTAACCACTACAGTACCGCTGTCGAAATATACACATGTACGTTTCTATTATGCACAATATACACACACACATTCAATACGCAAGAACATGTATTTACACACACACGCATTGCACATATGCACACACATACGAATATGGGCATATCAACATGCACACATGCATGTGAACACATATACGCACACAAATAATACAGTCTACAGGGTAAACACACGTGCACATTGAACTCAGGCGTGTTTATTATAATACAACACATAATTCACACGCGTTCAATTTGTACGTACAAAGACAAAGATCCCCCGTATAGCGTTTAGAAGACTGTTGGGGCAAGCGCTGTTAGCGATTAGCATCCTACGAAGGCCGGCACGGCACGCGAGGGGGTGGGGTGGGTGGCCAGCACCACGCCCGGCCGCCTTTGTCTCCCCAGAGGCGATGTTTACACGCCGCACCAGATACTAATTTTAGGTTGATTCAATCTATTTATACACACACACACACATACACCAATTATCATTCACGTATTGTAGCGAATATATTTATATATATATGTAGATGTACAAATGTACGATATATTAACGAGCATTAACGACAGCACTAGTTTTATCGTGCACGTGACTGTACGTGCACATGTGTGTACACGTGTGTGCACGTGTAATATATATGCGTGTGTACACGTGGGTGTATGTATATACATGGGGAGCGGTGGCGCAGCGGTTAGCACGCAGCGCTACGAACCCGATGAACCGAGTTCGATCCCGCTCACGGCCACCAACACCAGTGGCGATTATCTGAACTGGTCCTGGGCCTCCCCAAGGTCGACTCAGCCTCAAATGAGTACCTGGTGCGATGTGTAGTAAACATCGCCCGTTGGGAGACAAAGGCGGTCGGGCGTGGTGCTGGCCACCCATCTCCGCGTGTGCAGTGCCGGCCTTCATAGGTGCTCGCTAACAGCACTTGCCCCTACAGTCTGTTCAGGCGATACGGGGGATCTTTGTCTTTGTCTGCACTTCAACATCTCACATCGCTACACCTCGCATCGCTACATTTGCGAGAGATGAGAGAGACCTGCAGCGTGGTGAGTGTGTGGGCGAATGAGTGGGTGAGTGAATTTGGTGAGTAGGTGGGTGAGTGTGTTGGTGGGTGACTAAGGTGCTCGCGAACAGCACTTTGCCCAACAGCCTGTTAAGGCTACACGGGGTCTTGGTTTTTAAAGTGGGTTGGTGAGTGCGTGGGTGAGTGGGTGCGTGGGTGAGTGAGTAGGTGAGTGGGTGGGTGGGTGAGTGGGTGGGTGAGTGAGTGGGAGAGTGAGTGTGTGAATGAGTGGGTGAATGAGTGGATGGGTGAGTGGGTGGGTGAGTGAGTGGGTGAGTGAGTGGATGAATGGGTGGGTGAGTGGGTGAGTGGGTGGGTGAGTGGGTGAGTGCGTGGGTGAGTGGGTGGGTGAGTGAGTGCATGGGTGGGTGAGTGAGTGGGTGAGTGAGTGGGTGGGTGAGTGGATGGGTGAGTGAGTGAGTGGGTGGGTGAGTGGGTGAGTGGGTGGGTGAGTGGGTGAGTGAGTGGGTGAGCGGGTTGCTTCGTTGGCGAGCGCGTGAGTGAGTGAATCGGTGAGCGCGTGGTTGTCGCGATAGACGCGCACGCGCGCGCGCGTCTATTGCGACGTTCGCGGTGCCGTTTGTTGCGGGCAGTTCGACGTTTTCTGAGCCCCTTGCAACACAAATAAAAGTCCGACTCATTGTCACTTCGCTCACGACGACTCGACGCGACTCGAATGCCGTTGCCCGTCGCACGGTCGCGCCGAGACGCGGCCTTTTGTTTCCATCGGCGGAAACGATTTCCTTTGTTGATGATGACGGGGACAAATGATGGTGATAATGATGATTGTGATAATGATGATGATTGTGATGATTGTGATGATGATGATTGTGATGATGATGATTGTGATGATGATGATTGTGATGATGATGATTGTGATGATGATGATGATTGTGATGATGATGATGATGGCTACAATTCTGCGGATTATTGCACGTTGCGCAAAGTAAGACGCAATCCCCCCCTCCCCCCAAATTAATAAGAACTTGTGTCGTCGATTATATAAATTCTGGTCATACGCAAAGATCACCCGTATAGCCTTACCAGACGGTAGGGGCAAGTGCTGTTAGCGAGTAGCAACCTACGAAGGCCGGCACGGTACACGAGGGGGTGGGTGGCCAGCACCACGCCGGGCCGCCTTTGTCTCCCCAGTGGCGATGTTTACACAACGCACCAGGTACTCATGTGAGGCTGAGTCGACCTAGGGGAGGCCCAGGACCGGTTCAGATAATCGTCACTGGGGTGTTGGTGGCCGTGAGCGGGAATCGAACTCGGGCTGCCGGGTTCGTAGCGCAGCGCGCTGACCGCTACACGACCGATGATATACACAATACACACATAACACACACACATAATACACACACATAACACACACACACATAATACGCACATAATACACACACACACAATACACACACACATAATACACACAAACACATAATACACACATAATACACACACATAAATAATATACACACATAAATAATATACACATAATACACACACACACATAATACACACATACACATAACACACACACACACACATAATACACACACATAATATAAACACACACATAATACACACACACATAATACACACACATACACACACACACCGCCAACGATACACAACAGAGACATCGGTAACACAAAAAAATGAGTCAAAAAAATGGTATATATTCATCTTCTACATAATTAAGATTCATACAAAAACTGGAGTGATATAAAGAGTAGAGTATAGTTATGTATGCACATTCAAAAATTTATATATTGCTGGAAATGTCTCTCGTGCTCTGAAGAAGGATCATTTCCTGAAACGTTAGATCTTCACAAATAAAAACAGATAATTAACTATAAACATTACTCGCCGATTCAGCGCATTGAGTTGTCTTATTTATTAATGTATCATATATATTATTAATATATTGGTATATAAATAAGCATATTACATCTCCTTAAAACGTATCAGTCTCTCCGCTTTACAACATAATACGACGCGTATTTTTAAATCCTTTATATTAAGTTCGCTTGCTTGCTTGCGTGCTTGCATGCTTGCTTGCTTACGACCGTGCAAATCTTTCGGTCGTTTTTTAACACACTTCCCGTGATCCAATCGAGCTGACATTTCCCACACAGACTCGTTGTGCGTGACAATTAATTTTCGTGAAAAAAATTCCTAAATTTTACACTGTTTAGGGAATGTTTTTAAAATATTTAATTACCAATTGCTTAATGCTGGCAGACAATCATCTGACCCATAGGTGGCAGCCATCTCAAGCCAGACGACAAGATGACTCTAGCCGCCACGCATATAAAGGATTTAGAGTGAAAAACTTTGTTTTTACGGGTTAATTTTTTTGTACACATCCCATCAGCGGCATCGGCTCAAGACAAACAAAACCCTGGACGGGTTTCGATCTTCGATGTCTCATCAGCGGCACAGTCGGGCTCTGCTTGAACTCCCGAATTAAAATGTTTCGTCGACATAAGCAACATTGCGTTTGAACGAATATTAACAAAGATACAAAGTGATAGATGTACACACGCACACATATATATAGTAAGATATATATATTGTAACCCACTGTATTGCAAATACAAAGTTGGCAGTGTGTTTTATAATCTGGAGAATACGTTGTTATTATTATAATCGTAACGAACATGAAGGCCTTTGTCAATCCACCAGTAGTTGATTGACAGAGGCCATACTTCACCACGCTGGTCAATGGAGGGTTGTACAATAACAACAACAACTCAACACAAAAACAACACTGCGTGGCCTTCAGAGTAAAAACTAACCGACGACGTTTCGGACAACAACCCTTCATCACACAGCACGTCGCCACTGACAAATGCTTCGTTAAGGTCACACCCAGTGTTGTTGCTGCTGTGCCCGTGCAAAGACAAAGATCCCCCGTGTAGCCTCAACAGACTGTTGGGGCAAGTGCTGTTAGCGAGCGTCTAAGGACGTGGCACGGCACACGAGGGGGTGGGTGGCCAGCACCACGCCCCGCCGCCTTTGTCTCCCCCAGCGGCGATGTTTTACTACCCATCGCACCAGACACTGACTTGAGGCTGAGTCGACCTAGGGGAGGAGGCCCAGGAATCGGTTCAGATTCGCAACTCGGTTCGCCGGGTTCGGAGGCCAGCAGCGCGCTAACCGCACCACCACCGCTCCCCACCATCGCCAACTCAGCATCGTCACCGTTCATCGCCGCGTGATTGGTAATTTACAGACTACAACAACAATAATAACGATGGTAAATCTTAACTACGAAGCGTCATTAGGTTTACGATATTTAAATGACCTCGGCCCGTATCTGTGAGTAAATAGGTTTGCTGATGTGGCGATGTACAATCATTACGCCTCGCTATCGGCACGCGCCGCGTCTTGGTAGAGGCGCGGCCCTGCAAGTGCCCGCTCCCCCACCCGCCACTGCCGCCTCGGAAAGGGGCAGTTCCACGCACCGGTCACGAGAGCGATCTCCGCAGTGGCGCTCTTGGTCTACTCTTCCACGTTGACGGGACGTGTTGGTGGAGGCGGCTGCTGATGGGTCCTTCCGATCGACTCAATCGCGGTGAATCCCATTGATATAAAGTCTCGTTCGTACCAACACACGCTGCTGTATGTTACATTTGAAACACTGGTGGTGGAGTGGGGGCGTGGGGGCAGCATCTTGAGAAACTTGATCCATTATTTCAACTGCGGCGACGAATCTGAGTCGCAGGTTCCCGTATGCCGCTATGGCCGCCTCCACTGCTGGATGATATTGGCGTGGAAGACCACGAGGCTGGTAAACCCGAGCAGATGTCTCGCAGCCACGCGTGTCGAGAGACACCGAGCGGAGAGCCCCCCCCCCCCCCCCCCAGCGTGCCATCGATTTTTACTTTGGAAGACAATGGATGAGCCAACTCTAACTAGCATCCTCTTTGTCCCCCGCCCACACTCACCCATCCTCACCACCCACTCGCCCACCTCACCCGCGCCCATCCTGATGAGCTGACGCGGCGGTGAGGAACGAGGAATCTCGACTCGGATTGTTTGACTGTGAGATTCGCGCGGTGAGTGAGTGCGTGGGTCTGTGTACGAGTCGGAGGGCGAGCATGAGTATGTGTGGGTAGGTGGCCGAGTGCGTGGGTGAGTGAGTGGGTATTTGTATGAGTCAGTGGGTGAGTATTTGTACGAGTGGGTGGGTGAGTGGATGGATGTCTGTACGAGTGTGTGGGTGAGTGGATGGGTGGTGAGTGAGTGGATGGGTGGTGAGTGAGTGGATGGGTGGTGAGTGAGTGAATGGATGTCTGTACGAGTGTGTGGGTGAGTGGATGGGTGGTGAGTGAGTGGATGGGTGGTGAGTGAGTGGATGGGTGGTGAGTGAGTGGATGGGTGGTGAGTGAGTGAATGCATGTCTGTACGAGTGTGTGGGTGAGTGGATGGGTGGTGAGTGAGTGGATGGGTGGTGAGTGAGTGAATGCATGTCTGTACGAGTGTGTGGGTGAGTGGATGGGTGGTGAGTGAGTGGATGGGTGGTGAGTGGATGGATGTCTGTACGAGTGTGTGGGTGAGTGGATGGGTGGTGAGTGAGTGGATGGGTGGTGAGTGGATGGATGTCTGTACGAGTGTGTGGGTGAGTGGATGGGTGGTGAGTGAGTGGATGGGTGGTGAGTGAGTGGATGGATGTCTGTACGAGTGTGTGGGTGAGTGGATGGGTGGTGAGTGAGTGGATGGGTGGTGAGTGAGTGGATGGATGTCTGTACGAGTGTGTGGGTGAGTGGATGGGTGGTGAGTGAGTGGATGGGTGGTGAGTGAGTGGATGGATGTCTGTACGAGTGTGTGGGTGAGTGGATGGGTGGTGAGTGAGTGGATGGGTGGTGAGTGAGTGGATGGGTGGTGAGTGAGTGGATGGATGTCTGTACGAGTGTGTGGGTGAGTGGATGGGTGGTGAGTGAGTGGATGGGTGGTGAGTGAGTGGATGGATGTCTGTACGAGTGTGTGGGTGAGTGGATGGGTGGTGAGTGAGTGGATGGGTGGTGAGTGAGTGGATGGGTGGTGAGTGAGTGGATGGATGTCTGTACGAGTGTGTGGGTGAGTGGATGGGTGGTGAGTGAGTGGATGGGTGGTGAGTGAGTGGATGGGTGGTGAGTGAGTGGATGGGTGGTGAGTGAGTGAATGGATGTCTGTACGGGTGTGTGGGTGAGTGGATGGGTAGTGAGTGAGTGGATGGGTGGTGAGTGAGTGGATGGATGTCTGTACGAGTGTGTGGGTGAGTGGATGGGTGGTGAGTGAGTGGATGGGTGGTGAGTGAGTGGATGGATGTCTGTACGGGTGTGTGGGTGAGTGGATGGGTGGTGAGTGAGTGGATGGGTGGTGAGTGAGTGGATGGATGTCTGTACGAGTGTGTGGGTGAGTGGATGGGTGGTGAGTGAGTGGATGGGTGGTGAGTGAGTGAATGGATGTCTGTACGAGTGTGTGGGTGAGTGGATGGGTGGTGAGTGAGTGGATGGGTGGTGAGTGAGTGAATGCATGTCTGTACGAGTGTGTGGGTGAGTGGATGGGTGGTGAGTGAGTGGATGGGTGGTGAGTGAGTGGATGGATGGATGTCTGTACGAGTGTGTGGGTGAGTGGATGGGTGGTGAGTGGATGGATGGGTGGTGAGTGAGTGGATGGATGTCTGTACGAGTGTGTGGGTGAGTGGATGGGTGGTGAGTGAGTGGATGGGTGGTGAGTGAGTGAATGCATGTCTGTACGAGTGTGTGGGTGAGTGGATGGGTGGTGAGTGAGTGGATGGGTGGTGAGTGAGTGAATGCATGTCTGTACGAGTGTGTGGGTGAGTGGATGGGTGGTGAGTGAGTGGATGGGTGGTGAGTGAGTGGATGGATGTCTGTACGAGTGTGTGGGTGAGTGGATGGGTGGTGAGTGGATGGATGGGTGGTGAGTGAGTGAATGGATGTCTGTACGAGTGTGTGGGTGAGTGGATGGGTGGTGAGTGAGTGGATGGGTGGTGAGTGAGTGGATGGATGTCTGTACGAGTGTGTGGGTGAGTGGATGGGTGGTGAGTGGATGGATGGGTGGTGAGTGAGTGAATGGATGTCTGTACGAGTGTGTGGGTGAGTGGATGGGTGGTGAGTGAGTGGATGGGTGGTGAGTGAGTGGATGGGTGGTGAGTGAGTGAATGCATGTCTGTACGAGTGTGTGGGTGAGTGGATGGGTGGTGAGTGGGTATTTGCACGAGTGGCTATTTGCGTGTGCGAGTGGACATTTACATGGGCCAGTGGGTATTGGTGAATGGGTGGGTGAGTTTATGGGTGAGCGGGTGTGTGAGTGGGTAATCGTACGAGTGAGTTGGCGGGTGAGAGGGGTACATGCATGTGTGATTAAGCGTATGAGCATGTGTATGTGAAATCGGGTGAGCGTATGATCAATTAATTGTAATAGTGTGCGAATGGGTGAGTGGTTTGGTGAATATTTGGGTAAGCGCACGCGACGGATGCTGCACAATAGAGGCGAGTTTTTTTTTTGTTCGTGCGACCGAGGGCGGGTGTGAGTGAATTTCGTGAGCGCGTGTGAATGTATGTATGTATGCCTGGGCGCGCAGGAGTGAGTGGGAAGTTTGAGAGCGAAAAAGTTCCTGGGCGCGCGAGTGTGCGGACGGGCGTATGTTTAAACGAAAGTGCGAGTGCGTTAGTGGGTGATTGTGTGAGTGAATGAGTGAGTGTGTACGTGAATGAGCGAGCGGGCGGGTGAATATTGTATCCGTGCGCATACGCGTGCATGTGTATACGCGTGCGCGTTAATCTCTGTTAACGCGCGGCGCTACGAACCCGGCCACCCGAGTTCGATTCCCGCCCACGGCCACCAAAACTATTGACGATTATCTGAACCGGTCCTGGGTCTTCGCTAGGTCGACTCAGCCTCAAACGAGTAGCTGGTGTGGCGAGTAAAACATCAGCGCTGGCGAGACAAAGGGGGCTGTGCGTGGTGCCGGCCACCCACCCCCTCGTGTGTCGTGGCGGCCTTCATAGGTGCTGCTACTCGCTAACAGCACTTGCCCCGACAGTCTATTGCGGCTCTACGGGGGGGTCGGGGTGGGGGGGATCTGCGCCTTCGAGTTGTGTGAATGTGTGCGTAAACGCGCGCGGTGATTATTTTTTTCTTCTATCAGCCTGCGTGAGTGTGCGTCTCTGTCTCTGTTTGTACTGGTGCGTGATTACGCCCTATCTGTGTGTACACACTCGTGTACTTTGCACACTCTGCGTGCCAGAGACGCTGCTGCTGCGGCGTGGGTGCGTGTGACGGGCGTCGCTTCGCGCGCACGTGTGTGCGCGTGTGCGCGTGATGTGTTGTGTGTGCGCGTGATGTGTTGCGTGCGTGTGTGCGCGTGATGTGTTGCGTGCGTGTGTGCGCGTGATGTGTTGCGTGCGTGTGTGCGCGTGATGTGTTGTGTGTGCGCGTGATGTGTTGTGTGTGCGCGTGGTGTGTTGTGTGTGCGCGTGATGTGTTGTGTGTGCGCGTGGTGTGTTGTGTGCGTGTGTGCGCGTGATGTGTTGTGTGTGCGTGTGTGCGCGTGGTGTGTTGTGTGTGCGCGTGGTGTGTTGTGTGTGCGTGTGCGCGTGATGTGTTGTGTGTGCGCGTGATGTGTTGTGTGCGTGTGTGCGCGTGATGTGTTGTGTGTGCGTGTGTGCGCGTGGTGTGTTGTGTGTGCGCGTGGTGTGTTGTGCGCGTGATGTGTTGTGTGTGCGCGTGTGCGCGTGGTGTGTTGTGTGCGCGTGATGTGTTGTGTGTGCGCGTGGTGTGTTGTGTGTGCGCGTGGTGTGTTGTGTGTGCGTGTGTGCGCGTGATGTGTTGTGTGTGCGCGTGGTGTGTTGTGTGTGCGTGTGTGCGCGTGGTGTGTTGTGTGTGCGCGTGATGTGTTGTGTGTGCGTGTGTGCGCGTGGTGTGTTGTGTGTGCGCGTGATGTGTTGTGTGTGCGCGTGATGTGTTGTGTGTGCGCGTGGTGTGTTGTGTGCGTGTGTGCGCGTGATGTGTTGTGTGTGCGCGTGATGTGTTGCGTGCGTGTGTGCGCGTGATGTGTTGTGTGTGCGCGTGATGTGTTGCGTGCGTGTGTGCGCGTGATGTGTTGCGTGCGTGTGTGCGCGTGATGTGTTGCGTGCGTGTGTGCGCGTGATGTGTTGTGTGTGCGCGTGGTGTGTTGTGTGTGCGCGTGGTGTGTTGTGTGTGCGTGTGTGCGCGTGATGTGTTGTGTGTGCGCGTGGTGTGTTGTGTGTGCGTGTGTGCGCGTGGTGTGTTGTGTGTGCGCGTGGTGTGTTGTGTGTGCGTGTGTGCGCGTGATGTGTTGTGTGTGCGTGTGTGCGCGTGGTGTGTTGTGTGTGCGCGTGATGTGTTGTGTGTGCGCGTGATGTGTTGTGTGTGCGCGTGGTGTGTTGTGTGCGTGTGTGCGCGTGATGTGTTGTGTGTGCGCGTGATGTGTTGCGTGCGTGTGTGCGCGTGATGTGTTGTGTGTGCGCGTGATGTGTTGCGTGCGTGTGTGCGCGTGATGTGTTGTGTGTGCGCGTGATGTGTTGTGTGTGCGCGTGATGTGTTGTGTGCGTGTGTGCGCGTGATGTGTTGTGTGTGCGCGTGATGTGTTGCGTGCGTGTGTGCGCGTGATGTGTTGTGTGTGCGCGTGATGTGTTGCGTGCGTGTGTGCGCGTGATGTGTTGTGTGCGTGTGTGCGCGTGATGTGTTGTGTGTGCGCGTGATGTGTTGTGTGCGTGATGTGTTGCGTGCGTGTGTGCGCGTGATGTGTTGTGTGTGCGCGTGATGTGTTGTGTGCGTGATGTGTTGTGTGCGTGTGTGCGCGTGGTGTGTTGTGTGTGCGCGTGATGTGTTGCGTGCGTGTGTGCGCGTGATGTGTTGTGTGTGCGCGTGATGTGTTGTGTGCGTGATGTGTTGTGTGCGTGTGTGCGCGTGGTGTGTTGTGTGTGCGCGTGGTGTGTTGTGTGCGTGATGTGTTGCGTGCGTGTGTGCGCGTGGTGTGTTGTGTGTGCGCGTGGTGTGTTGTGTGCGTGATGTGTTGCGTGCGTGTGTGCGCGTGATGTGTTGTGTGTGCGCGTGGTGTGTTGTGCGCGTGATGTGTTGTGTGCGTGTGTGCGCGTGATGTGTTGTGTGCGTGTCCGGTTGGCGGAGGGTGTCCAACACAAATTGGCATTGCGTACTCGCTGCGATTTGACACAAAAATTAATTACGGAAACGTTACATCGGTCGCCAGATCGTGCTTGTTTGAAGTTCGTGAGTGCGACGGTGAGTGGGGAGCGGTGGTGGTGGTGGTGTAAGTGTTTAGCGCTGCGCTACGAACCCGGTGACCCGAGTTCGATTCCCGCTCGCGGCCACCAATAGCAGTGGCCACTATCGGAACCACGAGGGAGACAAAGGCGGCCGGGTGTGGGGTGCTAGCCCACCCACCCCTCGTGTGCCGTTGCCGGCATTGATAAGTGTTAGCTTAATAACGGCACTTGCCCCAACAGTCTCTCAAAGCCTATACGGGGGATCTTTGTCTTTGTATACGTGTGCTAGATGTTACGATGCACTATTGCACCACGAATAACGTAATAGACGAGCAACGTCTCCCCTCCATACATCTCTGTATCTCCGCATCACGAAAACAACACGTGACATTTGTTTTTACACATCTCATCAGCCGCACCGCCTTGTAAGGAGCGCGTCAATTCAGCGCAAGCGAACAACTCTGGACCGGTTTCGACATTGCGATGTCTCATCAGCAGTCAGGCTCACTTTACGAATCGATGATGGCGAACTGCTCGATGTGGAACTTAGGTCCGTGTGTGTTTGTGTGTGAACGTGTATGAGTGTGAATGTGTATGAGTGTGTGTGTGAACGTGTACGGGTGTGTGTGAACGTGTGTGAGTGTGTGTGAAAACGTGTGTGTGTGAACGTGTGTGAGTGTGTGTGTGAACGTGTGTGAATGTGTGTGTGAACGTGTATGAGTGTGTGTGAAAACGTGTGTGTGTGAACATGTATGTGTGTGTGTGAACGTGTGTGAGTGTGTGTGTGAACGTGTATGAGTGTGTGTGAACGTGTGTGAGTGTGTGTGAAAACGTGTGTGAGTGTGTGTGTGTAAACGTGTGTGAGAGTGTGTGTGAGTGTGTGTGAAAACGTGTGTGAGTGTGTGTGTGTAAACGTGTGTGAGAGTGTGTGTGAACGTGTGTGAGTGTGTGTGTGTGAACGTGTGTGAGTGTGTGAAAAGGTGTGTGTGTGTGAAAACGTGTGTGAACGCGTGTGTGTGAATATAGTGTGTAGCATGTCCGTGTGTGTAGTACGTGTACGTAGTGTGTAGTTTGTATGCGTGTAGTATATGTACGTGTGTAGCATGCGTGAAGTATATATATGCGTGTAGTGTGTAGAGTGTGTAGTTTATATATTTCTAGGATATATATGTGTGTTGTGTATGTGTGTAGAGTGTGTGTGGTTTACATGTGTTTGAAGAATATATATGTGTGTGTGTGTAGTATATGTATGTGTGTATCTTTGTGTGTATGAATGAGAGTTAATGTGTTTGCAGGGTGCGTGTGCGCTCGTGTGTGTGCGTGCCCCGTACACCCTGCTGCCCGCACGCTGCTACTGCTTCCCGTAGAATCTTGCCACTGCCCCCATGCTACTGCTGCCCTTAGGATCCTGCCACTTCCCCCATGCTACAGCTGCCCGTAGAATCCTGCTACTGCCCCCATGCTACTGCTGCTGCCCTTAGGATCCTGCTACTGCCCCTATTCTACTGCTACTGCCCGTAAAGTCTTGCCACTGCCCCCATGCTACTGCTGCCCTTGGGATCCCTGACACTGCCCCCATGCTACTGCTGCCCGTAGGATTCCATGACACTGCCCCCTATTCTACTGCTGCTGCCCGAAGGATTCCCTGACACTGCCCCCATGCTACTGCTGCCCGTAGAATCTTGCCACTGCCCCCCATGCTACTGCTGCCCTTGGGATCCCTGACACTGCCCCCATGCTACTGCTGCCCTTGGGATCCCTGACACTGCCCCCATGCTACTGCTGCCCTTGGGATCCCTGACACTGCCCCCATGCTACTGCTGCCCATAGGATCTTGCCACTGCCCCCATGCTACTGCTGCTGCCCTTGGGCTCCCTGCCACTGCCCGCACCCTCCCGCTGCTGCCCGCGAAGGGCTCGTACCGTGCTCGTCCGCGGTGCCGCCTCTCAGAGCGGGGGGGGGCCCCGCGTCCATCATCCTCCTCCTCGCCGCCGCGGCGGCGTCGGCGCCTCTAATCGCCTCTAATCGCCTCCAAATCGCTGCACAAGGTGGCCTCGCGAGGGGGGGAGGGGGGTAGGGGGGAGGGGAGGGGTTTGATGGGAGGTAGAAGATAGGGGGGGGGGGGTACCCACGACTCGGGCTCCCCTCGGAAGGTTAAAGCCTCACGCCCGGCCGAGGTTCCATCTGCTGCGGCGTCGTCACCTCTGATTGCTGGGGGGCACCACGGGGGAAGGTGCTGGTTGGGGGGCGGTAGGGGGGGGGGGGCCCGGATAATGGGGGGGGGGGGGGGGGGGGTAAGGTAGAGGGGTGGGAGCAGGGAAGAAGGGGGGGTGATGGGGGGTAGTAGGCAGACACCTCGGCACTAAAGACCTCTGAGATCCCAGCTCCGTGGATGAAATCCCGGGGATTTGCGCCGCGTGAATTAGAGGAGATGAGGGCGGATCGAGGCGGATCGAGGCGACGGCGGCGGCGGCGGCGCGGGCCGCAGTCGGGCAGCGGGGGTCGCGACTGGGGCTGCGCTGTCGCGACAAATCGGCGGTCAGTTTTAAACCCCCGCGGAAAACCCGATCAGGCGTGGGGGGGTGGGCGGGGCATCGAGACACGCCCACCACGGTGTGGAGACACGCCCACCACGGTGTCGAGACACGCCCACGACGCATCGAGACACGCCCACGACGCATCGAGACACGCCCACGACGCATCGAGACACGCCCACGACGCCTCGAGCCACGCCCACAACCACGCGAGCTACGCCCACAACCACGCGAGCCACGCCCACAACCACACGAGCCACGCTCACAACCCCACGAGACACGCCCACAACCCCGCGAGACACGCCCACAACCCCGCGAGACACGCCCACGACCACGCGAGCCACGCCCACAACCCCGCGAGACACGCCCACAACCCCGCGAGACATGCCCACGACCACGCGAGCCACGCCCACAACCCCGCGAGACACGCCCACAACCACACGAGACACGCCCACCCTCGGTGTGATCGTTCAGCAGGGGGCGGGAGCTCGGAACCTGGTCCCCGCCTACCCAGAATGCGAGCCCCTCCCCCGCTGCCCCTGCCCACCCCCCCTCCCCACAACGTCCTGGGCAGAACGTTCCGCCAACGTGACAGTTTGGCGGGGCTTGGTGGGGGGGGCGATGTCACCCCCTCCCCACCGAACACCCCCCCCTTGTAGAAAGTGACGTCACGGCTCCGATTCGCAGAGTCTCCGCCCCCTTCACCAAATAAGGGCACAGAGAGGGCGGGGTCACGGGGGAGGGGTCACGGGGGAGGGGAGAGACCGGGGGGGAGACGAGGGGGGGAGAGGAGACGAGGGGGGGGAGACGAGGGAGCGGGAGACGAGGGGGGGGGGGGGAGACGAGGGGGGGTGGGGAGACGCGGGGGGGGGGGGAGGAGACGAGGGGGGAGGGGCTACACCTGGCGATAAGCTCCGCCCCAGTAGCCCACACTCGCCACTCCCTCCACCCGCCCCGCCTCCCCCCTATAGTGACGTCACCGCCCTGAGCAGTCGAACCCCCCCCCCCCTCCTCGTGCCAAGCGAAGGCTAATGAGGTCCTCTGACTAAATAAATAAGCACATCGCTGCCTCCACATACACGCAAATTAAGTGTTTTTTTTTTAAACACAAACCATCAGCCTTCTGGGAGGGCACATAAGTCCGGCAGTGTCGGTTCAAAGCAAGCAGGCTGAGTCTACCTAGAGGAGGCACAGGCCCGCTTCAGACGTCACTCGCTGATGTTGGCCGTGAGCGAGGATCGAACTCAGAATTCGCAGCGCCGCCGCGCTAACCGCTGCACCACCGCTCTCGCCCCGCCACGCGTACACACAGATTCACATCCACCCAGACGCGCACAGACAAATATCCCCTCCCTCCCCATGTCGGCTACGTAGACTGTTGGGCCAAGTGCTGTGAGGTTGTCCAACAGAGAAAGTGAGATCGCATAAATCATTACCCAGCGTGTGTAACGTACACAAACATTTACACCCGGTTACACAAACACGGCGTTTATGGCTCCGAGCCAACGCGTATCCAAAGAAAAATATAACAGCAGACTCACACGCACACAGAGACACACACACAGACTCACACGCTCACAGACGCACACACAGACTCAATCACCGAGACACACACAGACTCACTCGCACACAGACACACACACAGACTCACTCGCACATAGACACACACACAGACTCACACGCACAGAAACACACACACAGACTCACTTACACACAGACAAACACACAGAATCACACTCACACAGAGACACACACACAGAGACACACACAGACTCACTCACAGACACACACACAGACTCACACGCTCACAGACACACACACAGACTCACACACACACACACACAGACTCACTCACACAAAGAGACACACACAGACTCACTCACACAGACAAACACACAGACTCACACACACAGAAACACACACAGACTCACTCACACACAGAAACACAGACTCACTCACACACAGACAAACACACAGATACACACTCACACAGAGACACACACACACAGAGACACAGACTTATACTGTATACACTCATACGAGACACACGCACGGCAAGATGTACACGCAAATACAATGTGGACGGACAACACACGAGTTTGTGTTGTCTTGTGTTTAGTTTGGTGTCCTTCCCACGCACCCCCGGTTGGCTCACGTACGGTGCAAAGAAAGTTCAACGTACATATAAAGATCCCATGTGTATAGCCTTCACCGCAACTATTCCATGGTTATTTCGGTAAAGTGACATAGATAGAAAAAATAATAATAAAATAATGAAAATGAAAATAAATTTAACCAAAAACTGAAATAAAAATAGCACGACGTTTCGATCACAAGCGGTCGAGACTACGTGATATTTTATTATTATTATTATTTATTCACTTTATTTTCATTATTTTATTGTTATTATTATTTTTTCCATCTACGTGACTTTACCGAAAGGACCATAGAATATGAATTCCCGCAGTCACTAAAGTTTTTAAGTCAAAATCCACCACAGCTGTTGGGCTGAGTGCTGTTCGCGAGATGCAGTCGACCTCGCATAGCCCCAGGAACCGGTTCAAACATTCGCCGCTCTCACGCTTCGTGAGCGGGAATCGAACTGGTGTGGCCGAAGTTCGTAGCGCAAGTGCGCTAACCACTGCGCCACCGCTCCCCCCGCCCCCACACACACGTAGATAGGCACACGTATTCAGAGAGATGCACACACGGACGGGCAGTGAGACTCACATACAGAGGAGAAGCGCACACTGACACACACCGCGACACATTGCAAGGGCAAACAGTTGCCACTCAGCGGCGGTGACGTCACCATAGCACTTGTGCCAGGCTCGGTGCACGTTGAGGCCACGTGACGTGTCGAAGGCTCGCTGCTGGCAGGAGGTCATCAGACAGACCCAGGTGTTAGGGATTAACTGACTGGGACGACTGACAGATGCACCACCTGTGCTCCCCACTGTGCCAACATACACACACACACACATAGAAACAAGACAAAGCTCCTCCTTATAGCCTGAACAGAATGTTGGGGCAAGTGCTGTTTGCGAGCGCCTATGAAGGCCGACCAGGCACACGAGGAAGTGCGTGGCTAGCACCACCCCGTGTCTCCCCCAGTGCTGATGTTTGCTACACACCGCACCGGCTACTCATTCTAGGCTGAGTCGACCTTGGGGAGGCCCAACACCGGTTCAGATATTCGCCGCGAACGGGAATCGAACTCGCGTCGCCGGGTTCGTAGCGCAGCGCGCGCCAACGTGCACACGACCCCCAAACAAAACTAAAACCGCAAGTCGCCTCCTTTACGTACTTCCAATAAAAAAAAACATAAACGTTTAGATTTATTTCGATGTAAAGCTTTCGGTAAAGTTACGTAGAAGGGAAATAATAAAATAATAAAAATAAACATAATAAAATAATTCTCACGACGTTGCGGCCACAACGCAAGCAGCCGTCCTCAGGTGAAGAACAGGTCTGTCGGAAAGACGCTGTCGCACTCATCCGCTGTCTTTCCGACAGACCTGTACTTAACCTGAGGACGGCTGCTTGCGTTGTGGCCGAAACGTCGTGAGAAATATTTTATAATGTTTTATTTATTTTATTTTATTATTTCCCTTCTACGTGACTTTACCGTTTAGATTTATGTGTATATATATATCTTTATACGCATCTCAACGCAATAAAACTTCACACTTCATTGTCCCATCGGCAGCAGTGTGCCTGGCTTGTACAACGCCACTGTTTATCATCTCGCGTCCGACGAGGAATCACCCACAGCGCGAGCTCGGCAGTTCCCCCAGCGTAGATTCTTCACTCATTCCTCAATTCACGAACTCGCTCCGTGCGAATTCGGTGTCGTGATTCGTCATCTCGCGACGTGTATCAAGGCCTCTCCCCTCGAACGTCGATCCACACCGAACAGCCTGCCGTTCCGCCGGCATTAGTTCAAGCAGAAGCCTGGCCACTGCCTGCTGCCGACGTTGCTGATGTGACGACGAAAGTCGAAACCGGTCCCGAGTTTTTGTTGTTGTTTCTTATGTTGAAACAACAACAACAACAACGACGACGACGAAGACGAGGAAGACGACGCAGTTGAAACGATGCGCTCATGAACCGGCCGTGCGCGCGCCGATGGGACGTGCAACATCGCGACTGATTGTCGTTCCACGTGCAAAGACGCACGTGTGACGGAGACGGACACGCGCTCTGCGTAAGTGCCCGGGTTGTCCTTGTAGCACAAGTAGCTGCATCACATGTAGCTATATCACATGTAGCTACTACACATGTAGCTACTACACAAATAGCTACTACATAAGTAGCTACTACACTTGCTGCAGCTACGGCACTCCCGCAGTTTAAAGGACCCCGCGCTAAATGCTTTCAAGCGATCAATTCCGGTTCAGTGATTCTGCACTTGCTCTATTACTATAGTACTATACCGCCTGCAACTTTTACGAACGACTGGGTGTTTACGGTTAGCGATTTGTCGTATCACCTGGCTGTATAGCAAATGAAAAAACACAATTAATTTAGCATGCAAGTAAAAAAATGCGTGTTTTAATGTTTTTAAAAATGTATTTAGGGCTCCTTTATAACATATGCTACAGGCCCCGCACTCGCCTAATCCGGCACTGGCTCTACGTATCTCTTCTGTTCTATATATGGGAGGTATCGAGCGGAGGGCGTTACGATTCTAAGCGATTAGCGGCCGCAGGAGTGGATCTGTCGCAATCCCGCGGTCTTAGCGCGCGCGTCCAATCGCGCAAACTCTCGTGCCCCACTCCCTCCCCTCCTCTCTCTCTTCTCTCTCCTCTCTCTCTCGACGGCTGCTCTGTGCTGCTTCCAGTGTTCAGAGGCCTGCTTAAGGCGCGGCTCCGGCTGGAGCACGCCATGTACCACACACGTGTCGGTGATGTGCAGCACGTCTTCTTCGAACGCTGGGGAGCCGGACAGGCCCCTCTCTGCACCAGCGTGGACGGCACCCTCGTGTTCACCTTCTGAAGCGCTCGCTCGTCACCGTGGCGTGCGCGATGACCACCACAACCACGTGATTTTTCTATTGTATTGTGCGCGGTGCTTTTAGCGCCACAGCGCGTCGATTTGTAGCGTTTATTTTCATTTGTTTGCTGGTGACTGTGTTTCATATTGAAATCGCCTCCAGTGCAATTGCTGCTGGCGGCAATAAAAGTTGTTTAAAAGTCAAAAGTCTCCTCCACCTCACTCGTAGGCGACAATCAGGGGGTAAGGACATCATCATCTTTAGTAGCAGCAGCAGCAGCAGCATCGACAACAACAACAACAATGGGAAGAAACAAAAGAGCAGTTCGCTTTGTTTATCCCCGGGGGCGTTCACCGATTAAAAGACGCGCTCGGGGTTTTTTCTCTCTCGCTCGCGAACCGCGCGATGTTGCGTGGCACGAAACCTGTCACGTGGACAGTCAGTGGCGACCTCGCTCAGCCGGATGACCTCGATGTCGGCTAGTGAACTCGCCACCCCTGCGTCGTGTGTGTTTAGTTTGTTGTTATTGTTGTTGTCCCTGCCCACGCACCTCCGATTAGCATGGTTGGCTACGTACGGTGCGAAAGAAGTGCAACGTGCACACGTGCACAAGGGGGGGGGGATCCGCGTGGCTGACGATGCGCGTGTAACGCGGTCCGTGTGACATCCGGTCTGCTTGCAACCCCCCCCCCACACACCGTGCCCCCCCCCTACACCGTGTCCCCCTACACCGTGCCCCCCCCCACTGTGCCCCCCCCCTCTACACCGTGCCCCCCCCCACTCACGCGGCGTTCCACCGCCGGCGTCACCACCTCGCCGAGAGGTGGCGCACACTTTTCGGGAATGGCGTCTTCACGAGCGGCACGTGATGAGAGTCTGACCATCACCACCATGATAGCCATGATCACCATCATCACAATCATCATCATGATCATCATCATCACAATCATCATCATGATCATCATCATCACAATCATCACCATGATAGCCATGATCATCATCATCACAATCATCATCATGATCATCATCACCATCATCATCATGATCATCATCACCATCATCACCGCCATCATCACCATCATCACCATCACCATCATCACCATCATCACCATGATCATCATCATAATCATCATCATGATCATCATCACCATCATCACCGCCATCATCATCATCACCATCATCATCACCATCATCACCATCACCATCAGTACCATCACCATCATTACCATCACCATAATTACCATCACCATCACCATCATTACCATCACCATCATCACCACCATAACCATCATCACCATCACCACCATCACCATCATCACCATCACCACCATCATCATCACCATCACCGTCATCACCATCATTAGCCATGATCAATCCGCTGCTGGATGCAGGCCTCCCCACCACCGCCGGCTCTCGCCAATCCGCGATGAATCAATCAAACGCCTCATCTGTTCGACAAAACCCCGGCGAACTGAGTTCAATTCCCGGCGACGGCTAATATCAGTGGCGAGTGATACCGCACGCGTGCAGCAGGTCCCGCAAATGACAAGCGTGGTGAAGTATGGCCGTATCGGTCGTGGGGGGGGGGGGGACGGTGGGGAGGAGGTGTAATCCAGCAGTGGTTTGGCAGAAGGCTGCGAATGATGAACACAATTTAAATCTTGACTTGAAGCTTTCGTGACTGCAGGAATTCATATTCTTTGGTTCTTTCGGTAAAGTCACGTAGATGGGTTCAACAAAAATTGAACCTATCTATGTGACTTTACCGAAAGACCCAAAGAATATAAATGAACACAATTTGTTCTAATCTACATAGACTAACATTGATAAAGCCCACGGCAAATTAGCTTTCATTTACACACCAAAAAACCATCATGGATGCGTTAATGGATCCGATTCAAGCTAAAGATTGAGATCTCAGCGTGCGTGCGTTGGTGTCCACGTGTTCCACGTGTGTGCGTGGTGTAATCTCACACATTTATGACTCACACATCACGTACCCCTCCCTGGTACATTGACGCATGCCCCCCAGCACTGCCCTCGGTTAAAAGCAACTGCGCTCTGAAACGTGTCGTCACGTTGCGGTTGCAATGGAAATGCAAGTATTGTACTTGGTATCATTATCATTATTATTTGAATAGTATGTGTGCGTTCCCGGCATGCCTTGGGAAAAAAACGGTCACGTGGACGGTCACGTGCGCGAGCTGCAATTGCCAATTAACGCGGAGTTCGTTTTCCACACGCAACGCGTGTTTGAGGGGGTCATTGGGGGTCACGGCTCGGGTCAAGGGTCAGTGATAGAGGTCACCTGTTTACGGGTTAGGGGTTTTAGGTTTCGGTTAGGTTTGGGGTTTATGGTTATGGTTAGGTTATGGGTTTAGGCGTTTAAGGTTATATTGTTCGGGGTTTAGGTTCGGGTAAAGCGGTTTATGGGTTACGGATCATGGGTTTGGGCTGTAGCCATGCGGCCAAAACGATGGACCGCAGAGTAAACCCGTGAAGACGCGTAGAGATACATCGAGACGCACATGGATCCAGAGAGACCCAAAGAGACACTTCGAGATGAACATTAAAGACATGGGCTACGAAGGAGTGCGACTGTGGCCATACAACCCACACTACGGACCGCGCAGTAAACCCATAGAGACACATGGCGATACGCAGAGACTCATATAGATGCATGGGGATACATCGATCTGCATTAAAGGCACGAGCCACAGTCGTGCGACCCACGCGATATGGACCGCACATTAAACCCACATTGTGTGTCCGCGCTCCTTCAACGGAGGGCGAGGAACAGCAACATGATGTCTCTCTCTTTTTTTTTATAACTTTGCTTGATGTAACCCCCCCCTCGCTCACTCTCTCGCTCTCTCTCGTTCTGCACGCAGCCCTTCTCGCAGTCCGACGGCCTCCGACGTGTAGCTCATATCAGCATGCAGAGCTCCCCGTCATCTGCCACCGAGCACACGGCCTCCTCCATCGCCCACTGCTCCTTGAAGGCCGGCACGGCGTGGGTCAGCCGCGCATGGGCGGAACTCCAGCCCACACACCCTGGCTCTCTCTCTCTGCTGAAGCCCTCTCGTTGTGGCTAGCAAGCAGCAGCAGCAGCATCCATCGATATTGACATCCTCTAGAGCTGCACGCCACTGGGGCGAGTGAGTTGTTGCTGTTGTTGTTAAATACGGGGTTGTTGCTGCTCACGATTCTAATTCACATCAAACAGCAGCAGCAACAACAACCACCACCACCACCAGCCGTGTGTGACTGTCACCTCTTCGTGCGCCACTCGCATTCGCGTGCCACAGATGGCATTTGCGCGAATCACGTGGCCCTCGCGGTTGAGAGGGGACAGAGAGCGAGAGAGAGTGAGAAGGGGGAGAGTGAGGGGGGGGGAGAGTGGGAGGGAGAGAGAGTGAGAAGGGGGAGAGTGAGGGGGGGGGGGGAGAGTGGGAGGGAGAGAGAGTGAGAAGGGGGAGAGTGAGGGGGGGGGAGAGTAGGAGGGAGAGTGGGGGGAGGGAGAGAGCGAGAGAAGGGGGAGAGTGAGGGGGGGGGGAGAGCGGGGGGGGAGAGAGAGGTGAGAAGGGGGAGAGTGAGGGGGGAGAGTGGGAGGGAGAGAGAGTGAGAAGGGGGAGAGTGAGGGGGGGGGAGAGTGGGAGGGAGAGTGGGGAGGGAGAGAGCGAGAGAAGGGGGAGAGTGAGGGGGGGGGGGGGAGAGTGGGGGGGAGAGAGAGTGAGAAGGGGGAGAGTGAGGGGGGGGAGAGTGGGAGGGAGAGAGAGTGAGAAGGGGGGAGAGTGAGGGGGGGAGAGTGGGAGGGAGAGTGGGGAGGGAGAGAGCGAGAGAAGGGGGAGAGTGAGGGGGGGGGGGAGAGTGGGAGGGAGGGAGAGAGTGAGAAGGGGGAGAGTGAGGGGGAAGAGTGGGCGGGAGGGAGAGTGAGAAGGGGGAGAGTGAGGGGGGGAGAGTGGGAGGGAGAGTGGGGAGGGAGAGAGCGAGAGAAGGGGGAGAGTGAGGGGGGGGAGGGAGAGTGGGAGGGAGGGAGAGTGAGAAGGGGGAGAGTGAGGGGGGGGAGAGTGGGAGGGAGGGGAGAGCGAGAAGGGGGGAGAGTGAGGGGGGTGAGAGTGGGAGGGAGAGTGGGGAGGGAGAGAGAGTGAGAAGGGAGAGAGTGAGGGGGGGAGAGTGGGAGGGAGAGAGAGAGTGAGAAGGGGGGAGAGTGAGGGGGGGGGAGAGTGGGAGGGAGGGAGAGTGAGAAGGGGGAGAGTGAGGGGGAGAGAGGTGGGAGGGAGGGAGAGTGAGAAGGGGGAGAGTGAGGGGGGGAGAGTGGGAGGGAGAGTGGGGAGGGAGAGAGCGAGAGAAGGGGGAGAGTGAGGGGGGGGGGAGAGTGGGAGGGAGGGAGAGTGAGAAGGGGGAGAGTGAGGGGGGGGAGAGTGGGAGGGAGGGAGAGTGAGAAGGGGGAGAGTGAGGGGGGGTGAGAGTGGGAGGGAGAGTGGGGCGGGAGCAGAGAGTGAGAAGGGAGAGAGTGAGGGGGGGAGAGTGGGAGGGAGAGAGAGTGAGAAGGGGGGAGAGTGAGGGGGGGGAGAGTGGGAGGGAGAGAGACGTGAGAGCGGGGGAGAGTGAGGGGGGGAGAGAGTGGGAGGGAGAGTGGGGAGGGAGAGAGAGCGAGAGAAGGGGGAGAGTGAGGGGGGAGAGAGTGGGAGGGAGAGTGGGGAGGGAGAGAGCGAGAGAAGGGGGAGAGTGAGGGGGGGGAGAGTGGGAGGGAGAGTTGGGGAGGGAGAGCGAGCGAGAGAAGGGGGGAGGAGTGAGGGGGGGGAGAGTGGGAGGGAGAGTGGGGAGGGAGAGAGCGCGAGAGAAGGGGGAGAGTGAGGGGGGGGGGGGGAGAGTGGGAGGGAGAGTGGGGAGGGAGAGAGCGAGAGAAGGGGGAGAGTGAGGGGGGGGGAGAGTGGGAGGGAGAGTGGGGGAGGGAGAGAGCGAGAGAATGGGGAGAGTGGGGAGAGAGAGTGAGCGAAAGAGTGAGCGAGAGAGTGAGCGAGAGGTGGGGGTTTACATAAAGCAAAGTAAAAAAATACGAAATGATGAACGAAGCAAAGCGCCGACTACACCGAGCATCTTCTTGTTTCCACTGATCGTAAAAAAAAAGAGATGGGACAGAGAGCGAGAGAGGGGGGTAGAGTGGGCAGAGAGAGTGGGAGGGAGAGAGTGGGAGGGAGAGTGGGGCGGGAGAGTGGGAGGGAGAGAGAGTGGGAGAAGAGGGAGAGAAGGGGGAGAATGGGAGGGAGAGTAAGGGAGAAAGAGTGGGACGGGAGAGAGGGAGGGAGAGAGGGAGGGAGTGGTGGAGGGGGAAGGTTGATACAAAGGCGGGGATCAGCGTTCGGAATGCACGAGCTGTGCGGCAGGAGGATAAACAACCGCGGACCGAGGTCACTGCTGCCGCCAGAGCCGTCCCGTGGGTACGGCGAATCGGGGAGACCGCCCCGGGCCCCGCTCGTGGGGGTGGTAGGGGGAGGGCTAAGGTGTTACGTTGTCAGATGTGATACTTCCGGTGTAGTTCAGGGCGTTGATGGGGGTTGGGGGAGGCAGACGGTGAGGTCGCCCCGGGCCCCGCTCCCCCCCAACTATGGACGGCCCGAGCGTGCCGGTATCGCTGTTCTGAGGTTCAAAGATGAGCGTGTGTGTGCGTGTGTGGTGCGTGCGTGTGTGTGTGCGTGTGTGTGTGCGTGTGTGTGCGCGTGCGTGTGTGTGTGTGCGTGTGTGTCGTGTGTGCGTGTGTGCGTGTGTGCGTGTGTGTGTGTGTGCGTGTGTGTGTGTGCGTGTGCGTGTGTGTGTGTGCGTGTGTGTGTGTGTGCGTGTGTGTGTGTGGCGTGTGTGCGTGTGTCGTGTGCGTGTGTGTGGTGCGTGTGTGCGTGTGTGTGTGTGCGTGTGTGTGTGTGCGTGTGTGCGTGCGTGTGTGTGTGCGTGTGTGGTGTGTGCGTGTGTGCGTGCGTGTGTGCGTGTGTGTGTGTGCGTGTGTGTGCGCGTGCGTGTGTGTGTGTGCGTGTGTGTGTGTGCGTGTGTGTGTGTGCGTGTGTGCGTGCGTGTGTGCGTGTGTGTGTGTGCGTGTGTGTGTGTGCGTGTGTGTGTGCGGTAGAGTAGCGGTTAGGCGCGCTGCGCTATGAACCTGGCGACCCGGGTTCGATTCCCGCTCACGGCTAACACCAGTGACGATTATCTGAACCGGTCCTGGGCCTCCCCTAGGTCGACTCAGCCTTAAATGAGTACCTGGTGCGCAGTGTAAACATCGCCACTGGGGGAGACAAAGGCGGTCGGGCGTGGTGCTGGCCACGCACCCCCTCGTGTACCGTTCCGGCCTTCATAGGTGCTCGCTAACAGCACTTGCCCCTACAGTCTGTTAAGGCTATACGGGGGATCTTTGTCTTGCGTGTGTGTGTGTGCGCGTGTGCGTGTGTGTAGACTCCTGGTAGGAGACACAAACACAACCCTCACCGCGTCTTCGAAAAACAAAACAACCACGAGGATGGATCGACAATGCTGAACCATTCCGGCTCCCACCGAGATATTGACTCCCCCTCCCCTCCTCTCTCCTCCCACCAACCAGCAACCTCCTCCTCCCCGCATCTCCCCCGACAGACTAGGGCTCGTGTGAGCCCATTAAGCTGCGACCCTCTACGCCCCCCCTCGATTCCTGCGCGCACAGCAGAGACCCCCATTTCCATACAATCGACGCGACGTAATCCCTGCCTAATACCAGACCCCCCCCACCTCACCCCACGCCGCCAGACTACCGCATACATATATAGTTACACACCCCAACAAGAAGAAAAAAACACACAAGACAAAGATCCCCCGGTTAGCCTCAACCAGATTGCTGGGGCAAGTGCTGTTAGCGAGTAGGGCCTTGAAAGGCGGGCGCGGGATCACGAGGGAAGGGGGGGGGGGGCAGCGCCACACCCGACCGCCTTTGTGTCTCTTCAAATGGGGGGCCGTCCATAAATGATGTCACCGCGATTTTGGACAATTTTTGTCACACGGCGTCACAAAAAGTCAGACCCCCCCCAAATCCCCCAGAAGAATATTTCAACTTTTGAAAATAAAAATGCTTCAAATCGCTTTCAACTATTGTCATTGTAGTGCGTATTTAATGTGGCGCTGCACTCTGATGTTGTAGGATTGTTGTTATAACAATTAGTGTTGTTATAACAATTCTATATTTATTTAAAGTTGTGCATTTTGATGTGACGTCACATTTCAACCCCCCCCCCCTCGTCACACATCGTCACAAGTGTCTGACCTCGCCCCCCCCCCCCCAGGCATGACGTCATTTATGGACGGCCCCTGGCGATGTTTACTAAACACCGCACCAGGTACTCATTCGAGGCTGAGTCGACCTCGGAGAGGCCCACAACCGGCTCAGATGATTGTGGCTGGAGTTGATGGCCGTGAGCGGGAATCGAACTCGACTGTTATGGGAGCGCAGCTACACGACAACTCTCCAAGCCAAGGGCAAAGATCCCCCGTATAGCTTCAACAGACCTTAGGGGCAAGTGCTGATAGCGAGTAGCACCGATGAAGGCCGGAATTGCACACACGAGGTGGTGGATGGCCAACACCACGCCCGGCACATTTGAGGCTGAGTCGACCTACTTGCTCCCCACACGCACACGCATACATGCATATACATACACACACGTGCGCTCATCAATATGCGCAGTCATGCGCACACATGCAGAGTAGGCTAGTTGAAATAGTTGGCATTACCGGTAACCGTATGGAAAATACAACAACAAAAACCGGTTTAAATTTCGATTTAAAGCTTTCGTGACTGCAGGGATTCATCTTCTTGATTCTTTCGGTAAAGTCACGTAGAAGGGAAATAATAAAATAATAAAAATAAAACAATAAAATACAATTCTCACGACGTTTCGGCCACAACGCAAGCAGCCGTCCTCAGGTGAAGAACAGGGCTGTCGGACGCTGTCTTTCCGACAGACCTGTCGAAACCGGCCGAAAACGTCGTGAGAATTGTATTTTATTGTGTTTTATTATTATTTTATTATTTCCCTTCTACGTGACTTTACCGAAAGAATCAAGAAGAAGACAAAAACCGGTTTGCTGCACATATAGAAACGTCTAACAATCACCAACGTAACGTTTTCATTGTCAGCTTTTTAACCGAGCCGACCAGTTAGATTCCATCTCTCGGCGTCGCAAGGTTTCTTCCCCCGCCTTCCCCCAACTCACGATCGCCATAGGAACGTGGAATTTCCACCACTGCACTGGCTCAGCACGGGCTGTCAACGGGAGATGAGCATCGATTCCTCACTGGCTGTTTGAGCGGCCGCACCGAGGCGCAGTGAACGACCGAAACGAACGAAACGAACGAAACGGATCGCGCACACGCGGCTATCACGACGCGAGGCTGTGGACGGTGTTAAACGCCTCGAAATTTAACGTCGAAATTTCCTTCACACATTTGTATCTCTCCGCAAAACAAAAGTTTTTTTTTTTTAAACACATCCCATCAGCGAAAAAAAAAAACACACGGCCTTCTGGGAGGGCATTGCATCATCATCAGCAGCGAGCGGTTGGTTGAAGGCGAGCAAAACAACACGTTGGACGGGGTTTCGACATGCAGTGTGTCATCAGCAGCACCAGCAGCAGAGAGGCTTTGCTGGGCCCAATGTTGTCTGTGTGTGTGTGTTGAACTTCTTTCGCACCGTACGTAGCCAGCCGCGCTCACCGGAGGTGCAGCGGAAGGACAATAAACTGAACACCGAAAAGCGGGTCTCGAGTAATGCGATTTGAATGTGGATTATTGAAAGGTGCATGGCCCCCCACGTGACTTCCTAAATATCGGAGGGAAGAGCGTTCCAGTCGGACGGGGTTCGATATTCAGTGTCTCATCATCATCACCATCATCATCACCATCATCACCATCATCATCATCATCACCATCATCACCATCATCATCACCATCATCATCACCATCATCACCATCATCACCATCATCATCACCATCATCATCACCATCATCACCATCATCATCATCACCATCATCATCACCATCATCACCATCATCATCATCACCATCATCATCACCATCATCACCATCATCACCATCATCACCATCATCATCACCATCATCATCACCATCATCATCACCATCATCACCATCATCATCACCATCATCATCACCATCATCATCACCATCATCATCATCATCACCATCATCACCATCATCATCACCATCATCATCATCATCACCATCATCACCATCATCATCACCATCATCATCACCATCATCACCATCATTATCATCATCATCATCATCACCATCATCATCACCATCATCATCACCATCATCACCATCATTATCATCATCATCACCATCATCATCACCATCATCATCACCATCATCACCATCATCACCATCATCACCATCATCATCACCATCATCATCACCATCAGCAGCAGCAGAGCCAGGCTTTGCCTGGTGGAACGACCATGTTGTGTGAGATGTGTTTCGACGTTCTAGGCACGAGGCCTTGATATGCAAACACGAGATAATAATGATCGAGGGTCACTGGGGAGAATATTTTAGTTGGCAAAACGACAACGCATCCTTCCTAATGAATACTCAAGTGAACGAGTGAATGTGTCGCTGAATGGGTGGGCGATTAGACTTATGAACTAACGAATTAAAAAAAAAGGACATTAATTGAGTAATTACCGACGGCATGAAGGAAACGGACACATTAAATAACGGTTGAACAAACGAACGAGACAATAAGCTAATGAATGACATGACAAAATGAATGAATCAGACGTGGATAAAATAGCGTAACGAATGAACACGCGAATCGATTGCTGTGTAAACGCATTAATTGATGAACGAATGGATGAAGCGTTGATTACTCGAATGAATATAAACGAATGAAAAGCTGCACACGCGAATGGGCAATGCGACGAACGAACGACAATTTGGTTGAAAGAAATGAATTACCGGGCGAATCGATGTGAAAACGAGCGACTGAACGCAACAGCAGCGGTGTGAATGAGTGAACGAATCGATTCGCTGTGCGAACGAAGTATATGAACGTGACGAGCAGATGAACGAGGCAAGGAATGAGTGAGTCAACATCAACATCATGAAATGACCAAGTAAAATAAATCACGAGACAAAGATCCCCCGTATAGCCTTAACAGACTGTTGGGGCAAGTGCTGTCAGCGAGCAGAACCCATGAAGGCCGGCACGGCACACGAGGGGGGGGGGGGGTGTGGCCAGCGACACGCCCGGCCGCCTTTGTCTCCCTTAGTGGCGATGTTTACACACCGTACCAGGCACTCATTGAGGTTGAGTCGACCTAGAGGAGGCCCATAACCGGTTTAGATAATCGTCAGCGTGAGTGGGAATCGAACTCGGGTCGCCGGGTTGAATACAGTACACACACATATATACAACAAAGATCCCCCGTGTAGCCTTAACAGACTGTTGGGGCAAGTGCTGTTACCGAGCACCAATAGGGGCCGGCACGGCACACTAGGGGGTGGGTAGCCAGCACCACGCCCGGCCGCCTTATTCTCCCTAGTGGCGATGTTTACACAACGCAGCAGGTACTCATTTGAGGCTAAGTCGACCTAGGGGAGGCCCAGGACCGATAATCGCCACTGGTGTTGGCCGTGAGTGGAAATCGAACTCGGGTCGCCGGATTCGTAGCGCAGCGTGGCGCGAACCACTACACCGCATAGATACACAGAGCCACATCACACGCTTTACACATCACACTTTACACATCACACACAACACACACCACATACTCACATCACACACACACACTCCACACACACTCCACACATCACACACTCCACACACCACATACTCACATCACACACACACACTCCACACACACTCCACACATCACACACTCCACACACCACATACTCACATCACACACACACACTCCACACACACTCCACACATCACACACTCCACACACCAGATACTCACAACACACACACTTCACACGTGACATCACACACTCGCATCACACACTTCACACTTCACACATAACACACTCACAACACACCCACATCACACATCACACACATCACACAACACACACACATCACACACTCACAACACATACACTTCACACATCACACTTCACACACCACACACACTTCACACACTCACAACACACACATCACACACTTCACACACATCACACACATCACACAACACACACATCACACAACACACACACATCACACACTCACAACACACACACTTCACACATCACACACACTCACACCACATACTCACATCACACACACAACACACACAACACACCCACATCACACAACACACACATCACACAACACACACACATCACACACTCACAACACACAAACTTCCCACATCACACTTCACACACATCACACTTCACACAACCACACACTTCACACCACACACACACAACACACACTCACACACACACCACATACTCGTTCCAATAGAGGAGAAACCCACAGGGGCCCAATGGAGCCGGCGGGCCACTCAACACCCCTCCAACCTCCCGCAGCTTCAGACTGACAATGATGGTGCTGATGGTGGTGATGTTGGTGGTGATGGTGGTGTTGATGTTGGTGGTGATGGTGGTGATGGTGCTGATAGCCGTGGTGTTGATGTTGGTGGTGATGTTGATGGTGGTGTTGAAGATAGTGGTGTTGATGTTGGTGGTGATGGTGGTGATGGTGCTGATAGCCGTGGTGTTGATGTTGGTGGTGATGGTGATGATGGTGTTGAAGATAGTGGTGTTTGATAGTGGTGATGGCGTTGAGGGTGGTGATGGCTTTGATGGTGGTGGTGATGATGATAGTGGTGTTGATGGTGGTGATGGCTTTGATGGTGGTGATGATGATAGTGGTGTTGATGGTGGTCATGGTGTTCATGGTGTTGATGATGTAGATGGTGTTGATGGTGGTGATGGTGTTGATGGTGTTGATGATGTAGATGGCGTTGACGGTGGTGATTGCGTTGATGGCGGTGATGGTGGTAGTGATGATAGTGGTGTTGATGATGGTGATGGTGGGGATGGTGGTGATGATGATAGTGATGGTGATGGCGTTGATGGTGGTGATGACGTTCATGGTGGGAATGGTGGTGATGATGATAGTGGTGGTGATGGCGTAGATGGTGGTGATGGCGTTGATGGTGGGGATGGTGATGATAGTGGTGGTGATAGCGTTGATGGCGGTGATGGCGTTGATGGCGTTGATGGCGGTGATGGCGATGGTGGTGATGGCGGTGATGGCGGTGATGGCGATGGTGGTGATAGTAGTGATGGCGTTGATGGCGGTGATGGTGGTGATGGCGGTGATGGTGATGGCGGTGATGGTGGTGATGGCGGTGATGGTGGTGATGGTGGTAATGGTGGTGATGGTGGTGATGGCGGTGATGGTGATGGCGGTGATGGTGGTGATGGTGATGGTGGTGATGGTGGTGATGGCGGTGATGGTGATGGTGGTGATGGTGGTGATTGCGCTGATGGTGATGGTGGTGATGGTGGTGATGGTGGTGATGGCGGTGATGGTGGTGATGATGATGGTGGTGATGGTGATGGTGGTGATGGTGGTGATGGTGGTGATGGTGGTGATGGCGGTGATGGTGGTGATGCTGATCCCTTTCACTTCACTGCCGCCGTCCTGCCGCCATCAAACTCTCTCTCCCTCCGTCTCAGATTCCAGTTTTCTGAAGTCGCAGCCACTTAATTAATATGATAAGCAGAAGGAGTTTCACACACACACACACACACCAAAGAAAAGGACACCCCCCCCCCGTATAGCCTTCACAGACTGTTGGGGCAAGTGCTGTTAGCCAGCAGTACCTATGAAGGCCGGCACGGCACACGAGACGCTGGGTGAGGATGATGATGATGATGAGAATGTCGATGATGGTGATGATGGAGATTATGACGGTGATGATGATGACGACGGTGACGATGATGATGATGATGACGAGGATGATGAAATTGGTATCGTTCTCTCTCCACTCCATCGCGGACAACGCTGCCTTTCTCCCCCCCCCCCACACACACACAACCCTCGACCAACCATCCACTCTCTCTCTGCCCATCTCACATCTCGGGACGAGGCCACTTAATTAATATGATAAGCAGAAGAGGGGGGGGGGGTAGGAGACCGGACCCCGATCATCAAAGCTATCGGGGGAGCGCTGGGGCGGTGCGCCCCGGTCCCCGCCCGTCAGGGATGGCCGGGGTCACGGGGGATCCGTGCCGAGCGCGCGATGAGACGCATTAGCGCCGCCGCCGCCGCCGGCTCTCAAACGCTGCGTCGCTCAGCCACTCGCGCGACGCGATCCTCCTCGTGTTTATGCAGCGAGCGCGGCGCCTGTGTGGTGTGTGTGTAGGTGTGTGTGGGGGGGGGGTGTGTGGGGGGGTGTGTGTGGGGGGTGTGTGGGGGGTGGTGTGTGGGGGGGGGGGGGGTGTGTGGGGGGGGGGGGTGTGGGGTGTGTGTGTGTGTGTAGGTGTGTGTGTGGGGGTGTGGGGGGTGTGTGTAGGTGTATAGGTGTGTGTGTGTGGGGTGTGTGTGTGTGGTGTGTGTATAGGTGTGTGTGTGTGGGGGTGTGTGTGGTGTGTGTGGGGGGGGGTGTGTGTGGTGTGTGTGTGTGTGGTGTGTGTGTCTATAGGTGTGTGTGTGTGGGGTGTGTATGGTGTGTGTGTGCATAGGTATGTTTGTGTGTTGGGGTCTGTGTGTGTGTATAGGTGTGTGTGCTGTGTGTGTCTATAGGTGTGTGTGTGGTGTGTGTCTATAGGTGTGTGTGTGGGGTGTGTGTGTGGAGGGATCGGTTGCGCACCGTTTAGCGCGCTGCGCTACGGAGTTCGATTCCCGTTCACGGCCAATACCGGTGACGAATATCTGAACCAGTTCTGGGTCTCCCCTAGGTCGACTCAGTCGCAGGTCTGGTGTAAAACATAACTACTGGGGAGACGAAGGAGGCTGGGCGTGGTAACTGTCCACCCACCCCCTCGCGAACAGATCTTGCCCCCCACAGTTTGTTGAAGGCTATTGATTAACGGTTACCGTTTCAGAAACCGGTGGAAGTTTTAGCATTGAACGCGGCGGTCGACGTCTCCGCTCGAAGGGTGAAGGCGCAGCCCCTGCAATTGCCCCACTCACTGCCACTGCTGACGGAACCGCCTCCACTCGAGGGCAGCTCTCGATGGGGTACTTGGTCTACCTTTCCACCACGCTGACGGGGGTGGACGACAGAGCGTTGCCACGCGGTGGATTTTAAGAAACTCGCTCGCCCCCCCCCCCCCCCCCCGATGGAACCGGCAATCCTCTGTGGGTGGCAGCGTCATTTCTGCGCGTTGCCAATCGGTAACCGGTTTATGTTCATTTCATATGGTTACCGGTTAATGCAATTATTATTTTTTGCGACCGTATTGTATGGGGGTATATGTGTGTGTGTTTGTATGCAAGCATGTGATTGTGCACGTAGATTCGTGCGTGTGCTGTGTGTCTGTATGTATTTGTGTATTCATTTGTGCGTGCAATGTGTGTGTGTGTATATATGTGCTCGCTGACAGCACTTGCCCCAACAGTCTGTTACAGGCTATCCGGGGGATCTTTGTCTTTACATCACCTACTCTCTCGTGTCCCGTGCCGGCCTTCATAGGTGCTCGCTAACAGCACTTGCCCCAAAAGTCTGCTACAGGCTATACGGGGTATGTTTGTCTTTTGTATGTTTCTAGATTTGTGTATGTTTATGCGTGCGTATAGAGTGGGGAGCGGTGGCGCAGCGGTTAGCGCACTGCGCTACAAATCCGACCACCACATTTAGAATCCCGCTCACGATCATCATCAGTGGCGAATAATATCTGAACCGTTGCTGTATATATGTCTGTGCGTGTATGTATATACCGATATGTTTAATGTATATGTGCAAGTTCGTGTTGTTATTGTATATGCGGGTATCTGTGTGTGTGTGCATATATTGTGGGGAGCGGTAGTGTAGTGTTGAGCGCGCTGCGCTATGAACCTGGCGACCCGGGTTTGATTCCCACTCACGGCCAACACCCAGTGACGGTTATCTGTAACCGGTCCTGGGCCTCCACTAGGTCGACTCAGCCTCAAATGAGTATCTTGTGCGGTGTGTATACATCGCCACTGGGGAGACAAAGGCGGCCGGGGGTGGTGCTGGCCACCCACTCCCTCGTGTGTCGTTCCGGCCTTCATAGCTACATGCTAACAACACTTGCCCCAAACGCCCGTTGAAGGTTATATGGGGGATCTTTATTTTTTATGTCAGCCAGCGTGGAGTCTGTGTGTGCACACGTCTATATATAAAGCTACACATACACCCGTGTGTACATGAGCGCGCGTGCTGTGCGTGTTTAGACCAGTTGCATGTCTATAAGCTGTATGAATTGATGTCTGTATATATGTGATGAAGCTGTGTGTGTGCGTGCATGTTGCGATGTGTGTGTGAGCGCGCGTGCCAACTGTACATGTGTCTATGTATCCCTGTGTGTGCGTATGCCAGCTGTATGTATCTGCGTGTGTTTGTATATGCGTGGGGAGCGGTGGTGCAGCGGTTAGCGCGCTGCGCTACGAACCTGGCGAGCCGAGTTCTATTCCCGCTCACGGCCAACACCAGTGACGATTATCTGAACCGGTTCCTGGGCCTCCCCTAGGTCGACTCAGCCTCTAATGAGTACCTGGTGTGATGTGTAAAAATAGCCACTGGAGAGACAAAGGCGTCCGGGCGTGGTGCTGGCCACCTACCCCCTCGCGTGCCGTGCCGGCCTTCAGCACGGTTGGCTACGTACGGTGCGAAAGAAGTTCAACGTACTTACATCGATGCTCGCTAACAGCACTTCCCCCCACAGTCTTGCATGGATGTGTGTTGTGTTTCTCTGTAGATGTGTGCCATGCATCTTTGTCTTCATATGTATCCGTGTGCGCGCGTGTGTGTATCTCTGTGTGTATCTCTGTGTGTATCTCTGTGTGTACCTCTGTGTGTGTGTGGGCCTGTGTGCCTGTGTGCGTGTGTATCTGTGTGTGTGTGTACCTCTGTGTGTGTGTACATCTGTGTGTTTGTGTACCTCTGTGTGTGTGTATCTCTGTGTGTGTGTATCTGTGTGTGTGCTCGCTAACAGTACTTGCCCCTACAGTCTGTTAAGGCTATATGGGGGATCTTTATCTTTGTGTATCCCTGTGTGTGTACCTCTTTGTGTGTGTACCTCTGTGTGTGTGTACCTCTCTGTGTGTGTATCCCTGTGTGTGTGTCTATGCTGGTCGAGCGGCTTATTGAGGAGGAGGAGGGAGGAGGTGGGAGACGCGGAGGAACTCCGGCTTAAAATAACACGACGCACATTATCCCGACATCTGCCGTAGCCTGGACCGGTGGGGGGGGGGGAGTCGGGGGAGCGCAAGGCCGAGTGTTTGAGAAGTAAATATTGGATGCGCGCGACGCAATACGTCCCCTCCACACCACACGCGCCTCGCTATCGTGGGGGGGATGACATTAGTTGTGTTGATGATGAAGACGACGGCGAGTGGGAAGCCATCATTTTCATCAATCGTCAAAAGCTTTTCATCATCATCAAAGCGGTGGTGATGATGACCATCCGAACTGCACCATCGTCATCAGAATCAAACATCACCATCTGTAGATGTATCACAGTAATCCAAAACACATAATCGTGGTTCACACACCACGTCGTCATAATCATCATCGTCAGCAGAGTGATCATCATTAGATGAATCGTATGCGTCATCATTCTCATCATACAAACCACATCAGGACGCACACTCGCTCGCTGGCTGCTGTGAAGACCGCTCTGAATGCAGTTGATGGGATGTGTAATATATATTGATATATTTATATGTGGTGGAGGCGTCTTGTCTGATTATTTATTCATAATCCACTGCTGGAGCAATGATCAAGGTGGTGGTGAGGCACACTCGTCATAATCATGGTGACAGATTTGATGATGATGAAGATGATGATGACTGTGATGTACATTAATGTTCCATCTGTTTCCATCTGTACGGGGATACGATGTGAACCGCCTCGAACGCGTGGCTTTTCTTCGGTGCACTTCGCTTTCCTCCCAAGCGTAATGGCATTTTAATGTAGGACCGCAGAGCTTGGAGAATAGTTGGCTTTTTTTGGTTTGTTCCCGCACCTCCGTCGCGAAAACTGTGTGAGATCACGTGACCTCTTGCCAGCAGCGGGCCTTCGACACCTCACGCGATAGCCTCAAGGTGCACCTAGCCTGGCACAAGCGCCGTGGTGACGTCACTGCCACTTGGTTGGCATTGTTGTGATGGTGGTAGGGGTGGGTGGTTGAAGTGTGGTGGCAGTTGTTGTTGTTGGTTGAGGTGTGGCTTGCTGGTGGTTGAGGTGCGGCGTTATGGTGGTGGGTGGTGTTGGTAGTGGTGGTGGTAGTGGTGGTAGTGGTAGTGGTTGGTGGTGGCTGTGGTTGTGGTGGTGGTGGTGGTGGTAGTGGTGGTGGTAGTGGTTGGTGGTGGTAGTGGTGATGGTAGTAATGGTAGCGGTGGTATTGGTGGTGGTAGAAGTGGTGGTAGTGGTGGTTGGTGGTGGTAGTGGTTGGTAGTGGTGGTAGTGGTAGTGGTGTACCTGGGCCCGCGCTGGGTGGTAAAGTACGGGCGGCGATCTGACGCGGCGAGGTGGTTAATGGCACCACGGCTCCTACCCCCCCCCCCCCCGTTATCTGATGGGGTCCCTAAGCCTCGGCCCAGTACCCGGGACCCCCCATCGAGAATACCCCCCCCACCACTCCCCCCCCCCCCGCTACCCCTTCCCTCCACTGAACAAACACGGTGATGGTGGTGGTGGTGGTAGTGGTGGTGGTAGTGGCGGTGGTGGTGTGGGGCGAGGTCGGTGATTATGAGCCGTGAACGCGACCTGGCACCAGAACCCCACGGCCAGAAACAATCAGCGGCGACGATGAAGAGACTTCGCTCACCGATCCGCCAATCTCTCTTCGCCGCGTGCGTCCCTCGAAGTAAACGAACAGAGCAAACTTATGAATAAATACAAACAACACAAGCGTCCGAGCGGGGAATGAGATGCACGACTCACGGCGGCGAGCTCCCGGAGTCAGTCCTACAGGGAACGACTGAACGAACGAGTGAATGAATGGAACACGCGGGGGGTGATCGCGACGCGTGATTGTGAATGCCTCGCGAATTAATGCCTCTTCCTCCGCATATTTTGTTTCTACGCATAATAAAGTTTTTTTTTAAACGCATGCCATCAGCCATACACACGGCTTTCCAGGAACACGTCGCATCAGCGGCAACATTGGCTCAACGGGAGCTCTGGATCAGTTTCTCCATTCAGTGTCTCAACATCATGAGCAGCAGCAGCTTGACCCAATGTTATCTGTGTGTACGTTGAACTTATTTCGCACCGTACGTAGCCAACCGTGCTCATCGGAGGTTGCGGCGGAAGGACAACAAACTGAACACAAAACAAAGCGGTTCTCAAGCAATGAGTTTGCCAAATCTTGAATTATTTAAAGGTGCACGGCTCCAGTGGCTTCCGAAACATCGCAAGGCAGAGCGTTCCAGACGGCCGCAGAAGCGCGTCTGGAAGCGCCGCGCGATGCGGTGACCGCCGCCTTTGTTCGACGTCTGAGCCGGAGCCTTCTGCAGCGAGGGATGAGTTATCATGAGGGGGTGGGTGGCCAACACCACGCCCGACCGCCTTTGTCTCCCCAGTGGTGATGTTTACACACTGCACCAGGTACTCATTTGAGGCTGAGTCGACCTAGGGGAGGCCCAGGACCGGTTCGGATAATCGTCACTGGTTGTTGGCCGTGAGCGGGAATCGAACCCGGGTCGCCGGGTTCATAGCGCAGCGCGCTAACCGCTGCACCACCGCTCCCCACTATCTTTGTCTCTGTTGTCCGTTCCCCGCACCCCTATTAGCACGCTTGGCTATACACACACACAGACACACAGAGACACGCACTTACAACACTTACAACACTTACAATAACAAACCCGTGTGGATGGCTACACGCGGGAGGCCGCAATTACCCGACGCGAAACTGCAATTACCCGGTAGCAATAGCGATGCGTAATCACCGCATCATCATCAACAACAACAACAAAAACAACAACAACAACAACACCACCACCACGAAGCGCAGCGCTAAACCGGAAAGTCAGGTGCGATGGGAAGCGATTAGAGACGTAAACGGAGCTGTCAATCGGCTGATTGGTGAGGAAATGTCTTCCTCGGGGGAGGAAAGAGGATTGGGGGGGGGGCTAGGAGGAGTGGGGGGGGGCCTCATCATGAGCCGCTCTCACCACGAGGATGACTCCTCCAGGTTTCCACAGCAGATCCAGAGACCCATGAACTCCCTTCGCGCCGCGTGCCGACACCAGGCCGCCTTTGTCTCCCCAGTGGCGATGTTTTACACACCGCACCAAGTACTTATTTGAGGCTGAGTCGACCTAGGGGAGGCCCAGTACCGGAGGACCTCGAGAAAAATCGACGCGACCACGGGAAGAGAGAGACGCCGCAAACTCCAAATATCCAGCAGCAGCAGGTGTCAGGGTCGGGATCGAACCCGCGACCTCCTGTATACCAGGCGAGGTAGTTAACATCTCATAGCCACCGTGATGATGATGATGAGAGGGAGACACCGCAAACTCCAAATATACAGCAGCAAGCGTCAGGGTCGGGGTCTAACCTTCGACCTTCCGTATACCAGGCGAGGTAGTTAACATCTCATAGCCACCGTCAAAAATGGTGGCACCTGTGTGCGGGCTGGGATTTCGAAAGGTCTCATGAATGTTATCCTTATTTAATCTGAATATATACAGCGCCTAGGCTCAAGGCGCTCTACGACAGAGCTTTGAAAAGCGGTGACAGAAAGATCGCGCGATTTACATGGCAAGTGGCGGTGCAAGGGCCGAGGAATGAGGGGCACGTGACAGGGGTCACGTGACAGGGGTCACGAGAAGGCAGCTGGGGAGGGACGGCACGGAGTGGAGGGGCGAGGAGAGGGGAGAGGAAGGGAATGGGCGACTCGGCAGAGATGGTGAGGCTCTAAGAGAGGAACGTGGAAGGAGGTGAAGGAGGAGGGGGGGGGGGCTGCTTCGTGCACAGGGGTAGGGGTGCAAGGATGGAGAAAGATTGAAAAACGAGATTGGGGACGGGGAGAAGGAATGACAAAGATAGAGAGAGAGAGAGGATTGTGAGCGAAGAGGACGAGGCCGGGGAGATGAGGCGAGATGAGGTGGGGAAAGGCCACGGAGAGATTTAAAGGTATTGCAGTAGGTTTTTACCCTTTAAACTGGTACAAAACTGACACCTTTATACAAGGCATCATGTTTGCAATAACCGCAATACAAGCAGTCAAAATGCAAACAAAAAGAAACAACTCTGATAATGGTAATGATATGCACTACCATTATCAGAGTTGTTTATTTTTGTTTGAATTTTGACTGCTTGTGTTGCGGTTTTTGCAAACATGATGCCTTGTATAAAGGTGTCAGTTTTGTACCAGTTTAAAGGGTAAAAACCTACTACTATATTTTGCCACTGGTAAAGGAGATGTCTCATAGTGTAAAAGATTTAAAGGTGTCGGCTGCCGTAAGCGTCTTGCGGTGAAACTGCTGCGGCCGGAGAAACATATTCTTGTTGAGATCTCTCCCCGCGCCCGTGGGGTCATCCAGCCGTGACCACCAACAGCCACGGCGGAGGAGCATTGGCGTTAACCGATAAAACAATATAGAAAATAGGCGACGTTTCAGGCAATGGTCCTTCTTCGTAGCCCCTCCATGTGCTGAGAGGAAGGGCCAATTGTCGGAAACGTTGCCTCTCATACGTTTTACATATTTAAAATATATAACAGAAGATACCTAGAGTTTGATCTTCCACGAAGCTCACGGTCCACCCTAAATCGCATCCACTGCACAAACCGTGGCAGGGGATGCCGACACCCTGACGATACACAAATGACAAAATATAAAACTCTGCGGTACTAGTGGCGTGCGACTGTGGTCATCCAGAGCAGAGACCCGTAGCGTACAACGGGCGCAACGCAACCGATTCACAAATAAGAAGTTGGAGACATCGAAGCGACGATGCTTCAACTAACTCCCGTCGCGGCTGTCTGGGCTTGACCACGTGAACTTCAAGTTGCAGCCGTTGTTCTGCAGCTACATCAGCAGCCGTACGACAACAACAACAACAAGATGAATTTAATATTTTAAGGCCACTAAAGTGTTGTCGTTCCGATTGCTTTGTTACTGTGACCTCAATGAGTCGGTTAAAGCTCGCGATGTTCTCGCTCGCACGGTGCTGGAAGGCGACCTTTCCCAGGTCACCGCGACTCAGTCGAGGTCCCGTTGAGTCGATAATCACAGCGAAGACAAAGGTCCTCCCGCGGAGCCCACGCAGACTGTCGGGGCAAGCGCTCTAAGCCAGTGCCCTACGACGAGAGAGTTGGAACGGCGCAAAAGAAAAAAAAAATATCCCCCGTATCGCCTTAACAGACTGTAGGGGCAAGTGCTGTTAGCGAGCACCTATGAAGGCCGGCACGGCACACGAGGGGGTGGGTGGCCAACACCACGCCCGGCCGCCTTTCTTTCCCCAGTGGCGATGTTTACACACCGCACTAGGTACTCACTTGAGGCTGAGTTGACCTAGGGGAGGCCCAGGACCGGTTCAGACAATCGTCACTGGTGTTGGCCGTGAGCGGGAATCGAACCCGGGTCGCCAGGTTCATAGCGCAGCGTGCTGACCGCTACTCTACCGCTCCCCACTGCAAACGCGCACATAAAGACATACATGTAGTACATACGTACAGCGTACACATTCACACATACATATATACATATACACGCATGCAAAATGACAACGAGAAAGATCCCCCGGATAGCCTTTAACAGACTGTTGGGGCAAGTGCCGTTAGCGAGTTGCATCTATGCACACCGATGCATTTGTGCACCTGTTCAGTTCGTGGCCCTTCTCACGAACCTAAGATGAGGACGGTCCGGTGCGAAAGAAGTTCAACCTACGAACGTACATGCACTGGCACTCACACATTCAAACGCGCGCGCACACATATACATACATACAAACACATAAATCAACACATACCGTAGGCGTATACAGACGAACACACGTGATTCATAACAGATTGTTTTTGTTGGGTTGGGCGTACGTAATGAACCGGGACAAATTCGTGTCGTGAGACCCTTCACCACCTGACACAGCCGACACACAAAAAAAACCCCGAAACTGTCACGTTTCGAACGGCGCGCAGATAAATGTCTCGTTTCAACTCGACTTGGTGAACAGATTCTCACTCACTCGCTCAGCGCCGGCGAGTTAGAAAGCAATGATCTTCAGGACAGGAACGACGCTGTACATTCTGTTTAGAAACATATATATATAAAGACAAAGACCCCCCGTATAGCGTTTAGGAGACTGTTGGGGCAAGTGCTGTTAGCGAGTAGCACCTATTGAAGGCCAGCACGGCACACGAGGGGGTGGGTGGCCAGCATCACGCCCTGCCGCCTTTGTCTCCCCAGTGGCGATTTTTACACACCGCACCAGGTACTCATTTGAGGCCGAGTCGATCTAAGGGAGGCCCAGGTTCGGTTCAGAAAATCGACAGGTTCGTAGCGGAGTGCGCAAACCGCTACACTACCGCGCACACACAACACTCACAAGACTCACACACACTCTCACACACACTCACAAACACACTCTCACACACACTCACTCTCACAAACACACTCTCACACACACAACACTCTCACACACACTCACACACTCTCACACACACTCTCACACACACACACTCTCACACACTCACACACACACACTCTCTCACATACACTCTCACACAGAACGTTTTTAATATTACGTACAATTTGTGCATGACACTGATCCATTACTACAAAGACGCAATCAAACATCGACATCACTCGCAGACAATAACCAGCATGGAAACAATAAACACTTAAAGATACACATATATATATATGATATATACACACACACTCTTAAACATCATGATGTACTGTTCTTTGTCAATCCACTGCTGGATGAAGGCTTCCCCACGATGGGGGGCTGTTTGACCATACTTCCCCATCGCGGTCAGTGCGGGATCGCGAGGTTCGGGTCCCTGGGGGTGACGTGGGGCGCAGGGACACGAGTTCAGTACCCTGACAGTCACTCGATGATGATGCCCCTCGGCCGGGAATCGAACTCCGTTGGCGAGGTTCGTAGGAGGGTGCCGACACACACGGGGAGGGAGGAGGAGGGGGGGGTAGAGGGATACAGGAGGAGGAGGAGGAGGGGGGGTCTACAGGGATGAGGAGGGGGGGGGGGTCGTGTCCCAATGTGAACGCGGTGACCTCTGCCGTGAGTTCCACGTGAACGCCTCAAACCGTGTTGCTGCTGATGCTCTTTTTATATAATATTGCGATGTGATTGTTTCCTCTCCCTCGTCTCTGTCTCGTCTCTCTCTCTCGTCTCGTCTCCCTCCTCCCTCCCTCTCTGTCTGTCTGTGCCTCTAGCCCCCCCCCCTCCACCCCCACCCCTCGTCTGCTGCCCCCTCCCTGCCCCCCCCCTCCACCCCCTCGTCTGCTGCCCCCTCCCTGCCCCCCCCCCCTCCTCTCTCTCTCCGCCTGTCACGACTCGCGTCACTGCGGCACTGACGACCTAATCCCGGGCGAGTCACACGAGCCGAGACCGAGGGGGGGGGGGCAAAGGGGGGGGGGGGGGGCAAAGGGGGGGAGGGGGGGGTGGGGGAGGGGGGGGGCGGGGGGAAGAGGTGTGTGGTGAAGGTTTACGTGAGTATGCGAGTGTTGTATTGTGTGTGTGTTCGTGTGTGCTCGCTAACAGCACTTGCCCCTACAGTCTGTTACAGGCCATACGGGGGATCTTTGTCTTTGTGTCTGCTTGCTCTTCTTGTATCCCTCTCCCCAACTCCTCTTCCTCCTCGTGTGCGTGCACACACACGGACACACACACACACACGAACACACACACACACGAACACACACACACACGAACACACACGAACACACACACACGAACACACACACACGAACACACACACACACACGAACACACAGACACAAACACACAGGCACACGAACACACACACACGAACACACACACACACACGAACACACACACACACGAACACACACGAACACACACACACGAACACACACACACGAACACACACACACACACGAACACACAGATACAAACACACAGGCACACGAACACACACACACGAACACACACACACAAACGAACACACACACACGAACACACACACACACGAACACACACACAGGTATACACTTTCATTGGTGCTCGCTAACAGCACTTGCCCCAACAGTCTGTTACAGGCTATACGGGTGATCTTTTTTGTGTGCGTGCGGGGAGCGGTCAACACCAGTGACGATTATCTGAAACGGTCCTGGGCCTCCCCTAGGTCGACTCAGCCTCAAATGAGAACCCGGGGTGTGTAAAACATCGTCACTAGGGAGACAAAGGCGTGCGGGCGTGGTGTTGGCCACCCACCCCCTTCATAGGTGCTGCTCGCTAACAGCACCTGCCCCAACAGTCGGTGCAGGCTATACGGGGGATCTTTGTCTTTGTTGCGTGTGTTTGTCTCTGAATGTGTGTCCTCATCGGTGGTGCATCAGCCGGTGATCTCAGTCAGTCGACCCGTGGCACCTGCTGGGTCTGCCCCGTGACCTCGTGCCAGCGGGCGTTCGACACTTCACGTGGCCTCAACGTGCACCTAGCCTGGCACAAGCGTCGTGGTGACGTCACCGTCACTTAGTGGCCAATGGTGGTTGTTGTTGTCTTCATCGGTGCATCTCGCCAACAGCACTTGTCCCAACAGTCTGTCGCAGGCTACACGGGGCATCTTTGTAGTTGCGCGTGAGTCAGTGGGGGTAGGGAGCGGTGGCGCAGTGGTTAGCGCCATGCGCTACGAACCCGGCCACCCGAAGTCGATTCCCGCTCACGGCGACCAAACAGCCAGTGGCGATTATCTGAACCGGGGCCTCCCCTAGGCCGACTCAGCTTCATTTGCTCTACAGCCAGATAATACGACAAATCGTTAACTTTAAACACCCAGTCGTTCGTAAAAGTTGCAGGCGGTATAGTACTATAGTAATAGAGCAAGTGCAGAATCACTGAACCGAAATTGATAGCTTGAAAGCATCTTCTTGGTTCTTTCGGTAAAGTCACGCAGAAGGGAGATAATAAAATGATAAAAATAAAACATAATTAAATAATAATACAATTCTCACGACGTTTCGGCCACAACGCAAGCAGCCGTCCTCAGGTGAAGAACATGTCTGTCGGAAAGACAGCGTCTGAATGATCGAAATTTAACTTGAAATCATTTAACGCGGGGCCCTTGAAAGTGCGGGGGTCCCGTGGCAAGTGAAGCGACTTTCGCTAACGAGGATCATCCGGCACTGGGTATCACCAAATCCGGAGGGGGGGACCAAAAAGTCTCCAAGCGGTCTCCTCCCCGTGTGGGTTTGGCGGCTGGGATCGGTTCGGACCTCGTGCCGACCAGGAGGGGGGAGGGGCTCTCTGTGCCCCGGGTTCGCTTCTGCAGTTGGGGGGAGGGGGGACGAACCACGTGGTTCGGGACTTGGAACCCCGGGGAAGCGACGCTTCCATCGACTCGGCGTTGTGCATCGGCAGTGACCCCCCCGCCCGTACGTGACGCAGAACAGGTGCCTGCGTCACGTGGGAGCCGGGGGAGGGGAGGGAGGGATGGAGGAGGGAGGGGGCTGCTGGATATTTCCAGTGGAAAATTCATCAAACAAAAACTGCGCGTTCCACGTGATCCGCCAGAGCCCCCACCCCCTCAACTCCCCCCCCCCTCGCTCAGTGAGCCCCCCCCCCCTCAAGCCCCCCCCCCCCTAAAGCCCCCGCGACCTCGAACGCGGATTTCCGCGTGGAGGTGAAGGATTGAACTTTGCCGATTTGGTTCGGCACGGACGCGTGGAAAAGTTCTTCTACACCCGAGAGGGAGAGACATGGAGAGAGAGAGGGAGGGAGAGTGGGAGAGTGAGTGAGTGAGAGAGTGATACAGAGAGAGAGAGAGAGGGAAGGGGTAAGGAGAGCAGAGCGTGACATCTTTCGTGAAATATTTCATTTAAAAAGGGAGGGGGGGGGGTGACATAAAGCAAAGCATTAACAACAAACCGAAATGATGAACGAAGCAAAGTGCCGACTACACCGAACATCTTCTTGTTTACTCTGATCGTAAAAAAGAGAGTGAGAGAGAGTGAAAGAGATGAAGACAGGGAGAGAGAGAGAGGGAGACGACTCCAAAACAAGCCGTGACATCTTCTTGGTTCTTTCGGTAAAGTCACGTAGAAGGGAAATAATAAAATAATAAAAATTAAACATTATTAAATCATACAATTCTCACGACGTTTCGGCCACAACGCAAGCAGCCGTCCTCAGGTGAAGAACAGGTCTGTGGCCGAAACGTCGTGAGAATTGTATTTTATTATGTTTTTTTTTATTATTTTATTATTTCCCTTCTACGTGACTTTACCGAAAGAACCAAGAAGATGAATCCCTGCAGTCACGAAAGCTTTAAATCGAAAGCCGTGACATCTACCGGCGGATTGGAATCCTCCCCCGCCCCACAACCACCACCACCAGCATCCTCCTCTCCCCGCGATGTAGCGATCCGCCCAGCACACAGACCGATCTCACCGCTCCATCTCCCACGGTGGACGACGCGTCCTCTCTCGACGCGCGTTACATTCATTGGCTGCCACTGCGCGATCACCTCTCAGTCTGGGTCAGCTGAAGCCTCATCACGTGACCACTCAGAACCCGCCCATACAGAACCCTCGTCTCATCCCATACAGAACCCTCATCCCATACAGAACCCTTATCCCATACAGAACCCTCATCCCATACAAAACCCTCGTCTCATCCCATACAGAACCCTCATCCCATACAGAATCCTCATCTCATCCCATACAGAACCCTCATCCCATACAGAACCCTCATCCCATACGGAATTCACGTCTCATCCCATACAGAACCCTCATCCCATACAGAACCCTCTTCACGTCCCATACAGAACCCTCATCTCATCCCATACAGAGCCCTTGCATCATCCCATACAGAACCCTCAACGCATACAGAGCACTCATCCCATACAGAACCCTCTTCTCATCCCATACAGAACTCTCATCCCACACAGAGTGTGAACCTCTCCGCGCCGTGTGCCGTCTCACGACGCCGGGCAAGGCGCTCCCCAGGCCGCCTCGCATCCTTCTCCTCCTGCTGCTGATGCTGCTGCTACTGCTGCTGCTACTACTGCTGCTGCTGATGCTGCTGATGCTGCTGCTGCTACTACTGCTGCTGCTGCTGATGCTGCTGATGCTGCTGATGCTGCTACTACTGCTGCTGCTGCTGATGCTGCTGCTGCTACTACTGCTGCTGCTGCTGCTGCTGATGCTGCTGCTGCTACTACTGCTGCTGCTGCTGATGCTGCTGATGCTGCTGATGCTGCTACTACTGCTGCTGCTGCTGCTGATGCTGCTGCTGCTACTGCTGCTGCTACTACTGCTGCTGCTGATGCTGCTGCTGCTACTACTGCTGCTGCTGCTGCTGCTGATGCTGCTGCTGCTGATGCTGCTGATGCTGCTGATGCTGCTACTACTGCTGCTGCTGCTGCTGCTGCTGCTGATGCTGCTGCTGCTGATGCTGCTGATGCTGCTGATGCTGCTGATGATGCTGCTGCTGCTGCTGATGCTGCTACTACTGCTGATGCTGCTGCTGCTGATGCTGCTGATGCTGCTGATGCTGCTGATGCTGCTGATGCTGCTACTACTGCTGCTGCTGCTGCTGATGCTGCTGATGCTGCTGATGCTGCTGATGCTGCTACTACTGCTGCTGCTGCTGCTGATGCTGCTGCTACTACTGCTGATGCTGCTGCTGCTGATGCTGCTGATGCTGCTGATGCTGCTACTACTGCTGATGCTGCTGCTGATGATGCTGCTGATGCTGCTGATGCTGCTGATGCTGCTACTACTACTGCTGTTGCTGCTGATGCTGCTGCTACTACTGCTGATGCTGCTGCTGCTGATGCTGCTGATGCTGCTGATGCTGCTACTACTACTGCTGCTGCTGCTGATGCTGCTGCTACTACTGCTGATGCTGCTACTACTGCTGATGCTGCTGCTGATGATGCTGCTGATGCTGCTGATGCTGCTGATGCTGCTACTACTACTGCTGCTGCTGCTGATGCTGCTGCTGCTCCTGCTCCTCTGCCGATGCACGGGAAGAGCCCCTCTCGCGAGACATCGCTCAGCGTGTTGTCGCAGCCGAGTGTGATTGAGAGTGTGAGTGAGAGTGTGATTGATTGAGAGTGTGAGTGAGAGTGTGAGTGAGAGTGTGATTGAGTGAGAGTGTGAGTGAGAGTGTGAGTGAGAGTGTGAGTGAGAGTGTGAGTGAGAGTGTGATTGATTGAGAGTGTGAGTGAGAGTGTGAGTGAGAGTGTGATTGAGTGAGAGTGTGAGTGAGAGTGTGAGTGAGAGTGTGAGTGAGAGTGTGAGTGAGAGTGTGATTGATTGAGAGTGTGAGTGAGAGTGTGAGTGAGAGTGTGATTGAGTGAGAGTGTGAGTGAGAGTGTGAGTGTGTTTGAGAGTCTGATTGAGTGAGAGTGTGAGTGAGAGTGTGAGTGAGAGTGTGAGTGAGAGTGTGAGTGAGAGTGTGATTGAGAGTCTGAGTGAGAGTGTGAGTGAGAGTGTGAGTGAGAGTGTGATTGATTGAGAGTGTAATTGAGAGTGTGAGTGAGAGTGTGATTGAGAGTGTGAGTGAGAGTGTGATTGATTGAGAGTGTGAGTGAGAGTGTGAGTGAGAGTGTGATTGAGTGAGAGTGTGAGTGAGAGTGTGAGTGAGAGTGTGAGTGAGAGTGTGATTGATTGAGAGTGTGATTGAGAGTGTGAGTGAGAGTGTGATTGAGAGTGTGAGTGAGAGTGTGATTGATTGAGAGTGTGAGTGAGAGTGTGAGTGAGAGTGTGATTGAGTGAGAGTGTGAGTGAGAGTGTGAGTGAGAGTGTGAGTGAGAGTGTGTTTGAGAGTCTGATTGAGTGAGAGTGTGAGTGAGAGTGTGAGTGAGAGTGTGAGTGAGAGTGTGTTTGAGAGTCTGATTGAGTGAGAGTGTGAGTGAGAGTGAGAGTGTGAGTGAGAGTGTGAGTGTGATTGAGAGTGCGATTGAGAGTGTGATTGAGTGAGAGTGTGAGTGAGAGTGTGAGTGAGAGTGTGATTGATTGAGAGTGTGAGTGAGAGTGTGAGTGAGAGTGTGAGTGAGAGTGTGAGTGAGAGTGTGATTGAGAGTGTGATTGAGAGTGTGAGTGAGAGTGTGATTGAGAGTGTGAGTGAGAGTGTGAGTGAGAGTGTGATTGAGAGTGCGATTGAGAGTGTGATTGAGTGAGAGTGTGATTGAGTGAGAGTGTGATTGAGTGAGAGTGTGATTGAGTGAGAGTGTGATTGAGAGTTTGCGATACACAGGATCGCGTGTGTCCTTGAGGCAGCGGTGTCGTCGTGGTCAGCGCTACGCTGCGCTACGAACCCGGCCCACCGAGAGTTCGATTGCTGCTCGCGGCCAACACCGGCGACAATGATTTGAATCGGTTTTGGGCCTCCCCTAGGTCGACTCAGCCTCAAATGAGTACCTGGTGCGGTGTAAACATCGCCACTGGGGGATACAAAGGCGGTCGGGCGTGGTGCTGGCCACCGACCCACTCGCGTGCCGTACTGGCATTAAATAGGTGTTCGCTAACAGCACTTGCCCCCAAAGTCTGTTCAGTTTCTAGGAGACCTTTGTCTTTATGTGTGTGAGAGTGTAAGGGTGTGTGATTGAGAGTGAGCGCGTGATTAAGAGTGTGTCTCAACAGAGAAACAGGGAGAGGGGTGAGTGTTTGTATGATTGAGAGAGCGAGCGAGCGAGCGTGTGTGTGAGCGTGAGAGTGTGTGTTTGTGCATGAGAGTGTTGGTAAGTGTGCGCGTGTATTTGTGAATGTGAGAGGGTGGGAGCGTGTGTGTGTGTGAGGGGCTGGGAGTGTGCTTATGTCTGAGAGAGCGTGAGAGAGTGTGCATATAAGAGACTCTGTGTGTGGATGTGTGAGTGAGAGGGTGAGTGAGAGGGTGAGTGAGTGTGTGTGAGAGTGGGGAGCGGTGGTGTAGCGGTTAGCGCGCTGCGCTACGAACCCGGCGACCCGAGTTCGATTCCCGCTCACGGCTAGCACCAGTGACGATTATCTGAACCGGCCCTGGGCCTCCCCTAGGTCGACTCAGCCTCAATTGAGTACCTGGTGCTACGTGTAACAAAAAATTGCCACTTAGGGAGACAAAGGCGGCCGGGCGTGGCGAAGGCCACCCACCCCCTCGCGCGCCATTCCAGCCTTCATAGGTGCTGCTGCTCGCAGCGCTTGTCCCAACAGTTGGGTTGTGACCTTTGTGCCCACTCACCCACTCACCCACTCACTCACCTGTTGTCCACTCACTCATCCACCCACTTATCCACCCACTCACTCACTCACCGACCTATTCACCCACCCACTCACTCACCTGTTGTCCACCCACTCACTCACCCACCCACTCGCTCACTCACTCACCCACCCACTCACTCACCTGTTGTCCACTCACTCACTCACCCACTCACCTGTCGTCCTCTCAGCGAAGCTGTCCGCCCGCCGGTGATCCATCGTGGCCACGTGACGCGATCTCCCTGCGAGCGACACAGAGAGAGAGAGAACGAGCAGCTGTGATGTACAAAGACAAAGATCCCCCGGGTAGCCTTTTGTCTTTGGGGCCGTCCATAAATGACGTCACGCGATTTTGGACGATTTTGACCCCCCCCCCATCGTCACACGGCATCAAAAAAAGTCAGACCCCCCTCAGATATGACGTCACAAAGCTCTGCCCCCCCTCCCAAAAAAAAAACATGCTTCGAATCGCTTTAAACTATTGTCATTGTAGTGCGTATTTAATGTGGCGCTGCACTCTGATGTTGTAGGAGAAAACATTTATTAAAAAGTCTATTTAATTAAGTAGAACGTGTTGTCTATATTTATTTAAGTTGCGCATTTTGATGTGACGTCACATTTCTCAAACAACCCCCCCCCCCCCGCTCTAGGGGGGTTGGGTCAGACAAATGTCTGACCCAACCCCCCTAGGTGCGTGACGTCATTTATGGACGGCCCCTTTTGTCTGATGTTCCACACAGGTAACGGTTCTGGTCTTCGCCGCTGTTACTGCTTCGTGGTACAGCCAAACTTGCTGTTGCCATCACCGGCCACGTGTCACGGTGGTCAAATCGTAAAATCGTCGCGGGTTAACTCTCCAACACACACCGCTGTGCTGAACGCGTTACTCATTGGTACGTTTTGTTCACGTGACATCCCCTTACTAATTGCCCGTGTCGGGTGGTGGTGGGTTAAACGACACATTTATATTTACGCGATCTGGGCTTATTGTGAATCATATTGGTCGCGAAAGCCTACGAAGTGTGAAACGGCTCATCAAAATATACAGAGGCTCTCCTCGCTATACGTTGCAGATGCGTTCCAAAAGACGGGGCACACAAAGGAGAACCCGCACGAGTAGACGGGCTGCATGCCGAGTAGCGCACACAGTACACACACAGTACACACACAGTACACACACAGTGCACACACAGTACACACACAGTACACACACAGTACACACACAGTGCACACACAGTACACACACAGTGCACACACAGTGCACACACAGTACACACACAGTACACACACAGTGCACACACAGTGCACACACAGTACACAGTACACACAGCACACAGTGCACACACAGTGCACACACAGTGCACACACAGTGCACACACAGTACACACACAGTACACACACAGTGCACACACAATACACACACACAGTACACACACAGTGCACACACAGTACACACACAGTACACACACACACAGCACACACACAGCACACAGTACACACACAGTACACACACAGTACACACACAGTATACACACAGTACACACACAGTACACACACAGTACACACACACAGTACACACACAGCACACACACACAGTACACACACAGTACACACACAGTACACACACAGTACACACACACAGTACACACACAGCACACACACACACACAGTACACACACACACACAGTACACACACACACAGTACACACAGTACACACACAGTGCACACACAATACACACACACAGTACACACACACAGTACACACACAGTACACACACACAGTACACACGCAGTACACACACAGCACACACACAGTACACACAGCACACAATACACACAGTACACACAGCACACAATACACACAGTACACACAGTGCACACACACACAGCACACACAGTACACACACACAGTTCACACACAGTACACACACAGTACACACGCACAGTACACACACACAGTACACACACAGTACACACACAGTACACACACAGTACACACATAGTACACGCACACAGTACACAGCGCAAAGTACACAGCACACACGCAGTACACACACACAGTACACACACACAGTACACACACACAGTACACACACACACACAGTACACACACACACAGTACACACACACAGTACACACACACAGTACACACACACAGTACACACACACAGTACACACACAGTACACACACACAGTACACACATAGTACACGCACACAGTACACACAGCACACACACACACAATACACACAGTACACACAGTGCACACACACACAGCACACACAGTACACACACACAGTTCACACGCACAATGTTATCCCATATCCGACCGACAAAGCCGCACGTCGAATGAATCCAAACCGAATAATGGAACGAATTGTGGCTATTTAATAGGTTAGCCTCGCACAAACCCTACCCGCATCAAGCAAGCCAAACTTGAATATACGCAACAAAGATAAAGACCCCCCGTCTAGCCTCAACAGACTGTTGGGGCAAGTGCTGTTAGCGAGCAGCACCCAGTGGTGATTTTTTAATACACCGCACCAGGTACTCATTTGAGGCTGAGTCGACCTAGGGGAGGCCCAGGACCGGTTCAAATAATCGTCACTGGTGTTGGCCGTGAGCGGGAATCGAACTCGGGTCGCCGGGTTCGTAGCGCAGCGCGCTGACCGCTGCACCACCGCTCCCCACAAAATATACGCACAAACGCATACACCAACACACGAATACATAGGCATACGCACATACATGAACATACACACTCACACTGTCTGTCGCGAGTGCACAGTACAGCTGAGGAATAAGGGCCAATTGTCCCGGTGATCAATAGCCTGCGCCAGCGAACCCATGATAGGTTATTGATCACCTCTGCATGCAGCCGATAAATCAGTAACGATAATATAATGGGCAGAGTCGGCGATAATCTGCGGTCAATCGACAATTGATGGCAATTTCCACTCTTTGCCATCGATTGCCGGCTCCATCAGTCACCGCCGTGTCCGTGCGTGTGCACGTTGAAACTTTTTTTCGCACCGTACCCAGCAGCACGTGATCATCGGAGGCGCGGGGGAGGGACAGCGAACTGCATGCGAAGAGCAGTTCGGAAAGAAATGAGTTGCCAATCAAGATCGGAAACAAGTAAACCCGTAAAAACAAAGTTTTTCACTATAAATCCTTTATATGCGTGGCGGCTAGAGTCCTCTCGTCCTCTGGCTTGAGATGGCTGCCACCTATGGGTCAGATGATTGTCTGCCAGTATTAAGCAATTGGTAATTGAATATTTAATTTGTTTTCCCTAAACAGTGTAAAATTTTGGGAATTTCTTTTCACGAAAATTAATTGTCTCGCACAACGAGTCTGTGTGGAAAATGTCAGCTCGATTGGATCACGGGAAGTGGGTTCAAAAACGACCGAAAGATTTGCACGGTCGTAAGCAAGCAAGCAAGCAAGCACGCAAGCAAGCAAGCACGCAAGCAAGCAAGCAAGCGAACTTAATATAAAGGATTTAAAAAAGATGCGTTCATTGATCGTCGATTAATTAGAATGACGCCTCGGACGATCGCCACTGCTGCTAAAGGATCGCAAGGCGGTTTAGTGGGGGCGATGACGTCACAGATCAATACCCGTCATCGGTAACCGCGTTGTAAGGGGCGATATCGACACGCGATCGTTTCCGGTTATCGGTGATCGATGACGAATATAACCTGTAATCCACAACGCAGGTTTTGTTGTTGTGAGATCGCGTAAATATGTAAATGTGTCGTGAAACCCGCCACCACCCGACACAGCCAAAGGTTTGTCACGTGAACAGATCGTGGCCAATTCGTCACTAGTACAGCACTAGTGTGCAGTGTATAGTGTAGTGTATAGTAGTGTAGTGTATTGTGGTATTGTGTAGTGTATAGTGTAGTGTACGAGTACAGCACTAGTGTGCAGTGTATAGTGTAGTGTATAGTAGTGTAGTGTATTGTGGTATTGTGTAGTGTATAGTGTAGTGTACTAGTACAGCAGCAGCGCCGTTGTGTGTTGGAGAGCCAAGCAGCAACATTTAAAATCCGAGTTCGACGTTTCGCAACGAATCACAACCAGCTTCATCAGGCGACAGCCAGATTTATGGAGAAGTCCGCCCGTAAAGATTCTTGGCAAAGAATCGCCAACGATCATCAGTCACGAGGCTTCGTAATCGTTACCGATGTAACCGCTCGATAAATAATCGATTAGCGATCTGTGCGAGGTGTGGATGTTAACAGATTTCACACCGAACCATCTCTCGCTCGCGCGCTCTCTCTCTCCCACACACGCGTGTGCCGGTGATGTCCGCGTCTTCTTCGAACACTGGGGGAGCCGGACAAGCCCCCCTTTCTCTGTACCAGCGTGGACGGCACCCCTCGTGTTCACCTTCTGAAGCGCTCGCTCGTCACCGTGGCGTGCGCGATGACCACCACCACCACCACCACGTGGCTTTTACTTTGTGTCGTGCGCGGCGCATTTAGCGCCACTGCGCCTGTGGATTTATAGTGTTTGCGGTTTGGTTGCTGGTGACTTTGTGTGTACTTCGTATCGGAATCGCCTGCAGTGCTGTTGCAATAAAAGTTGTTCAAAAGTCAAAAAGTCTCTCTCTCCGAGACACTCAGCTCAATGAAGCGCGCGAAGTCGGGAGAGAAAGAATTACTCTCTTTCTAATCTCTCTCTAAACTCCCTCTAAACTCTCTCTAAACTCTCTCATCAGGTATAATCTCCTCCGCCCCCCCCCCCTTGCGTGGGGGGCGGGGGGGTCTGGGGGTTGGGGGGGGGTCTGGGGGTGGGGGGGTAACGAGGGGATGGTAACGGTCACCGTCACTGTAATCGCGTTACTCGTTACTGTAATCGCGTTACTCATCACTGTAATCGCGTTACTCGTTACTGTAATCGCGTTACTCGCCGCGTTACATGTAATAATATATTATTTTATTATGTTTCATTTTTGTTATTTTATTACTTCCCTTCTACGTGACTTTACCGAAAGAACCAACAACATGAATCCCTGCAGTCACGAAAGCTTTAAATCGAAAATTAAACTCATCATCATCATCATCATCGGCGGCGGCGGCGACGTTTCGAGGGTTGGGGGGGGGGCGAGTGGGGCCGAGGAGCCGGGCTCACTGCCCGCAGGGGCAGGATTAGGCCGCGGGGGGGGGGGGGGCACCGCGGGAGGGGGGGGGGCACCGCGGGAGGGGGGGGCACCGCGGGAGGGGGGGCACCGCGGGAGGGGGGGGGGCACCGCGGGAGGGGGGGGGGCACCGCGGGAGGGGGGGGCACCGCGGGAGGGGGGGGCACCGCGGGAGGGGGGGGCACCGCGGGAGGGGGGGGGGCACCGCGGGAGGAGTCGATCCGTGGCCAGTCGCCTCCTGCACGACGGGCCCCCTAATCAGGGGCACGTGCGCCGCGCTCAATCGGGACCCCCCCACGGCGCGCGCGTGCGTGCATCTGTCCCCCCCCCCACCACTACTACTAACCCTCCCTCCCCCCACCACTAATCCCCCCCCCCACCCAAACTAACCTCCCCCCCACAACCGCTCCAGCCCCGCCTCTGACCCCCCCCCCCACCACCACCACTACCCCCCCCCACCCAGACCTCGCCTATAGTTCGTAGCTAATCAGCATCACTTCTGGATACATTCACTCGCGGGATTTACTGCCTAAGCGAAATCTCAGAGGCGGGCACGGCGAGTGCGGTGTGAGTGTTGTGTGCGGTACAGGTGTGTGTGTGTGTCTACACAGGTGTGTGTGTGTCTACACAGGTGTGTGTGTTCTCCAGGTGTGTGTGTGTGTCTACACAGGTGTCAGTGTTGTGTGCGGTACAGGTGTGTGTGTGTGTCTATACAGGTATGTGTGTGTCTATACAGGTGTGTGTGTGTGTCTATACAGGTGTGTGTGTGTGTTCTCCAGGTGTGTGTGTGTGTCTATACAGGTGTGAGTGTTGTGTGCGGTACAGGTGTGTGTGTGTGTGTCTACACAGGTATGTGTGTCTACACAGGTGTGTGTGTGTGCTCTACACCGGTGTGTGAGTGTGTGTGTGTCTACACAGGTGTGTGTGTGTTTACACAGGTGTGTGTGTGTGTTCTGTACAGGTGTGTGTGTGTGTGTGTTTACACAGGTGTGTGTGTGTCTACACAGGTGTGTGTGTGTGTGTCTACACAGGTGTGTGTGTGTGTTCTGTACAGGTGTGTGTGTGTGTGTGTTTACACAGGTGTGTGTGTGTCTACACAGGTGTGTGTGTGTGTTCTGTACAGGTGTGTGTGTGTGTGTGTGTTTACACAGGTGTGTGTGTGTGTGTCTACACAGGTGTGTGTGTGTTTACACAGGTGTGTGTGTGTCTACACAGGTGTGTGTGTGTGTGTACACACAGGTGTGTGTGTGTGTGTTCTGTACAGGTGTGTGCACGAGTGCGCCGTGCAACGGTGAATGCACTGCGCTACGAACGCGGCGACCCGGGCGTCGATTCCATCACCGGTGACGAGGGATTGAACCGATCCCACCCGGTTCGGCGGCGCCGCCATCGATCGCGTCCCCACGGCTCGCGATTAAAAACGAATTTAAGAGGTCGACGTTTCGGGCAACGGCCCTTGTTCTCAGCACCTCGAGAGGCGGCAGAATGTGGATGGAGTTCCGAGAAGAATGGAAATTCGCTGCGCCGGTATTTGATTTTGCAACAAAAGGTGTGGCTATGAGATGTTAACTACCTCGCTTGGTACGCAGGAGGTCGTGGGTTCGATCCTGATCCTGACGCCTGCTGCTGTATATTTGGAGTCTGCGTGTCTCTCTCTCTCTCATCATCATCACGGTGGCTATGAGATGTTAACTACCTCGCTTGGTACGCAGGAGGTCGTGGGTTCGATCCTGATCCTGACGCCTGCTGCTGTATATTTGGAGTCTGCGTGTCTCTCTCTCTCTCATCATCATCACGGTGGCTATGAGATGTTAACTACCTCGCTTGGTACGCAGGAGGTCGTGGGTTCGATCCTGATCCTGACGCCTGCTGCTGTATATTTGGAGTCTGCGTGTCTCTCTCTCTCTCATCATCATCACGGTGGCTATGAGATGTTAACTACCTCGCCTGGTATGCAGGAGGCCGTGGGTTCGATCCTGATTCTGACGCCCGCTGCTGTATATTTGGAGCTTGCACGATCGCTTAGACTTGTATCCAGGTTCTCCGCTTTTTCTCACCGCACCTCGAAACGCGCATTCAGAGTATTTGGCCGCTCTAAACGTCCACGTGATCGTGAGCCACTTCCGTTGAGCCATCGTTTGTGGTAGCCAAGGTCGATTCAGAAAAAAAGAACCACGATATGAAGATCAGCGGGCCTGGTACAATCAAACATCGTTTATAGTTTTCATGAGTCCCTGGGCAGGAACATGAAACGTTGGTATCAGATAAGGGTAGCAACAACGCGATTTTGACCGATTTATTTACGTGGCTAATGACAGTGTTTAACCGCGATAATCCTACTAATTGCAAGTGGTTATCAGGTAAGTCGCTGTTGTTGTTGTTTATTGTTGGGCGGGGGGGGGGCACAGAGAGGAACTGGAACGGCTCAGGTGATAATGCCCCAGGTGCTACCACCCGGTGAACACGGAGACAGCGTCTCTTACCACTAATGATACTAATAATTAATAATGAATGTTTTTCGGGTTATGTTCTCTGTGTGTGTTGATTGTTGTGTTTTGATTGATTCACGTTGTGATCTCTGTGTGTGTGAATGTTGTGTTTTGGTTGATTCACGTTGTGATCTCTGTGTGTGTGAATGTTGTGTTTTGATTGATTCACGTTGTGATCTCTGTGTGTGTGAATGTTGTGTTTTGGTTGATTCACGTTGTGATCTCTGTGTGTGTGAATGTTGTGTTTTGGTTGATTCACGTTGTGATCTCTGTGTGTGTGAATGTTGTGTTTTGATTGATTCACGTTGTGATCTCTGTGTGTGTGAATGTTGTGTTTTGATTGATTCAAGTTGTGATCTCTGTGTGTGCATGTTGTGTTTTGATTGATTCACGTTGTGATCTCTGTGTGTGTGAATGTTGTGTTTTGGTTGATTCACGTTGTGATCTCTGTGTGTGTGAATGTTGTGTTTTGATTGATTCAAGTTGTGATCTCTGTGTGTGTGAATGTTGTGTTTTGGTTGATTCACGTTGTGATCTCTATGTGTGTGAATGTTGTGTTTTGGTTGATTCACGTTGTGATCTCTATGTGTGTGAATGTTGTGTTTTGATTGATTCAAGTTGTGATCTCTGTGTGTGTGAATGTTGTGTTTTGATTGATTCACGTTGTGATCTCTGTGTGTGTGATTGTTGTGTTTTGGTTGATTCACGTTGTGATCTCTGTGTGTGTGAATGTTGTGTTTTGTTTGATCCATGTTGTGAGTTCTGTGTGTGTAAATGTTGTGTTTTGATTGATTCACGTTGTGATCTCTGTGTGTGTGAATGTTGTGTTTTGATTGATTCACGTTGTGATCTCTATGTGTGTGAATGTTGTGCTTTGATTGATCCATGTTGTGAGTTCTGTGTGTGTGAATGTTGTGTTTTGATTGATTCACGTTGTGATCTCTCTGTGTGTGAATGTTGTGTTTTGAGTGATGCATGACCTTGCCATTCGGAACACGACCCCGGAGCGTGCAGTTGTTTTTGTTAATGGCCCACGTGTCAGTGTTTGTTGTTGCTGTAACCAGGAGTCTATGATGTAACCTGCAGCCCCCACCCCACCACCCCCACCCCTTCTGGAATCGAAAATGTAAACGAATTTGCCCAATGGAGTTTGATCTGTGCCACAACGAGTAGAGAACGCACGTCAATAGTGAAACCGACACCTCGGGATCGATTTGTGATCCAACTCTCACATGTTCGCTCCGTGCACAACGAGACAACGCACCTCAGATGAACACGGTTTGCTACGTACGGTGCGATAGAAGTTCAACATGCATACAGTGCAACACGCCTGTGTTTTCACGTATATCTACAGTCGCGTAAATATATTTAAGTATTTTTTTTTACACATTCCATTAGCCACACGGCCTTGGGGGAGTGCATCATGTCGGCAGTGCTGATTGGTTCATTACGAGCAAAAGAAAAACACTAGACCGGTTTCGACATTCAGTGTCTCATCAGCAGTGTCAGCCTCGCTTGAACCAACTCTGGTCGAACCGCCCAGATGTCCATAGACATGGGCCCGAGTTGGGTGCAAAACCACATTGCGCATGGACACAATGCAATCATACTCGTTGGTTCTTTCGGTAAAGTCACGTAGGTGAAAATAAAACAAATAAAAAATAAAATGAAAAATACAAACAACTAAATAAAATCACGACGTTTCGGAGCCAACACACAGGTTGTCACACCTGATGACGGAAGCTCGTGTTGCCTACGAAACGTCGTGATTTAATTAAGTAATTTATTTTATTATTTTATCATGATTTTTTTTTCACCTCCGTGACTTTACCGAAAGAACCACCAAAGAATATGTATCCTTGCAGTCACGAAAACTTCAAATCTAGAACATTGCAATCATTGGCGGCGTTGTGGCTTAAATCAGTTACGCGCTGAATCCGCAGACAACGCGTCACCTCGCTCGCTGGCGGGCGGGCAGTCGTCCACTCGTCACTCTTCTATCGCAATCAACGAGCAAATTCGCTCGTTGATTGCTCGACCCGCGTTGAGGACTCGGCGTCTACCAGACGCGGACCGTGTCGTGTCGTCCACCACAGTCCAAGTTACAACAACAGACTCACGCACTGACTCAGCCACCCACCCACCCGCCTGCTCACTCACCCACCCACAAACTCACGCAAGGATAAAGACAAATATAAAGAGACCCCGTATAACCTTGCCATACCGTTGGGACAACTCACACACCCGCCCACTCATCTACTCACCCACGTACTCACTCACCCATCCACCCACCCACCCACCTGCTCACTCACCCACCCACCCACCCACTCATCCACTCACTCACTCACTCACCCACCTAACCAAGCGCTGACTCACCCTCTAAATCACCCACTCACCCACTCACTCGCCCCACTCAAGCACCCACTCACTCACCCATTCACTCCCCAACTCACCCAACCACCCACTCACCGCACTGCAGGTCACCTCACGTCTATTTCTGCTGTTTCCCACGCGTGTTGCTCCACTTTGTAATTCCCCTTCCCAACAACCACCACCACCACAACCACCACCACCACCACAGTCATCGTCACCACCACCGCCTCTCTTCCCTAAGCTCTTTCAACAATGGCCTTGGCTCAATGCACGTACCGCCTTACTCTTTCACCCCTTGACAACGGAGGCGGTGCTATTTGTTGCTGGCCGTTCGGCGGGATGCGTTTGGGGCCCATGTGGCTCCGCAACTGGTAAGCGAGAGAGAAGAGACCCAACACCTAACACGAAATGCTCGACGTTTTTTCTTGGGCCATCGCGAATATTGCCACGTGCAAACCTCCCGCGAGACGGGGCCCACAATCTCGACTCGACGCGTCGACGAGACTCCGCGCGGCCACGTGTGTGTGAGAACGGGCTCCGTATTGGGATCAAGGCCTTCACATAGCAGTGGATAGATGATGGTGGTGGTGCTGGTGATGATGATCACTGGTCGGCCACCAAAATAACAAGAAGAGTCCATCTATATTAAGTTTTTTCGGTAAAGTCACGTAGGTAAAACATTAAAATGAATAAAGGTAAAATAAAATAAAAATCACGACGTTTTGGAGGCAACACAAGCTTCCGTCTTCACAGCTGTCGTGGCTGTGACGGTTCCACCTGAAGACGGAAGCTTGTGTTGCCTCCGAAACGTCGTGATTTATTTATTTATTTTACTTTTATTAATTTTAATGTTTTACCTACGTGACTTTACCGAAAAAACCTAAGAATATGAATCCTTGCAGTCACGAAAGCTTCAAATCTAGAGTCCATCTAGATTTGAAGTTTTCGTGACTGCAGGGATCCATACTCTTTGGTTCTTTCGGTAAAGTCACGTAGGTAGAAAATAAAATAAATTGAATCACGACGTTTCGGGCGCAACACAAGCGTCCATCATCAGGTGGGACACCCACAGCAATAAACAATTGCCGAAGTGATGTTATTCAGCAAATGTTTATTGCTGTGGTTGTCCCACCTGATGACGGACGCTTGTGTTGCGCCAAAAACGTCGTGATTTAATTTATTTTATACCGACGTGACTTTACCGAAAGAATCAAAGAGTAACAAGAAGAGCACAATTTTTTTTCGAATTCGGTAAAAAGTTCAATATTTCAAGAGCCGCGAGGCACTGTTGGTGAATGCGAGACGGTGGTTGTCCTGAGTGAAGAACGGTCACGAAGCAGTTCGTAGAAGAGCCGAACCCTGCCCACTGTAGACTGGACTCCCATGGTGAACTGGACTCCCATGGTGAACTGGACTCCCATGGTGAACTGGAGCCCCCATGGTGAACTGGACTCTCATGGTGAACTGGACTTCCACGGTAAACTGGACTTCCACGGTAAACTGAACTTCCATGGTAAACTGGACCCCATGGTAAACTGGACTTCCAAGTTAAACTGGACCTGAGCTCACAGCTATCCCTACTCGCATGGGCCACACACACCCGGGCCAGACTCACCCGGGCCAGACTCACCCGGGCCAGACTCACCCGGGCCAGACTCACCCGGGCCAGACTGACCCGGGCCAGACTGACCCGGGCCAAACGAACCCGGGCCAGACTCACCCGGGTCAGACTCACCCGGGCCAGACTCACCCGGGTCAGTTTTCAACAATTACAACGTCGCATTTTTGTTGCTGTTGTTGTTGTTGCTGCAGCGAACAAGCGAACAACGACAACGTTGCGTGTGTTTGTTGACCAAAACAAAGGGACGAGAGATTGACAATTGTGTTAATGGAGCTCTCTCGATAACATGACTCGATGTTGGAATCCGGCAACGTTCAACGCTCGGCAGGCACAGCCGTTCTTTGGTGAGTGCAGATGTTGGTGACAGAGACGCCACGAACGTGCGGGGGACATTCAGTGTCGTAAACGCTTGAGCACAAACGTGAACACGTCGCTTTGTTCAGCGCACAGTTGCTGGGGCAGTACAGCTGACGTGGGGGGGGGGGGGGGGGGCTCGCGAACTGCACTTGCCTCCACAGGCTATTGAGGCTACACGGGGGGGATCTTTGTCTCTATGTGTGCACGCCTTCGAGAGTGTGGGCGACGAGAGGAGTGGTGGGGCAGTGGTGAGCGCAGTGAGCTACGCATCGGACGACACAAGTTCGATTCCCGCTCGCGAGCTATAGCAGTGGCGGATGTGTGAACCGGTCCTGGGGACTCCTCCTCTAGGTCGACTCAGCCTCAAATGAGTACCTGGTGCGGTGGGTAAACATCGCCACTGGGGAGACAAAGGCGGCCGGGCGTGGTGCTGGCCACGCACCCCCTCACGTGCCGTGCGGCCTTCATTGGTGCTACTCCCCGACAGCACTTGCCCCAACAGCCTGTAAAGGCTATACGGGTGATCTTTGTTTGTGTGTCTACGTGAGTGAGGGCGACTCCGTGAGGGTGAATCTCGGAGCGTGGCGGGCCTCTGTCAGGGCGACTACAAGTGGGGGAGGGGGTGACACTGAGCGTGGGTGACTCTGCGTGGGGGGGGGTGACTACAAGGGGGATGGGTGACACTGAGCGTGGGTTGACTCTGTGTGTGGGGGGGGTGACTACAAGGGGGGGGGGGTGACTACAAGGGGGGGTGACACTGAGCGTGGGTGACTCTGTGGGGGAGGGGGGTGACTACAAGGGGGAGGGGGTGACTACAAGGTGGGGGGGTGACACTGAGCGTGGGTGACTCTGTGTGGGGGGGGGGGTGTGACTACAAGGGAGGGGGTGACTTTGTGGGGGAGGGGTGACTACAAGGGGGGAGGGGTGACTCTGTGGGGGGGGGGGGGCGGCAGCTGTCGGGGTTGATTCCCCCGCGCCCTCTCCCGCATTAGCGACGCGAGACGCTCACAAATCCACCATTTTGCTTTCGCATCACGCGCCCTCCATCACCCACAGCCCCCCCCAACTCTTCCATCACCACCCTCCCTCCCTCCCCCCTCCATCACCCAACACCCTTCACTCTCCCCCCACCCATCATCCCTCCCATCATTCACAGCCCCCAAGCCCCCCCTCCCATCAAACTGCATCGTCACACTCGGCCCCCCCCCCATCACGAACCTCTCATCCAAACTATTACACTTCCAATCACCCCCCCCCCGCCCTCCCCATCACCACCCCCATCACTCACATCCTCATCCGTCTTAACATCACCACCCCCATCACTCCCTCTCTCCCCCCCCCCATTCATCCCGACATCACCACCACCATCATCCCCATCCATCACTCCGGACCTGTCAACCCGACCCTCCTCCCCAGCCCCCCCACCCCGCCATCCCTGCTGCCCCCCCCCACCACCACCCTCTGGGTCACGGACCTCTGATAACGAGAATCATAATGGGGGGGGGGCGGGGTGGGGTGGGGGGGACGTTTCCCCCTCTACCCCCCCCCCCCCTTGCACCTCCAAGCCCTTAGCAGCTCCATTCCCGCGAGGCAGAGGGAAAGAGCAATCAGCACTCCCCCCCCCCCCCCAATTAACCCGAGCCCCCCCCCCCGCCACCAGCCCCGCCCCTCCCCGCTTTCATCCCTACCCCGCCCCCCTCCGTCCCTTGAGTCGCGTTTACAAATTAGAGGATAAATGACGAGGTAATGAGCGGCGCGGCGCGATGCATTGTGGTATGAAGAGAGGCATCGCCACGGCCCCGTCATCAATTACCCCCCTTCATCTTGCTCGCATCACTCCCCCGTCACGTGCCCATCACCCCCCCTCTTCCCCATCACTCCCCCATCACCCCCTCCCCCTCTTTCCCATCACTTCTCCATCACCCCCCCCCCCTCTTCCCCATCACTCCCCCATCACTCCCCCATCACTCCCCCATCACTCCCCTTCCTCCCACTCCCCATCACTCTCCATCACTCCCCCTCTTCCCCATCACTCCTCCGTCACTCCCCCATCACTCCCCCCCATCACTCCCCTTCTTCCCACTCCCCATCACTCCCCCCCATCACTCCCCTTCTTCCCACTCCCATCACTCCCCCCCATCACTCCCCTTCCTCCACTCCCCATCACTCCCCCATCACCCCCCCTCTACCCCATCACTCCCCATCACCCCTCCACTGACACCTACACAATCATCAGAATGATGACTTTACTCTCATCGTTTACTCATCGTAGGAAGAACACAGCAACCAAGTAGCGACAAAACACCGAACTATAAATAAACATCGGATTACACCGCAACTAAAACAACCATACTTCACCACTCTGGTCAATGCGGGTCGGTGAAGATGTCTCGCTCGATACTGGTGGTGGCCGTGGTCCGAATCACACGATTCAGACTTTGCATCTCTCGGTCATTAAAGAGCCCCCCCCCATCCCTCCCCCTAACACCCCCCCCATCCCTCCCCATGCCCCCCCCCCACAGTTTCCCCCCACTGCTCGTCACCCCTCCCCCCGCCCCCCTCGTCATCCCACTCTGCACTGTCTCACAAATCACGTCGAGATGCGGCTGAAAATAACGCGGGGGGAGGGGGGGGGCCCTGAGTGGAGGGGGTGGGGGCGAGGGTGGAGGGAGAAGGGGGGGGGCATATGACGATGTTGACCATGATGATGACAACTTGATGATTGTGATTATCATGAGGATATTGATCATGATATTGATGAGGATATTGATGAGGATATTGATGGTGGATGATGACATCGACGATAATATTGACGGTTATATGGATGACATTCATGAGGATAATGATGGTGTATCATGTTATTGATAACGATATTGATGATGATGATGATTTTGATGATGACATTAATGCAGCTATTAATGATGAAGATGATATTAATGAACGTATTCATGATAATGATGATTACATTGATGATATTGATCATATTGATGAGGATGATGATGATGCTGTGTGCGTTCAACATTTCAAGACTCCGGACAATCGAGACGGGCGCGAGTGAAGGACGCTGAACACGACAGGAGGCATGACGGTCAGGGTGGGGGCCCCCCCCCCGCTCCCCCGCCCGCCTCAATCCCCCAATCTCCCCCCAGCCCCGCCCCTCACCCACCAACTTCCCCCCCTCACCCCTCCCCCGCAAGTGTAATTTGCTTCAACGCTCAGGGTCAGGACACCTCTGTTACCAGCGGAACTAAACGAACGAGGGGGGGAAGGGGGGGGGGTGTTGGTGGGGGGGGGGGAGAAGGGGGGGTGGGTGTAAAGTTGGTGGAGGGGAGGGGCGGGGGGAGGGAGCTGTTCAAGGGGTCCAGGCAGGACAGAGACCCCCAGAGACACCCAGAGACAGACCCAGAGACAGACACTCACACAGAGACACCCAGAGACACCCAGAGACAGACACTCAGACAGAGACACCCAGAGACACCCAGAGACACCCAGAGACAGACACTCAGACAGAGACACCCAGAGACACCCAGAGACACCCAGAGACACCCAGAGACAGACACTCACAGAGAGACACCCAGAGACAGACACTCACACAGAGACACCCAGAGACAGACACTCACACAGAGACACCCAGAGACAGACACTCACACAGAGACACCCAGAGACAGACACTCACATAAAGACACCCAGAGACAGACACTCACACAGAGACACCCAGAGACAGACACTCACACAGAGACACCCAGAGACAGACACTCAGACAGAGACACCCAGAGACAGACACTCAGACAGAGACACCCAGAGACAGACACTCACGCAGAGACACCCAGAGACAGACACTCACGCAGAGACACCCAGAGACAGACACTCACACAGAGACACACAGAGACAAACACTCACACAGAGACACCCAGAGACAGACACTCACACAGAGACACCCAGAGACAGACACTCAGACAGAGACACCCAGAGACAGTCACTCACACAAAGACACCCAGAGACAGACCCTCACACAGAGACACCCAGAGACAGACACTCAGACAGAGACACCCAGAGACACTCAGACAGAGACACCCAGAGACACTCAGACAGAGACACCCAGAGACACTCAGACAGAGACACCCAGAGACAGACCCCCCAGACAGAGACACCCAAAGACAGACACTCACCTAAAGACACCCAGAGACAGACACTCACACAGAGACACCCAGAGACAGACACTCACATAGAGACACCCAGAGACAGACACTCAGACAGAGACACCCAGAGACAGACACTCACACAGAGACACCCAGAGACAGACACTCAGACAGAGACACCCAGAGACAGACACTCACGCAGAGACACCCAGAGACAGACACTCACGCAGAGACACCCAGAGACAGACACTCACACAGAGACACCCAGAGACAGACACTCACACAGAGACACACAGAGACAAACACTCACACAGAGACACCCAGAGACAGACACTCACACAGAGACACCCAGAGACAGTCACTCACACAAAGACACCCAGAGACAGACACTCCCACAGAGACACCCAGAGACAGACCCTCACACAGAGACACCCAGAGACAGACACTCAGACAGAGACACCCAGAGACACTCAGACAGAGACACCCAGAGACACTCAGACAGAGACACCCAGAGACACTCAGACAGAGACACACAGAGACACACACTCAGGCAGAGACACCCATAGACAGACCCCCAGACAGAGACACCCAAAGACAGACACTCCCACAGAGACACCCAGAGACAGTCACTCACACAGAGACACCCAGACATGGACCCGCCCCTCGGAACAGCGTAGAGACATTGAGACATCGCGTCCCCCAGGATCAGTGTTTCTTCTTCACTTGTGGCTCACAGCACCCCCTGCGAGTGTGCGAGACGTGGCCACATTTGTTTCGAGGGCGAATCGTTGAAACGCAACTTGGGCACGTAAGTCACGACTACTTTGTTTCACCAACCCTGCGTGCACGAATTCACATTGTCAATGTTTTAACGGATGAGAACCCAAGGGGTATAAGGCTGCAGCCAAGGTTAAGAACCGCTGCCCGAGGGAGAGGTCAGAGAAGGCGACCCCCCCCCCTCCAGAGAGAGGGGAGTAGGCATGGACCCCCTAAGCGACCCCCTAGAAAGCGGGGAGGGGGTGCGTCCGGGATGGGTCAAGGACACGTCCCAGACGGGGGAAGAGAGGAGAGGGGATCGCTGCCAGGGCAGAGACCCCGCACGGAGGATCAACAACAACAACAACAATGAAACCCTCCTGATTGGCACAACGACTCCGCGAGTTGGGGTCGTGGTGCGCGCAGTCGCCGCTCACAACGGCGAACGCGTAGAGGCGCGGCCCTGCAAGTGCGCGCTCCGCGCCCGCTGTAAGGTGGTAAAGCGGAGCGAGCTGTGGAGATCGTGCGGCCGTCGGTCCACAGCTCCACGCTGGCCAGACGCGTTGCAGGAGGTGGTGGGGTAAAGCGTCGGTACGACCACCACCACCACCGCCACCACCACCGTCGCCACCGCCAACGCCACCACCACCACCGCTACCACCACCACCACCACCACCGCTACCACCACCACGCCACCGCCACCACCAACGCCACCACCAACGCCACCACCACCACCGCCACCACCACCACCGCCACCACCAACGCCACCACCACCGCTACCACCACCGCCACCACCACCGCCACCACCGCCACCACCAACGCCACCACCAACGCCACCACCACCACCGCCACCACCACCACCGCCACCACCACCACTGCGCCGAGCGACTCAACTGTGGTGGTTCCCGTTTGCACTGCGAGCGGGGAGCGGTGGTGCAACGGTGAGCGCGCTGCGCTGTGAGCCCCGAGTGCGATCTCCGCTCACGGTCACCAAAACACCGGTCTTGGGCCTCCAACTAGGTCGACTCAGCCTCAAATGAGTACCTGCGGTGTGTAAACATCGCCACTGGGGAGACAAAGGCGGCCGAGCGTAGTGCTGGTCACGCGCCCCCTCGTGTGCCGTAACGGCCTTGACCCAACAGTTCGTGGAGGCTACACGGGGGACCTTTGTATTCGCACTGCTCGCGGGATGAATGTGGAATTTCCACAGCTGTACGACGCAATACATCACGTGATGTTCTATTATACTAATTGGGTTATATATTACATGCACATTTGTGTACATATTACAATCGTATAATTGATTGGTCAATTTGATTGGCTGTAATATTGTAGTGTATGCACACATTTGCACACGTGTGTGTCTACGGATTCAAATTAATATATTATACAACAAAATACAAAGATGCCCCGTATAGCCTTAACAGACTGTTGGGGCAAGGCAGTCGCGGCACGCGGTGCATTGAACGTTGCAGTACCACTCACCGCGCATATGTACACACACACACATACAAAGACAAAGATCCTCCGTATAACCTTAAGAGCATGTAGGGGCAAGTGCTGTTAGCGAGGACCTACAAAGGCCGGCACGGCACACAGTGGCGATGTTTAACACATCGCACCAGATACTCATTTGAGGCTGAGTCGACCTAGGAGAGGCCCAGGACGGGTTCAGATAATCGTCACCGGTGTTGACCGTGAGCGGGAATCGAACTCGGGTCGCCAGGTTCGTAGCGCAGCGCGCTAACCGCTACACCACCGCTCCCCACCCACACAGACAGACACTATCATGCATACATATGTATATATATGTACACATATAAATACGTTTGGAGCGGTGGTCTAATGATGAGCACACTGCGCTACGATTCCAACCACCCGAGTTCGATTCCCGGACACGGTTAACATCAGTGGCTAACATCTGACCCGGTCCACTCGGTCGCCTCGGGCACCTACGCACGGTGGTGAAAACATCGGCACCGGTGAGACAAAGGCGGACCGGGCGCAGTGCTGGCTACGCTACAAATCTCGTGCCCGCTTAACAGCACTCGCCCATTCTCCAACTCGCACTGACCAGCGTGGTGAAGTATGGTCAACCCCTCGCTCCCACCTCCACCCTTCCTCACGACCGAGAAGCCGAGAAGACGGCTTCATGCACGCACGCACGCGTGTTGAATTTCTCTCGCACCGTACTCAAGCCACCTGTGCTTTTAGAATGAAACCGCGGCTTGCTAAAGGGGCCCGCGGCTTAACACCAATTGCCTCGCAATGCCCACGGTGTGGACCTCGTACCCAGCACGTGCCTAACGCGAACCACGCACGGAGCCCCACTCTGATACAGGAGCCCGAGGCGGCCCCAGGGAATCTGCGTCTCGTTTTTTTACCTGGGTGACGCCGAACCCGTGCGCGACAATGGAAGCGAGGTAGACATCTGAATCCGGTTGCACGGACAATGATAAAACATTACAATTCATGTGCAGGCTCGCTCCAAAAAATTAAAACGATACATAAACGCACCAAGACAAAGATGCCCCCCCCCGCCCGCCCCCCCCGTATAGCCTCAACAGACTGCTGGGGCAAGTGCCGTTAGCGAGCAGCAACCTCTTCTTGGTTCTTTCGGTAAAGTCACTTAGACTCTACGTGACTTTACCGAAAGAACCAAGAAGATGAATCCCTGCAGTCACGAAAGCTTTAAATCGAAATTTGAGCAGCAACCTATGAAGGCCGGAACAGCACACTAAGGAGGGTGGGTGGGTGGCCAGCACCGCGCCCGGCCGCCTTTGTCTCCCTCGTAGCGATGTTCACACTCATGTCGAGAAACAGTCGACTTAGGCGGAGGCCCAGGACCAGATAGAAAACACACACAAAAGACACAGATCCCCCGTATAGCCTTCACACACTGTTGGGGCAAGTGCTTGCTCGCGAAGACACATCTACACGCACGCATTACGCGTAGAGGCGATCACAACAGAGTGACTAACGCGTGGACAGGGGGTCTCCGCTAACTCCTCACTGAATGTCACAAAGACGAACCCGGCGGGCCGAGTTTAGTTCTCGCCCACGAACACCAGCGCCATTGACCATCGTCTGACCAGGTGCAGGGACTCCCCCTAGGTCAACTCAGCCTAAAATGAGCACCTGGTGCGCTGTGTAAATACCGCCGCTGGGGAGACAAAGGCGGTCGGGCGTGAGTTGCTGGCCACCCACCGACTCGTGTACCTGGGAAGACCTTCAAAGGTGCTCGCTTACAGCACTTGCCCCACCCGAATGTTAAGGCTATACGGGAGACCTTTGTCTTTGTATGCGTGATGCACGGGGAGTGTTTCACGCAAGCGTGTGAGGATTGTGCCTTTGTGAATGCGTTGTGTAAGTGTGTGACGTCTGTGTAAGTGGGTCAGGTGTGTGTGTGTATGTGTGTGTCTTTGTTTTTTTGAAGTGTGTATGTGTGTGTTCATCTTGTGTGTGTACAGAGTGTGTGTAGATTGTGTGTGTCGTGTGTGTAGTGTATCGTGTGTATAGTGTGTGTGTACAAAGTGTGTGTGTGTCGAGTGTGTGTACAGAGTGTGTGTGTAGTGTGTGTGTAGTGTGTAGAGTGTGTGTGTAGTGTGTGTAGTGTGTGTAGAGTGTGTGTGTAGTGTGTGTGTAGTGTGTGTAGTGTGTGTGTGTAGTGTGTGTAGTGTGTGTGTGCAGTGTGTGTAGTGTGTGTGTGTAGTGTGTGTAGTGTGTGTGTGCAGTGTGTGTAGTGTGTGTGAATAGAGAGTGCTTGTGTAGAGTGTGTGTGCAGTGTCTTTCGAGCGCGAGTGGATAGAGTGTGTGTAGTGTGTGTGTAGTGTGTGTAGTGTGTGTGTAGTGTAGTGTGTGTAGTGTGTGTGTAGTGTGTAGTGTGTGTGTGTGTAGAGTGTGTATGTAGTGTGTGTGTAGTATGTGTGTAGTGTGTGTAGTGTGTGTGTGTAAGGTGTGTAGTGTGTGTGTAGAGTGTGTGTGTGCAGTGTGTGTGTAGTGTGTGTAGAGTGTACACAGAGAGAGTATGTGTGTAGTGTGTGTGTAGTGTGTGTAGTGTGTGTAGTGTGTGTGTAGTGTGTGTAGAGTGTGCACAGAGAGAGTGTGTGTGTAGTGTGTGTGTAGTGTGTATGTGTAGAGTGTGTGTGTAGTGTGTGTGTAGTGTGTGTGAAGAGCGTGTGTGTAGTGTGTGTGTAGTGTGTGTGTGTAGTGTGTGTAGTGTGTGTGTGTAGTGTGTGTGGTGTGTGTGTGTAGTGTGTGTAGTCTGTGTAGTGTGTGTGTGTAGTGTGTGCAGTGTGTGTGTAGTGTTTGTAGTGTGTGTGTAGTGTGTGTAGAGTGTGTGTAGTGTGTGTGTAGTGTGTGTAGTGTGTATGTCGTGTGTGTAGAGTGTGTGTGTGTGAATAGAGAGAGTGCGTGTGTTGTGTGTGTGTGAATAGAGGGTGTTTGTGTAGAGTATGTGTGTGTGTGTAGTGTGTGTGTAGTGTGTGTGTAGTCTGTGTAGTGTGTGTAGTGTGTGTAGAGTGTGCACAGAGAGAGTGTGTGTGTAGTGTGTGTGTAGAGTGTGTGTGTAGTGTGTGTGTGTAGTGTGTGTGTAGAGTATGTGTGTAGTGTGTGTGTGTAGTGTGTGTGTGTAGTGTGTGTGTGTAGTGTGTGTGTAGAGTATGTGTGTAGTGTGTGTGTGTAGTGTGTGTGTGTAGTGTGTGTGTGTAGTGTGTGTGTAGAGTATGTGTGTAGTGTGTGTGTGTAGTGTGTGTGTGTAGTGTGTGTGTGTAGTGTGTGTGTGTAGTGTGTGTGTGTAGAGTGTGCACAGAGAGAGAGTATGTGTGCGCGTGTGTATAATTGGTAGGTGTAGCGCCGTCTAAATGTTTATGTTTAACTTATTACTATATTTACATGTCAGTAATATCATACATCAACCTTTCTGCCCTGGGCATGTGTGTGTGTGTGCATGTGTGTGTGCATGTGTGTGCGTGGGTCTCTGCGTAAGCGTGTGAATATAAGCGCACGCAAACCGAGGCACGCACAACCCCCGTGTGTGTGTGTGTCCGTGTCCGCGTGCGCTACGGGGAGCGGTGGCGCAGTGGTTAGCGCCCTGCGCTACGGAACAGATGTCAAGGATCTCGAATTCGATTCCCGCTCACGGCCCACGTTGGCGACCAATGTTCGAACGTAAGTCCTGGGCCTCCCCTCGGGTCGACTCAGCCTTAGACGAGTGGTACCAGGCGCGGCGTATAAACATCGCACTTGCCCCCAACAGCCGATTAAAGGCTATACGGGGGTTCTTTGCCTTTATATAGCGCATACACGCGGACACACGCCTGCAGTTTCTAAATGCGTGTACGCGTGAGTGCGTGTACTGGTTACTGTTGCTAAACACACGCCGACAGCGTTAAGCGGCCAGCCACAAACAGCGCCATTCTCATCATCGTTGTGATGAGTTGAGTTCATTGTTTTTTTGGGTAAAACTTAGAGCCCAACACTTTTCACCCAGGAAACGAAGTGTACCTAACCGAACACTAACATTAACCGAACACTAACAACCTAACATTAACAACCTAGCATTCAATCTTGCAACAGCGTATTTAATCATCGCGGTCAAGGGACAAACATCCATCACAAGTACTATGAAACACAAGTGACGCCTCTTCTTGGTTCTTTCGGTAAAGTCACGTAGAAGGGAAATAATAAAATAATAAAAATAAAACATAATAAAATAATTCTCACGACGTTTCGGCCACAACGCAAGCAGCCGTCCTCAGGCGAAGAACAGGTCTGTCGGAAAGACAGCGTCTGAATGAAACACCACCAGGCTTGGCAGCGTATATTTAAGCTGGGTTGGAGGGGGAAGTGACGCCATCACATCTATCCCTCTATTTAAGAACGCAACAGGAGGATTTATCCACAAATCTGTCTGTCGCCTGATGATGCTGGTTGTAATTTCTGGTGTAACCTCGTACTCGAATTGCAATTGTCGTGGGTTTACGCTCCAACACACCTGTTAGTGCTGCACTAGTAACGAATTGACACGTTTTGTTCACGTGACAAACCCCTTACTGATTGGCTATGTCGGGTGGTGGCGGGTTTAACGACACAATTATATTTACGCGATCTAACCACAAACAAAACCCATATTATGGATAACAATTAAAATACGAGTTTGTTCAATTTGAGCGAAGGCTTTGAGAGAGAGAGACTTTGGGCAAGAGAGGAGATGTGGGGAGTGGAATCTCGATTTTAAAAAAACCCGTGGGACGCTGCCACTGGGGGAGACAAAGGCGGCCGGGCGTGGTGCCTACCACCCATCCCCTCGTGTGCCACAGTTCCAGGCCTTTCATCGCTAACAGCGCTTGCCACAACGGTCTGTTAGGGCTATACGGGCTCGCTTTGTCTTTGCGTCTGTCAGGTGTTACGAATGTGTTGCGTGTGCGCACACACACACGCACACATATATTTATACGCGGAGTTCGATTCCAACTCGCGGTCTACATCAATGGCGGTCTACCGCGTCTAAGTACACAACAATTGTACACGCGTGCAAGCACACGCGTGCAAACACACACTCGTGCAAGCACACGCGTGAGGGTCGTTCGCTGCGTATTTGCACGCACATTCATTTCCCAGTGAACGAGTGGTGGCGCAGTGGTTAGCGCGACCAGCACGGCGCAAGATTGTTTGACTCTCCGCCCCAGGAACTGATCGTGTTAAGGCTGAGTCAACCTAGGGGAGGTCCAGGCCCGGTTTTTCAATGTTCGCCAGCGTTATTGGACGTGAGCGGGGATCGAACTGGTGCGGCCCGGGTTCGTAGCGCAGCGCTCCAACCACTGCACCCCCCCCCCCCCACCGTACAAAGGTACAGACACATATCAACACAACTACAAAAATATACACACACCTACACAAAAAAAGACAAAGCTACCACCCCCCCCCCCCCCCCCCCCCGTATAGCCTTAACAGACTGTTGGGGCAAGTGCTGTTAGCGAGCAGCACCTATGAAGGCCGACACGGCACACGAGGGGGTGGGTGGCCAACACTACGCCCGACCGCCTTTGTCTCCCTAGTGGCGATGTTTAAACACCGTACAAGATACTAATTTGAGGCTAAGTCGACCTAGGGGAGGCCCAGGACCAGTTCATATAATCGTCACCTGGTGTTGGTGGCCGTGAGCGGGACTCGATCTCGGGTCGCCGGGTTCGTAGCGCTACACTACACACACACACAACCACACAACCACACAACCACACAACCACACAACCACACAACCACACAACGATAAAGATCCCCCGTATAGCCTTAACAGACTGTAGGGGCAAGTGCTGTTAGCGAGCACCTATGAAGGCCGGAACAATACACGAGGGGGTGGGTGGCCAGCACCACGCCCTACCGCCTTTGTCTCCCCAGTGGCGATGTTTACACACCGCATCAGGTACTCATTTACGGCTGAGTCGACCTAGGGGAGGCCCAGGACCGGTTCAGATAATCGTCACCGGTGTTGGCCGTGAGCGGGAATCGAACCCGGGTCGCCAGGTTCATAGCGCAGCGCGCTAACCGCTACACTACCGCTCTCCGCTACACACACACAACCACACACACTCACGCTCACAGCCCCGGCTGTAATTTTGAGGAATCGTTCCCACATGAGCGGCTGAGACGTGTGGCTCAGCGAATGGAGCAGGCTCGACTCTAATGAGCCACGCTCCACTCTCTCTTTCTCTCGCTGCCTCTGAGCCGCCTCGAGCCTCGAACTCCACGTGGTTATTAATAGACACGCGGACAGAAAATTACCCCCCCCCCCCAATCTCCTCCACCATGCCATACCACGCGTTCCTACCACAGAGGCATAGACACACACACATAGACACAGAGACACAGAGACACAGAGACATACATAGTGCACACACAGAGGGAACACGACATAGATGCCCCCAGTGCTGAATTTTACACACCGCACCAGGTGCTACTAATTTGAGGCTGAGTCGACCTAGGGGAGGCCCAAGACCGGTTCAGATAATCGTCACTGATGTTGGCCAGGGAGCGGGAATCGAACTCGTTGTCCCCGGGTTTGTAGGGCAGCGCGCTAACCGCTGCACTACCGCTCCCCACGCAAAGACAAAGATCCCCCGTATGGCCTTAACAAACTGTAGGGGCAAGTGCTGTTAGCGAGCACCTATGAAGGCCGGAACGGTACACGAGGGGGTGGATGGCCAGCACCACGCCCGACTGCCTTTGTCTCCCCAGTGGCGATGTTTACACACCGAACCAGGTACTCATTTGAGGCTGAGTCGACCTAGGGGAGGCCCGGGTCCGGTTTAGATAATTGTCACTGGTGTTGGCCGTGAGCGGGAATCGAACCCGGGTCGCCGGGTTCATAGCGCAGCGTGCTAACCGCTACACTACCGCTCCCCACAGTCACACACACACAGTCACACACACACACTCACCCACACACAGTCACACACACACACTCACACAGTCACCCACACACCATCACCCACACACAGCCACGCACATTCACCCACACACAGTCACACACACTCACCCACACGCAGCTACACACACTCACTCACCCACACACACTCACTCACCCACACACTCACCCACACACAGCCACACACACTCACTCACCCACACACTCACCCACACACAGCCACACACACTCACTCACCCACACACAGTCACACACACTCACCCACCCACACACTCACTCACACACAGCTACACACACTCACTCACCCACACACTCACCCACACACTCACACACACACACAGTCACACACACTCACCCACCCACACACACTCACCCACACTCACCCACACACTCACCCACACACAGCCACACACACTCACTCACCCACACACAGTCACACACACTCACCCACCCACACACTCACTCACACACAGCTACACACACTCACTCACCCACACACTCACCCACACACTCACACACACACACAGTCACACACACTCACCCACCCACACACACTCACCCACACTCACCCACACACTCACCCACACACAGCCACACACACTCACTCACCCACACACTCACCCACACACTCACACACACACACAGTCACACATACTCACCCACCCACACACACAGTCACACACACTCACCCACCCACACACACAGTCACACTCACTCACCCACACACTGCAGGTAACCTCACTTCTCTCTCTCTCTGTCTGCGTCTTCCCTCGCACCGCTCCAACGTGGAATCCCTCCTCCCATCACCGTCGCTCCCTCTCCCCCCAAGCTCTCGCATCAACAACAACAACAACCTCGGCTCAATTCGGGTATCGGCTCGCACTCTCATCGATTGCATCGTCCGCGGTGCTGTCCGCTTGCTGGCCGTCTGGCGTTTCGTGGACATAAGAGTCTGCGCTTGAGCAACTGGTATTTGTCAAAGTCCACATTGTGTACATTCATCTATCTGGTGATGCTGTTGCAGCTGCGTTGGCAGTGATCCGCAAACGCAAATGACAGCAGCAGCAACAAGATGGAACTCGAGGTGCTCGTCATTAGCGGCGTGGCTTTAACGTAATATCTAGGGCGACGTTTCGGACAATGAGCCTTCGCGTGGATAACGACAGCCGGACACAGCATGGGGTGGCCCTGATGGACATCGCAGTTTTTGTTTCGTAATCTGTTTGGTCCCGTTTCTAAATAGGCCACGCGCATCGTGGCTAATTGAGTGACAGACAAGCCCCTTTCATACAAAAGTATGAACACTAAATAAACGAATTCATATTCAAAGTAAAAATTATACAAGGACATCGATTCCCCGCTAACCCCACCCCCCCCAATTCATTAGGCCAAGGGTCTCTGAATATACCACACAAACATACATGTACACGCACATTTACACGTATGTTTACATGTACTCAACACAGATTGTATATTTAAAATATATGTGAACACTCATTCAAGCGTTTACATGAATCGCGATAAATATGTACGCTCTTTAAACGAACATGTAACTACCATATCGTCCTGATTATAAGACGCACTTTTTTCCAACATCTTTAAATTTCACGATAAGTTTGACCGTTGTTTCGTCTTAACATGTAACTACCATATTGCCCTGATTATAAGACGTACTTTTTCCAACATCTTTAAATTTCACGATAAGTTGACCATTGTTTCGTCTTAACATGTAACTACCATATTGTCCCGATTATAAGACGCACTTCTTTCCAACATCTTTCAATGTCACGATAAGTTTGACCCTTGGTGCGTCTTATCATCCGGCAGCTGTTCGCGCGACCAGGTAATTGTACCAGGTAATTGTACCAATTCTACGTGACTTTACCGAAAGAACCAAGAAGATGTACCAACTCGATTGACACTTTCACAAATGTCGAGGTGTGCTGATTATATCCCGAAAGAAACAAAAAATATACGATAATCAATCGCATTCATGATATAGACAGAGATTGTATATACGCGTGCACACCTACCGGGGTTAAAGGGCGCACTCACCGAACGTTTGATTTAAAATAGAATGGTGAGAAAAATATTGATGACAATAACGATGACGCGTCGCGTTCGTTTTGGCGTATCAAAGCAACGAATTCCGTAATTGCGCTTAAACTCTACGACGGCGTTTGACACATCCCCGCCATCCGTATGATCTTCCCGGGAAGGGCACAGTTCAGACATCAGCGGTGATTCGACCCCGAGCGAGGCAACTCCCCGTGCTCGCTTCGATATTTTCGGCTTCTCGCCATCAGCGGAGTCGCGATTTGAGTCGACGCTGCGGCAGATTTGATCCAGACGAGAACCCGCACCCCTCTCCCAGCCAGCCACCACCACCCCACGCCTCTCTCTCTCTCTGTGTCTCTTCACGTTCGTTGGACGCAATAACAAAACAACAACAACAACCGCCATTCGCCACTAAGTGGCGGTGACGTCACCACGACGATTGCGCCAGGCCATGTGCACCTTGAGGCCACGTGAAGTGTCGAACGCCCGCTGGCAGGAGGTCACGGGGCAGACCCAGGTGCCACCGGTCGACTGACCGAGATGACCGAGATGAATGGCTGATGCACCACCTGTGCCCCCTACTGTACCAACTTGCTGTGCTTTAGCCACCAGGCGCTCCGCTCGTGGTTGTGAGCGTCGCTCCTCCGCCCTCCGTTGTTGTTGGAGGGCGACTGCCTGCAACTGCCCAGTAGCGTCCTTCACGAGCCTCCTCCACTGAGGCCGATCTTGACACCGCTGGTACCAGTCATCGGCAAGTCCACTCAGCTCCACGTCCCCCTGTACCACATCACTCCATCTCTTCTCTAGCCCGTGCTGCGCCCGTTTATCCCCCTCGATCCGGCCGAACAAAAGCTGTTTAGGCATGCGGTGGCTGGGCGAATTAAACATAAATAACAAAACACACACACACACACGTCTATAGTTCGCGATACGAGATAGTCATCAACGTCGCTCTGTGCACATTATCGGTACCATAGGAAGGCGACGTTGATGCCTTATAATCCGAAGAATACGGTCATAAATGCAGGCGTCAATATTCACCCGACGAGGTTTACCTGTCACGATCGGAGCGATGCTATTGACTCGCGCATATGAGCTCGGTGGCTTGGGGGGGGAGGCCTCCATCCAGCAGTGGAGACACCACATGCGCGTAGGTCACGTGACACGTGTAGCCGCAGGCTGCGTTCAACTCTACCGCCTGCACTGCAGCTAACTTGGGATGCTGGCGACACGCACAGCTGTGAGAAGCACGCACACACCACACGGACGGTGCAAAGACAAAGTTCCCCGTGTAGCCTCCACAGACTGTTGGGGCCAAGGGGCAATGGAGGCTGCTAGCGAGTCGCGCAACGAGGCTGGTGGCGTGGGCCAGGAATCAGCACGTCCGCCCGGCCGCTTTTGTCTCTCCCGCCCCCCCCCGTTCCTCACCCCCCCTCCCCCCCGCAGTGCCGATGTTTACCCACCCGCAGCAGTTACTCATTTAAGGCTGAGTCGACCTAGGAAACAGACGGCAGTGTGGCTCACGCCGGCATTTACGCAACTTTGAGGCGTCACGATCAGAGCCGCTGGCTGATCTGGGCGACTCTGCGAGAATCCCGTCCCGAGGTCCCCTGATTAATCAGCGCGTGGTCTGTGTGTGTGTGTGTGTGCTTTAATTGAGCTGTCCAATTAAGGGCGTGTTTATTTGTTTGCTCAATTAGTGTCGGAGAGACCCCCCGCGGAGGTGTTGGCGGGGCGGGGGAGGAGGCGCCGTGGGGGGTCTGCGGGCTCGAGACGCGGCGCGCTACTTCTCAGCAGCAGCATCATCATCAGCAGCATCAGCAGCAGTATCAGCAGCAGCAGCAGCAGCATCATCATCAGCAGCATCAGCAGCGGTATCAGCAGCAGCATCAGCAGCAGCATCATCATCAGCAGCAGCATCATCAGCATCAGCAGCAGCATCATCATCATCAGCAGCATCATCATCAGCAGCATCATCATCATCATCAGCATCATCATCATCAGCAGCAGCATCATCATCAGCAGCATCAGCAGCAGTATCAGCAGCATCAGCAGCAACATCATCGTCAGCAGCAGCATCATTAGCAGAATCATCATCAGCATCATCATCAGCAACATCATCATCAGCAGCAGCATCATCATCAGCATCATCAGAATCAGCAGCATCATCAGCAGCAGCATCATCATCAGCATCATAATCATCAGCAGCATTATCATCATCATCAGCAGTACCATCGTCATCATCAACGTCATTAGCAACAGCATAAGCAGCCGTGGTCAATCCACTACTGGATGAAGACCTCCCCAAGGCGTCGCCACCATAATCATCACGACGATTCTGACTACTCTCATCATCGTTATCTTCACGATCATCACCTCTATCATCATCATCACCACCTCGACTATCATCATTACTCCTAATCATCATCTTCGCGACGATCCTTAACATCATCGCGACTGCCTTCAACAACCATCGGGCACCATCGTCTGATAGCGCTTCACCATCGGCCATGAAGACCACTTTCGCGATGCTGTCGATGCATCGATCCCCGCGGCCAATCCGCTCCACCCACACACGGCACGCGACTCCCGGGACGCGCGTTCCATCCTTTGGCTGCCACTCCGTGATGAGTCTCGACCACCGCGCCGTGCGCTGGTCCTGGAGGATGGTGGTGGTGATGGTGGTGACGGTGAGGATGGTGGTGGTGATGGTGGTGATGGTGGTGATGATGGTGGTGATGGTGGTGGTGAGGATGGTGATGGTGAGAATGGTGGTGGTGAGGATGGTCATGGTAAGGATGGTGATGGTGAGGATGGTGGAGGTTAGGATGGTAGTGGTGGTGGTGAGGATGGTGAGGATGGTGATGGTGGTAATGGTGAGGATGGTGAGGATGGTGGTGGTGAGGATGGTGATGGTGAGGATGGTGATGGTGGTGATGGTGATGGTGAGGATGGCGAGGATGGTGATGGTGAGGATGGTGATGGTGAGGATGGTGATGGAGAGGATGGTGGTGGTGAGGATGGTGAGGCTGGTGATGGTGGTGGTGAGGATGGTGATGGTGGTAATGGTGAGGATGGTGATGATGCCTCTTGAGAAGCACGTGTTCTCTAATCCACGTCCTCTGTGTGTATCTCTCAGTGTAAGTTCCCAGCATGTCAAATATTAGTACAGCATTATCATTAAGGTCTCAATATTTTAGTTTCTTATTTTTATTATTATTTAAGGTGATTGTGTCAAAAAATATTTTTTTGTAACTAAAACATTTTGACTGTGGATATTAATGACAACGATTTTTATATATAAAAGGGCTCCATCCAGCAGTCGACTGATAAAGGACTGCATTTTAAAAATTATATTAACAATACATTTACTTTAATATTCTCCTGATTATAAGACGCACTTTTCACTTGTGCATTTCAAATCAAAAGTCGGGGGTGCCTGCTATAATCCGCGAGCTTCGTGTACGACCACGTTTTTTTTTTAAACCGCTTTCATTCACACAGGGCACACGATTGGGGATGTGTCTTACTGTTCAGTGAGTCTTACAATCAATATCGTCATTAATATAATGATTACGGCACGCGGGAAATAAAGAACATATATATAGTTATACTGACATTACATAGCAATATACATACGTTTAAATAGATATATGTACATTCATACACGCACAAAGACCAACATACACATATCGCATTTCACCAATTGTCGTGGCAAGTGTTGTTAGCGAGCACCTATTAAGGCCAGCAACACGCCCGACCACCTTCGTATCTCCAATTCCCAATGCTGATTGTTCGCGCACAGCACCAGGTACTCATTTGAGGCCGAGTTGATCTAGGAGAGGCCCACGACGGGTTCAGATAATCGCCACTGGTGTTGGCAGTGAGCGGGAATCGAACTCGGATCGCCGGGTTCGTAGCGCGGCGCGCTAACCACTGCGCCACCGCTCGCTCCCCAGATACATACAAAGACAAAGACCCCCCGTATAGCCTTAACAGACTGTTGGGGCAAGTGCTGTTAGAGAGTAGCATTTGTGAATGCCGGAATGACACCCGTGTGTAGTGGATACATACACACATATACATACACACATATACATACACACATATACATACACACATATACATACACACATATACATACACACACATATACATAGAGACACGTATACATACAGAGACACATATACATACACACACATATACATAGGACACGTATACATACACACACATATACATACACACATATACATACACACACGTGTACATACACACGCATACATACAGAGACACATATACATATACATACACACACGTATACACACGTGTACATACACACACGTATAATACACACATATACATACACACATATACATACAGAGACACGTATACATACACACACGTATACGTACATGCACGTATATATACACACATATACATACACATGTATATACAGGTAAACATATACGTATACATGTATACATACACATATGCACGCACTTATATAAAGACAAAGATCCCGCGTATAGCATGAACTGACTGTTGGGGCAAGTGCTGTTAGCAAGTAGATCCATTGAAGGCCGGCACGGCACACGAGGGGGTTGGGTGTACATACGTGTGTACATACACACACACATATACATACACACACATATACACACACACATATACATACACACGTATTCATACACATGTATGCATACATACGCACACGTATACAAGTATGTACACACGCTCATATTACACATATATACTAGATATACGTACACGCGCGCGGATGTTCGCGGTTCGAACCTAGGGGCAGCCCTGGTTAATATCGGTGAACGCTCGCGGCTTCACTCACAGTGGCCGTGACAGAGTTGGTCAATCTTTGGTCAAAGCGACGCGAGTGGTCCAAATTTACCCCCCCCCCCAAAAAAATAATGTTTATTATATTTATATATATACTGGGATTAAACAGCCACGCAACATCGCTCATCGCCTCCCCACCGGCAATCATATTTGGATATCTGCATGAAAGAGGTTTATAGCTCATCGGATTCCTCCAGAATAAATATTCAGATGTTTGCCTCCTCGATCACCACTCTCGAAAGTGATAGAGTCTAACCCCGGCTGGTCTCTTGGCTTTTCTTCTCGATGAACACAACGTACATGGACGTGTAACGCGTCCACACATGCTCGGATTCACGCGTGCAAGTGTGTGTGTGTGTTTATATATAGACGTAAATAACAACTGAACTGGCGAAAATGATAAGGAATTACAATGATGGTCTAGTAGGGCCTAAATATCTGCAACAAATATAGTAGGAGTACAGTACAACATCAAGTACAAATATAGTATATTTATATAACAAATATAATACGAATCTCTGTCCCCCTCTCTCTCTCTCTGCTTCTTGTTGTGAGCAAAGTACACATTTGCCATCACCGGAAATTATCAAAATTTCAAAACCGAAGTGAATGACACCGCGGAAATCTGATCGGATTCACGGACAAGAAGTTTTTGTTTTTAGCTCAGCCGACAACAAACATCAAAAATCGCTGCCGCTTCGCCACCTGTCACCATCGGTGCACCGAGTAATTCGCCGCCCTGTGGAGTGGGACGCTAAAGCCGATAGAAAGCGGGGCGGGGGGGGTTAACTAATTTTGGGGGGGGGGGGCAAGTCGACCTAGGAGAGGCCCACGACACGATGCAGGGTAATTCGTTCGGCTAATTCGGCCGTGCATCGCACGTACCGATATACATTCGCAACTCCACCCACCTACATACGTTCAAACGCACGCACACCGATAACCGCGTACAAAGATCACCCGCATAGCATCTAGCAGACTGTTGGGGCAAGTGCTGTTAGCGAGCAGCACCTATGAAGGCTACCGGCACACGAGGGGGGGTGGTTGGTCAGCACCACGCCCGGCCGCCTTTGTCTCCCCAGCGACAGTGTTTACACACCGCACCAGGTACTCATTTGAGGCTGAGTCGACCTAGGCGAGGCTCAGGATCGGTTCAGATAATCGCCGCCGGTGTTGACCGCGAGCGGGAATCGAACCCCGCGGACGCCGAGTTGGTAGCGCAGCATGGCGCTGACCGCTATCCCACCGCTCCCCGCCACACACACAACGCGCACGCACAGGTAAGCCCACCGCTCTGACTCACCTGTTGCGGCGGCAAAGTCGAGAGGCGATGCGGAGGGTGTAGGGGGGTGGTGGGGGTGGTGGCAGGTGGCGGCGTGGGGGGTGAGACACAAGGGGATGGAGGGAGGGGGTCGTTGAAGGTGGGGGGGAGGGAGGGGGTGGGTTTCTTGACACTGAGTTCCACTCTTCCCCGTGAAGTGGAGCGAGAGCGCGAAGTGAGAGTCGCAGAGAGTTGGGGAGGAGGAGGTGGAGGAAGAGGAGGAGGAGAGTCACCGACGGGGGGAGATCGACTCGCGACTCACACACGGCCCTGACATGGCGAGCGGGGCGAGAGAGAGAGAGAGACACACACACAGGGAGAGAGAGAGAGGAGAGAGTCACGGGGAGAGAGAGAGATCGCGAGGCGGGAGAGTGGCACGGGGAGTGGCACACGGGGAGAGACCGGAAGAGTGAGAGACAGGGAGAGGCACGGAGTGAAAGAAGAGAGACACCACGAGAGAGAGAGAGACACACACAAGGAGGGAGGGAGGGGGGGGGACACACGGAGGGAGAGAGGAGAGAGACACGTGGAGAGAGAGGAGAGAGAGAGAGCGTTGGCTGTGTTCGCGAAGGGCGTCGTGGTAGGAATGCCTCCTCCTCGCGAGGAGACATGCATTTTTTCACATCGACTCTCTCCCTCTCTCTCTCTCTCCCCACCTCTCTCTCTCTCCCTGTCGCTCCCCTGAGCGCCGTTGCAGAACCGCGAGGCCGCATAAAAACGAAACAGCCACAGCCATTAAAACACCCCCACCGCCCATCCCTTCTATCACCAATACCCCCCATTCCTTAGATCCCCTCGACCGCCTCCCTCTATCCCCATTCACCCCCCCCATCCCCCCTATCCTCAATACCCCCATCCCCTTTACCCACCCCCCCTCTATCCCCTATACCCCCTCCCTTTATCCGCTCGACCCCCTCCTCTCTTTACATCTCTCCTGAAGTAGAAGATTAGTGCTGGGCAGATTCACATTTATGCAATTCCGAATTTGTCGCTGTGATCCCTACCCCGCGTATCGATAGTTCAATTTTAATGTGCAAATTCCATTGAGGGAATGCGTGCGCTGTTGTCTCGCTGTGCTCTGTTGTTGTTGTTGTTGTTTTGTTATCTTGCCCCAAGCTGAGATTTGGTGTTGTAATATCGGCAGGAATTTTATGTACTGATGCAACTTTTACTCGTGAATTCATGCTTAATTATAGTGACGTGTTGACCTTTTCTCTACGTTGCACTCATATCTTTTGTTGTTGTTGATTGTTGTGACTTGCTTATCCCGCTCCGACTGGACACGAGTGAGAAAGAGCTTCACAGATAATCGGATTCCTCCTCGCAGCCTTTCTACAGCTTTGGAATTGAAAATGCATTTTGAACTTCAGACTTTTACTTATTTATTTAGTTAGGGGCGCGCCACGGTCGTGAGATGTTAGCTTCCTCGCCTGGTGTGCAGGAGTTCGTGGGTTCGATTCAGACCCTGACGCCTGCTGCTGTATATTTGGAGTTTGGGTGTCTCTCTCTCTCATCATCACGTTGGCTAGGAGATGTTAACTCCCTCGCCTGGTGTGCAGGAGGTCGTGGGTTGGATCCTGACGCTAACGCCTGCTGCTGTATATTTGTAGTTTCCGTGTCTCTCTCTCGTCATCATCACGGTGGCTAGGAGATGTTAACTCCTTCGCCCGGTATACAGGAGGTCGTGTGTTTGATCCCGACAATGATGCCTGCTGCTGTATATTTGAAGTTTGCGTGCCTCTCTCTCCCCGTTGGCGCGTGGATTTTTCTCCGGGTCCTCCGGTTTTCCCCTCCACATTTAGAAACGTGCGTTTAGACTATTTAGATAATCTTGCTGCTATAAATGTCCAAATGATGAGCCACTTTGTTGAGCCATCATTTGTGGCCAGGTTGCTTTTGAACAATAAGTTGATACCTCTGTGGGCTTTGGCTGGTAGGATGGGAATGGTGTAGTGTTGTTGTGTTTGTTTGTGTTTGGGTGATATCTTTACATTGCTTGTACTTTGCATTCCTATCCTGTTTTTGTACCGCTTGTTGTTGTCTCGTTCTTACCCGCCCCCGACTGTACATCTGTATAAAAAAATACTCTGATTCTGAAATAAACATTTCGAGTCGGGGGCCTTGAATAGGTGGCGTGACGTCATCGCCGTGCTCCCCCACCCCACATCCGCGCAGGTGAGCAGGAAGTGATCGCTTCCGGTTGATGCGTCCACGTAACAAGTTGGAATGTCACATTCTTGGGTTTTTTCTTTAAAGTAACGTAGGTAAAAAATTAAAACTACAATTAATAAAAATAAAATAAAAATCACGACGTTTCGGGGGCTGGTGTACCGGTAAGAAACCACTGCGTTAGATAATGCCACATTATGCCAGATATGTTACTAGAAAGGTATACGGTATATATATACAAACTGAATCGGTAAGTATAACCCATTAATCACGGTTAATTAGTCGTACTGAGTAGTTAGTAATGTTAGAATAGTTCCTGTGTTAGTCCCAATGACATGATGCATTATTTGGTGCGTAAGCACAAATAACAACAACAACAACACTCATTTTACGTGCTACGACGAAGGGCCATAGCCCGAAACGTCGCCACGTATTTACTTTTACTTCCAAGGCCACACGCGGCGCTATTGACGGAGCGAGTCGAGTTAGCGCTGAACCGGTAACCACGTCACAACTACTTTGCAGTATCACACATGTATTTTTTACGATTGAGAATGAAAGGGGGGGGGGGGGGGGTGCAATGCTGCAGGAAAGGTTTGAGAACCACCGCTCTAGACCCTAAGCGAAACTCCTTTCCCCCCTCCACCCCCCAAGAGTCACAGACAATATAAATGCAAACACAGCACACGCACGCACACACACAAGCACGCACGCACACGCGCACACACGCGCGCACACACACACGCACACACACATGCACACACACACACGCACACACACACGCACACACACACGCACACACACACGCACACACACGCACACTCGCACACACACACGCACACACACGCACACACACGCGCGCACACACACACGCACACACACACACGCGCACACACACGCGCACACACACGCGCACACACACGCACACACAAGCACGCACGCACACACGCGCACACACGGAAACACGCACGCACACACACACGCACACACGCACACACACGCGCACACACGCACACACGTGCACACGCACACACGCGCACACACACGCGCACACACACATGCGCACACACGGAAACACGCACACACGCACACACACACACGCACACACACACACGCACGCACACGTGGACACGCACACACGCACGCATGCACACACGCACGCGGGTTTTAACAGCCCCTTTCGGTGCCCATGCGAGTACGGGGTGGGGGTGGGGGTCTCTATGAACAGCGACGCAGTGACATGACCGGTGGGTGACTTCTCTCCGCGAGCCAATGGGCGCACGAGGCATTGGAGTTCTCGCCTCTCGCTCGTCTGCTACCCCCCCCCCGCCTCTCCTCCTCCAAACTCGCCGCATCGCCATCGGCCCACATTTGACCTCCGTCTCTATCCTCTTCTCTCATCTCACGAGGAGTTGCATCAATTGCCGGAGGAGTGGGGGGAGGGGGGGAGGGAATGGGCCAACACCCCCCCCCCTCCCCACCATCAGCTCTGGGTGTGAGTATAAACTAAACTATTTAAACTATTTTTCGTTATTTTATTCACCAGGAAAGGCCCACTGAGTTTTGTAGCTCTTTTTTAAGAAGCGGCCTGACCACAAATAATCGCTCAACGAAGCGGCTAATCGCGTGGACAAGTCTCGCAGGCAAATACCTCTGAACGCGTGATGTTGATTCTAAAACGTGGAGGGGAAAAGCAGGACGACCCGGAGAAAAATCCACGCGACCACGTGGGAGAGAGAGAGGGAGCCACCGCAAATTCCAAATATATAGCAGCAAGCGTCAGGGTCGGGATCGAACACCACAACCTCCTGTATACCAGGCGAGGAAGTTAACATCTCCTAGCCACCGTGATGATGATGAGAGAGACACACACACTCCAAATATACAGCAGCAGGCGTCAGGGTCGGGATCGACAACCACGACCTCCTGTACACCAGGCGAGGGAGTTAACATCTCCTAGCCCAGGGGTCGGCAACCTACGGCTCCGGAGCCGCATGCGGCTCTTTACGGGCTGCTTATTGACAATATGTACAGTATGTACAGTATGTACTCAGATGCATTGCGGCTCTTGAAATACTGAATTTTGTACCGAATTGGAAAGAAATGGCTCTTCTTGTTATTTTGGTTGCCGACCCCTGTCCTAGCCACTCGAGTATAGGAGATGCGTGCAGAGAGAAAGACGCAGGAATGATCCCAGAGGATGCGGCAGAGGGAAGGGGGAGGAGGGCGAGGTGGTCGAGATGTAAGAGGAGCACCGTGTGACGCATCGTGACACGTGGTCACTTAACACGTGGCGCATGGCACGTGTCACGCTCCCTCGCTCTCTCTACACTTTCTCGCTCGCTCCCTTGCAAACTCCACTCTGTCCCCTCTCTCTCATCCTCTCTGCCCCTTCCTTTTTTTTACGATCAGTGGAAACAAGAAGATGCTCGGTGTAGTCGGCACTTTGCTTCGTTCACCATTTCGTAATTTTTTTTTTACTTTGCTTTATGTAAACCCCCACCTCTCGCTCACTCTGTCGCTCTCTCTCTCGCTCAGTCTCTCGTTCTGCACGCAGCCCTTCTCGCAGTCCGACGGCCTCTCTCCCATTCTCTCACTCTCTCCCCCTTCCACCCTCTCTTTCAACGGGGCTTTAAACGCTCTCTCCGCGCGCTCTCTCTCTCGCTCTCTCAGGGCGCGCGTCTCTCTTTTCAAGTCCCAGTTTCATCCCCCTCGTCTCCCCTTGTGCTCCCATCGATCCCATCCCTCCCCCCCCCACATCCTCCCACCCCCCCCCCCACCTCCCCTCGCTGCCCTAAATCATCCCGCATCTCGCGTCTCCCGCTTTGATCGCAGAGTATCGACTCGGCACCACAGCCGTCTCCTCCTCCTCCTCCCGTCTCTCAGCCTCTCTCCCCTCGTCTCGCCCATCCCTCCCCCGGCCCCCAGTCTCCCTTCCTCGCACCCCCCACCACCCACCCACCCCTCCCACCCTCCCCATCGCTTGAGTTTTATTGCCAATTTTCTGAGCGGTCATAACCGTCGCTGTCTTGTGAGGAGCGCACGTCGCGGCAGCAGCAGCAGCAGCAACAGCAGCAGCAGTAGCAGCAGTAGCAGCAGCAGCAACAACAGCAGCAGCAGCAGGAACAGCAGCAGCAGCAGCGACTCCCTGGCCCGGGCGAGAGGCGCCGATTAATTTCTCTGGCTCGGCGAGAAAGAAAGAGAGAGATGAAAGAGAGAGAGGGAAAGTCACACCGTGATGTCTCTCTCTATTTTTTACGATCAGTGGAAACAAGAAGATGCTCGGTGTAGTCGGCACTTTGCTTCGTTCATCATTTCGTAATAAAAAAAAAATAATTTGCTTTATGTAAACCCCCACCTCTCGCTCACACTCTCGCTCTCTCTATTTTTTACGATCAGAGGAAACAAGAAGATGCTCGGTGTAGTCGGCACTTTGCTTCGTTCATCATTTCGTTTTTTTAGTTTTTTTATGCTTTCCTTTATGTACCCCCCCCCCTCTCGCTCGCTCACTCGCTCGCTCTCTCACCCTCTCGCTCACCCTCTCGCTCACTCGCTCACCCTCTCGCTCACCCTCTCGCTCACTCGCTCACCATCTCGCTCACTCGCTCACCCTCTCGCTCATTCTCTCGTTCTCTCTCGTTCTCCCTCTCGCTTTTTGT